>NC_058130.1:396042717-396241306 GCF_016433145.1 Gracilinanus agilis
TATATGCATATATATATATGACAGAGACAGAGTGAGAGAGGCAGAGACAGAGAGAAGAGAAAGAGAGATGGAGAGGCAGAGAGAGACAGAGAGAAGAGAGACAAAGAAAAGAGAAAGACAGGAGAGGGGAGAGAGAGAGAGAGAGAGAGAGAGAGAGAGAGAGAGAGAGAGAGAGAGAGAGAGAGAGAGAGAGAGAATGCTATGTAAGTTATGACAAATCCACCTAAGTTTATCTAACGATAGCTCACAGAGAAGTTTTTATAAATATCTTAGGAAATCTTTCCCTCCCCACCACATAGAAGACTGATTCTTGTAAAATCTTTACCTAAGTCATTATCCTTTAAAGAGGAAAGGGATAATCCATGATTATATCTATCAGTTTGTCCCCTTCTCATAAAATGCCAGTTACATAAAAGACCATGACGAATAGTGAATGGTGAGAAATTCAAATATCCAAGCAGATAGAAAATGGCTATGAGAGAAGTGATACAGCTAACACTCTATCAGAAAACACCCAGAGCTTCCCCACGGGGAAGAAGATAGCTGAGCTCACTCTAGAGAGAGGCTTCAATTTCACCAAGGGAGAAATGCCCCAAAGTGTATAAGGAGGGAAGATAGAAATCAGAGACATTTGAGGACTGGATGTTCCCTACCTATCTGCTGCTTTCCAAAATAATTTTCTCTCTTGCCAGAATCTCCACTCCAAAAGTGTCTAGAACTCCATGTGTCTCCTTTGAACTCAAGAAAGAAGAATGCCTCTCCTTTCCCAAGCTCTCGTATTAATTCTGTCCCTGACACAGCACATAGTATCATAGATGTGGAGCTGGAAAGAACACTAAAGGGTATTTGAACCCCTTTGTCATCTCTCAACTGTGCTATTTATATGACCTCTTTATTAATCTTGTCTCAAATCTTTCTGTTCTTGACTCCATTCTATATATAACCAAACTGATATTCCTAAGGTGCATATCTAACCATGTCACACACCAACCCAATAAACTCCTATTTAATTCTGGAATGGAATAAAACCCCACTGTTTGATCTCTGGTGCTTAGCACATTCCCTGGTCTAGAACTCATAAAATGCTAGTTAGCTGAACTAACACCTTAAAACCTTATCCCAACCTTCTGTTGCAGGTTTAAAACATGTTACTCCCCTTGACACATTTTATGGTTCAACCAAATTGGCCTTCTTGCTGTTCTTCCCATATGATACTGTATTCCTTCTCTCCATACCTTTATACAGACTGTCCCCCATACCTGGAAAGCATTCCTTCCTCATTTTTTTCTCAGTTGCCCCAGTTTTCTTCAAACCATACCTCAGATGCCATTCTCTAGATCAGGCCTTTCTGAGTCAATCATTTCCTTGTGTCCCTTCACCCTAAATCACATTTCTTTTATTTTGTATACACTTACATGTATGTGTGTGGTGTCCACTGAGGGAATAGGGGCTTCTTAAATACAGGGACTATTTCATTTTTGTCTATTTGTACTTAGAACCTAGCACTAAGCTTCTTCTATAAGAGATAGCTAATAAACTCTGGTTGATTGATTCACTTGAAAAGAAAAATAGCTAATACTGACATACACTTTCAGGTTTGCAAAACGCTTGACAAATGTCATCTTATTTGATCATCACACAACCTTGGAAATTAAAAAGGCTAAGTATTAGTATTAAGTAATTAATAATAAACATTATTATCCCCATTCTACAGATGAGGAAATAAGAGAAATCAGTTGATTTGTTGAGGGTTACACAGCAAGTTTCTGAATTAAGATTTGAACTCAGATCTTCTTAACTCCAGATCTGGTGCTCTATTAACTATATCATCCAGCTATAGTGTGTGAATGTGTGCATTTGTGTGTGCATGTGTATGTGTATATACATCCATGTATAAATTGTCTTTGCTCTTTTAAATGGAGCACTGCATGTGCTGTTAGAGAACTTGAGTTCCAATTCTATCTTCTCTGCCACTTATTACCTGAGTGAACTTCAACAATGTCATTCTTCTTATTGGACTACTGGTTTCCTTATATATAAAATGAGGGGTTCAGATGACCACTTGAGGTCCTTCCAGCTCTAAATCTGTGATTTTATGATCAAATAAAACCTATTCTGTATGTACTTTTCTGTATTAGACATAGAAGGCTTCATTCTCTACTGTTATGCTTTTACTGAACTACTTACAATGTTAATGTCTTATTTCCCCAAACCTTAAATTCTTTTAGAACAAGAATAGTACTGTGTGCTTCTTTTCATCTTTTACCATCAGTATAGCTCTGGCTGTGCAGTTGGTACCCAATGAATATTTGCTAAATTAAATTGAATTAAAGGGGGAAATAGTCAAAGAAAGATCTATTGGAGTCTTATGGCAGATCAAAGCATGCCATCTTTCTCTTTATTTTCTTCCTTAATTTTTTTACTGAATGTGTGATATGTGTCTTCTTGCATGAGCAATATGGAAATATGTGTTGAATGAAAGCACTGGTATAAACTATATCAGACTATTAATTTACTGCCTGTTCCAGGGGATGGAGAAAGAAAATCTGAATTACAAAATGTCAGAAAACAATCGCCAAAAGTTTTCTACATATAATTTTTAAAAAAGTAAAAAAAAAAAAGAATTTTGAGGGAAAAGCCATTAACTTTATTCATTGATAGAAGCAATCAGATTCTAGGTTGTGGCATGAAGATTAATAATTTCTATGTGTAGTAACATTTCTCTGAAGACTGGAATGATGCTAGCCCAATAGTAGCATAGATCTAAAACTAGAAGGGACCTCAGAGGTAATATATAGTCTAATATGCTCATTTTACACATGGGAAAACTATAATTCAGGAGTATGAAGGGACTTATCTAAAGTTACACATAATAACTGTCAGAGGTGAACCCAGGTTCTCTGGCTCCAAAGTCAGCACCATTTCCATTGTACCACCAGGACCTTCTTTTAATAATCCTTTTTTGGAAACATTGGTTTGATGCCTTTATAGTTACCAAGGATCTCATTATTCGTATTTGTTGAGCATCTGCAGAAACTGAATACACATTTTGATTTAGGAAAGTCTTGTTTTCTCTTATAGGACCATGACAGTAAAGGGTGATTTATGTATAAAATTTTATAACAAAATTAATTTTCAGTGAACACAACCAAGGGTATGATATAGGGTTGGAGGAAATGATCTGCTAATATTCACATTAACTTTGCAGTGAAATCTTGATCTGAAATCCTGCCTTCCTTTATGTACATTTTGTTTATATCAAATTGTTTTTTAAAGCTCTCCTTTCAATCAAGAGAAGAAAAGATATATCTTCTGGGCTGTGCTTAAATAACCTAGGAATTTCTCCTTCCTCATCTTTACCTTCCAGCTTCCCTGGCTTCCTTCCAGTCCTAAATAAAATCCTACCTTCTATAAAAAAGTTTTTCTAGATCCCTCTTACCTCTAGTGATTTCCTTCTGTTGATTATTTCCATTTTATCCTATAAGTAGTTTGTTTGAATGTAGTTATTTGCATCTTACTTTCCTCATTAGACTGTGAGATCCTTGACTATCTTTGTATGACCTGTGTCTGATGCAGAGTAGGCACTTAATAAATGTTTATAGACATAGTTAACCTATTTGTAAGGTTGAGAATTGAAAGGAAGCTGAAAGACCATCTGGTCTAGGCCCTTCATTTTGCATATAAGGAAATTATGTCCTAGAGGGGTCAAGTGACCCAGGAAACAACTTGCAGAAGCTGGCCACTTTCCTCGATTTTAGTGTTAGCCCTACCACCAAATTTCTGTATGTTTTTGGGTAAGTAATTTTACCTCTCTGAATATTTTTCTGTACAATAAAGAGGTTGAAATGCTTGCCATTTATGTTTCCTTCTAGTTCTAAAATTCTATTCTTTTGTTACTAATGTGCATTACTTTCTAATTCAGATTTCAAATATCTGCTTTGGAAATAGAAGGATCACTTCTCCTTTGCTACCCCCATTGCCTTTGGTACATGGATGGTAACCTTGGGAGTCAGAAGGAGCACACTGGAATGATGCCAGTATTCTTTGAACCACTGATCTGATTCCACTAAGTGCTGCATCTCTCTCCTTTGAAGAGATAGAGGTATATTCAGTGAGTGCAACTGTGACTTTACTGACGTTTATATCCTCCTATATATGGTCCCTGCTGTATACATGTATGTATGTGTGTTTAATAGTTAGATTTCAACTCTCACCCCAATGTAACCATAGAAGGTTCAGCTGCTGTCAAGTGAATTATCAACAAAAGGCATAAATCCCTTTTAATCTAGGCATAGATAAATGTCTAATCAGTTTGGAAAGAAGCATAGAAATTTTGAGTCTTTGCATGATAGCGGAAGAGGACATAGAAAAATACTTGCTGTTTGGCTGAAATAATAGGATTTACCTTCAAGCTTATGCATAACATGGCAAAATAATTTAAAACTATGTTTTTCTGCAATAGGCCAGTCAAATGATAGGAGAATACAATAGTGAAGAACTCCTTAGAGGAAACTGAACTGAGCAAGGGGAGGGAACTGAGTTTTTCTCCTATCCTACACTGAAGATATCACAACCTTGTGAACTTCAAAAGAGCAGAAGATCTAGAATTCCATTGTTATCCTTAATCGCGTCTTTAGAACACCAGAGGCTGACAGCTGTGTCTCCACAGGGAATTGAGAGATAAAATGAAAATAAACTAGACTGATAGGTGGCTTTAGGATGCTACAAAGTCCTGGCCCTTAGAGTCCATTAAAGAATTTCACATAAGTAAAATTTCATAAGAGCTCTACAAAAGGCAAAAGGACTTCTAGTAACCAGGTATTGTGAGTTTACCCTTTGTCCCCATGTGCTTTCTAAAACTGATGACTCTGTCCAGGGTGCTGGAGTTTATAAAAATTTATTTATTAATTAAATTAATTAATTTTATTAAATAAATTAATTAAATTTTTTAAAAATGCCCTTTGTGAGCTTTAAAAGAATTCATGCCCTTTGAACCAGCAATACCACTACTAGGTTTGTACCCCAAAGAGAAAAAACCAATGGGAAAGGTTCTTTTGTACAAAAATATTGATAGACATGCTTTTTGTGGAGCCAAAAAATTGAAAAATTAGAGGATGTATCCTGATTGGGGAATGGCTGAACAAATTGTGGTATATGATGGTGATGAAATACTATTGTGCTATAAGGAATGATGAATTGCTTGATTTGTATGAGAACTGGGAAGACCTCCATGAACTGATGTGAAGTGAAAGAAGCAGAACCAGGAGAACATTGTACACAGAAAGTAAAACATTATGGGATGATCAAATATAATAGACTTTGCTACTAATAACAATGCAATGATCTAGGACATTACTGAGAGTCTTATGAGAAAAAAATACTACCCACATTGAAAGAAAGAACTATGGGAGTAGAAATGCATATGATTTTTCACTTGTTTATATGGGTATAGGATTTAAGATTTTGGTTTTAAAATATTATTCTATTACAAAAACGAATAACATGGAAATAGGATTTGAGTGGTAATACATGTATAACCCAGTAGAATTGCTTGTCATCTCTGGGGAGGGGGGAAGGGAATGAGAGAACATGAATCACAGAACCATGGAAAAATATTTTTAAAAATAATAAAATCATATTAAAAAATAAAAGTCCTTGTAAAAGTTAGTTGACCCTGGATAATATTTGAGGGGGTACACACTAGTTGGGGCTCATGATTATCAGCATTAGAAATATAACCTCTCAAAGAAACTCCTAGAACATGGTGATAATAGTAGCCATCCTTGGAACTTAACCTATCAATGCAAGTGAGAGTTAGGGAAATAGCCTGGAGGTACTGCTGCACACAAATGTATTATTTAATTTGAGAATTCCATATGTTGAAGGTCTTTTCTAAAGTTCAGTGTCAAAATGAAAATTAGGCTATCATTATTCAAACCCTTAGAAAGAACAAGGGAGACATATAGCTTTTTAAAAATGCAAAGTGACAATATCTCCTTTAGTTTTCACAAGAACCTGTGAGGTTAATGATATTATTTTTCCCATTTAACAGATGAGGAAACTGAGGCTCAACTAATAAATGTCTGAGGAAGAATTCAAAACCAAATATTTTAACTCTAGTTTAGCACTCCATACATATTACCACTTTGAATCATCTCAGCTAAATTTTCTCTCCTTTAGAAAGAGATGTACTTAAATTTTTTTCATTTTTTTTGTATTGTTTTGATATTTTTAGTGCCAGGATATAATGGGCAGGACTAGGGTTAGAAGGTCATGTCAGGGAGCCACCTGACCTTCTGCCTTTGGATGTTATTTCTATTTAAATACATAATTCTGGTTTCTGGTCCCAAGGTGATTGGCAACCCAAAGTAAAAAAGGAGAACTAAAAGGGCAGGTCAGAGGTGCTCTCCTGGGAGACATTTTATTTCCAGCAATAACTTCTGAGCCCTTAATTATGCAATGCTGCAGAAGAGGGAGGCACAGCTTTCTTCTCAGGCAGGAATCCAGTGTCCTTTAGATAAGCTGAGCAGGAACTTTTTTTTAAACAGAAGTTATGTTGCTAGACCTTTCTGGGAAATGAATGAAGCTTATTTAAAGTCATCAAGTAGGTAGACTGGTTGAGAGTGTCACCTTCCATTCTGACCTTTCCTTTCTGCCCCCACCCCTTCTATCTATTACCTCCTCATCTCCCATAGAGAAGGCTGGAGAAAGAGTCATGATTTTCTTTTGTGACACCTTCTTTTCACTGCCCTCCTCCCTCCACTTTCCCACCTGGGCCAAAGAGAGCTGGAGAGATAAGCTGTGACTCCTATAGACAAGCAATCAAATACCTTCTGCCTCATCCCTTTAAACCAGTGGTTCCCAACCTTTTTTGGCCTACCGCCCCCTTTCCAGAAAAATATTACTTAGCCCCCTGGAAATTAATTTTTTAAAAAATTTAATAGCAATTAATAGGAAAGATAAATGCGCCTGTGGCCATCATGGCCCTCCTGGATTGCTGCAGCACCCACCAGGGGGCTGTAGTGCCCACTTTGGGAATCACTGCTTTAAACTGAACAGCATCCAGGTGCCTCTTGGCTCCCAAGACTCTGAGGTGAACTGAGGATTTGGGGAGATAAGTTTGTAAATCTAATTTTGCCTCTCATGACTAACTGGCTTTATCACTAAGCTCTCTACTCTGAGGACAAATCATTCCTGTTAGCTGAAAATAATGCATTTTCCCATGCTAGGGTGTATTTAGCTTCCTTAATGGAAATAAAGTAAAGATTCTAATTAGGACTGATTTAATCAATATTGTGAAGGGAATAACATTTGTTTTGGGTGTCCTTTGGATTCCTTTTCTGTAGGTTTCTGTTATCACAAACACACACACCTGTAAACACACAAATATACTAACACCTCTATAGACCCTGTACCATCATCTAAGAATCTTCCCTGGTCAATTGCAGCATCCCTCTCTGATGCTTTTTCTATTCAATGTCCTATTCTCTATTCTATCTTCTGCTGCCCTCTCTCTCATCAAAACAAATTTGGCATGTGTTTCACTAAAAGTTACTTTAAGGTTTCGGTTTCCTCATCTCTAAAAGGAAGGAGTCAGACTATGTAATTTCTAGAGTCACCTTGAAGGGAGGTGTATCCAAGATGGTGGAGTGAACCAGAGCTGCTCCATGTCACCACAAGAAGCTTTTTCTGACCAAGATTCAAATATCACCACAAAATGAATACAGGAGTGAAAGAACCAATAAGGGTAAGAGGAGAGCAAAACCAGAAAGAGGCTGTAGTAAGGAGGGAAGAGCAAACCATGAGCAAGCCACCTGTTCCCACTCCATATCTGCTGTCCCAGGTTCAGAACCTAAGGCCAAACCAATATTCAGATCATGAGATCCTGCCTGGACAAATAGTGGTACAAGTCAACCCATACCCCTTGAAATTTCAAACCTTTGGAGAAGTCGGGAATACCAGCCCAGGGCAGATGAGGCAGAAGTGGGCTGATCCTTGTGGGCCCAGAGAGAAGCCAGGATTTCCAGTATGAGCTTGGGATGAGGACATCGATCACACTTTGGTGGCTGATAGTACAAAGTACTGAGTACTAAATACTAAGTATCAAGTACTGATCTTTTTGCCTAAAGCTTGGTGGAGCTCCAAGACAGGGCAATCAGGGGTATGCCCAGTTGGATCAAGTACACATCAAGACCAAAAACTAGAGACTAAAGTTGGGGCTAGAATTTGATCAGTCCATGACCTGATCAAGTTCAGAGTGAGATCAAAACCCTGAGGCAAGTCCTTAAGCCATCAGCATCTCAAGGGTCAATTGAATCAGAAGGGTGAAGATGAAGAGTCCTCCAGAACTCTCAGCCCTCAGACCATCACATCAACCTCCAAGAACTGAAACCGATCAAAATCCAGATAATAAGCTAAAAGTAGCATCAAGGAAAGACTGAAGTTTAAAAAGGTACTCCAGCTTCCCAGAAAACAGAGCCTACCTATAATAAGATAGGAAAAATGAGCAAACAAAAAAAAAGCACCTAACTCTAAAGAATTTTTATGGAGACAAAGAAAAAAGTACAGACACAGAAGGGGACAGTAAAAGCAAAGGAAACAGAGACAAAATCCAAAAGAAAAATATGGATTGGACACAGATTCTGAAAGAGCTCAAAAAAGACTTCAAAAACCAATTAAGAGAGGCAGAGGCAAAGTGAGGAAAAGAAATGAAAGTGATGCAAGGAGTAATGAAAATGATGCTAGTGTCACTTTGAAGTGGATTGTCATAGAAAACAAAAAAAAATCAAAGAAACAACAGATATCTATTAAGCACCCACTATGTCTACAGCATTGTTCCTGATATTTAGGATATCAGGAATAAAGTAAACCAGTCAGTAAAAAAGTATTTATTAAGTCCTTACTATGTGTCAGGTACTGTGCTAAGCAGTATGCAAAGGGCAAAATCTGGTCCCTGTTTTCCCTGAGCTCACATTCAATGGGGAAATGGCATGCAAATAAATGACCACATACATTCAAGGCATGGTATAAATAGAAGATAGTCTCAGAAATGAAGGTAGTGAGAGTGGAAAGAAGATTTTGAGTTAGAGAAGATGGTCTCCCAGGAAAAGTTCTCCAAAAGTTGAGGTTTGAGTAGAGTTTTTGAGGAAGCCAAGAGGTGAAAGTTTGAGAAAGTTTGAGAAAGCCAGGAGAAGGATTATTCAGTGCTTGAAGGATGGCCAATGAAAAGGCACTGATTTAGGAGACAGTAGAGGGAGAGCTAGAAGGTTGGTGTTGTATGGGAAGGGGATGATAGAGAGGTGCTGGGGTAAATTAGAACTAATTAGACCAGGGGGTAGCTGGGTAGCTCAGTGGATTGAGAGCCAGACCTAGAGACCGGAGGTCCTATGTTCAAATCTAGCCTCAGACACTTCCCAGCTGTGTGACCCTGGGCAAGTCACTTGACCCCCACTGCCTACCCTTACCACTCTTCTGCCTTGGAGCCAATACACAGATTTGACTCCAAGATGGAAGGTAAGGGGTTAACAACAACAACAACAACAACAAAAGAACTAATTAGACCAGATTGTTAAATTTTCTTTGTGAACATTTACACCTTGAAATCAATAAATATTCCAAATCAGGGTTTGGTTTATTGGATTTTTAAAAATTGTTTTGATTAAAGAAAGTGATGGAGAAAATGTGAAGAATGAAGATTAAATCTAAAATTGTGTCATGTGTACTTTTTGAGTTTTTTTAAATTATTATTATCTTTGGAGAGCAATTATTATACAGTTACGAGCACAAGTCTGGAGTGGGGGCGGTGTAGGGAAGAAAATGTAGGAAGACTTGGAAATGTCAGAAAGAATAACATCATGATAGGCTTTAAGTGCCAAAGAGAACATTTTATTTTACAAGAGAGGAAATTGAAGCCAAGAGGGGTTAAATGATTTGCCCAATGTCTACAGGCAATAAAGAACAGAGCTGGGATTCAAAACCAGACCCCAATGTCAAAATCCAGTGCCTTGGGGGAATGAAATTGAAGCCTCTCAGAGAAGAATAAGATAATAATTTTTCCTCCCACTTTTACTTAACTTCAAACACCAGTTTATAAAGTAGTGAAATGAAGACACTATAGAAAGTAGTTTTCCAATTTAGTTTTGCTTAAACATGAAGGAAACATTCCCTTCAGGGATAGGGAAAGTCTTCTCAATATTTATTTCTGAGATTCTGCCTCATCTTTCTCTTCCTCCTTTTCACCTGCTAGAACATCACAGGAAAGCAGGGTCCTTATCTTCATCTTCTTACCTATTTTCATCAATTAAAATCTTATCACAAAAATTAAAGTCTTTGTCCATAAAGAGTGTACATTGTCCAGAAAAAAAATTGGGACTACATATATATAGTTCATTTTCAAGTAGGGATCAATAACAACCCATTGACCTCTATTCTGAAATGTGAGAAATTGAATTCCACCATCTAGAGATGGATCATAGTGCTGGCCATCTGTAATTTTTGTGTGTTACTAATCTAGAAGATTCAGCAAGGGTGCAAATGTTGCATACCATAGATTTCATGAATCAGAAACCAGGGAAAGGCAAGTAGAACAGATGAAGGCAAATCATAACACTAAAGGAGGAGGGACTCTTCTGGAACAAAGAACCTCGGGGGTTTAGCCCTTCCTCTGCAGAATGTGCTAAAATAAACTTCTTTAAAACAGCTCTCTCTCTACCTAACTTGGACAGCAACAAATCTTTGGAGTTGGTGGCAATATACTTCCTATACCCAGAAGGGGAATCAGAGAATCTGAATGATGTTTATTGATTCTATAATGGTAAGCTAATCTAATAAAATAATTCATTTTGAATTATTAATGGATTAGAATCCTCTTACCTCTTATTCCTCCTAAGAGGAATAACTTGTTATTCAAGAACAAGAACCTTGTGGAGATATAATATTTTTACCCAAAGGAATGAATCTCTAATGATGGAACTTCAACAATTGTGGTGAGTGAGTACAAAGAGCTTTTGGGGAAGGAGGACCAGAATCAGCAGTACCTCTTACAAGATCAAAGGATGTAGGACCACATTGTCTCACGTTTTATTTGTCTGTGGTTGTCAACTTATATATCACCAAGTGACATCGACCAAGGATATTATGAGGCTCAAATGAGATAATGGATAAGAGCATTTTGCAAAAATTGAAGAGCTATGGAAATATCAGTTATTATCATTTTTATTTGCATCCAGCCACTAGACCTCCAGCCTGGTGACAAGTTCATTCTCTGAGCCTTCCACTGTATCCCTGCTGCCTTCAGTGCAATGTTTATTGGGCAATATAGGAGTCAGTATGTTTAATAACCTGGCTCTTCTGAAAAAAATGTATACACCCACTTTTAAGATTAATTTGCATTATAGGACTTTCTTAAGTCTAGACAATGAACAGAACAATAAATCAAGCCCTGATTTGTAGCATTTGCTGATTTCTGAGATATAAATGCTCACACTGAAAATTTAACAATTGTCTCTCACTTGCCAATTAGAGCTGACTCCAACATAACCCTAGTGGCATTCCATGTCTTTCAGGCCGCTGAAACCCACTAGATAATGCAATAGGTCATGGGAAGAGGCATATAAGGCCAGTATATGATCTGAGCCCCTACCCTTTCCCCATCCTTTAGAATAAATCTTTTAGTTCTGAATAATTTATTAACTTAGAATCAGTTCACTTACATTAAAACTTTTCCTTAATGTCCCTTAGAGTAACAGCAGATTTCTTTCTTGGGGCTTTCCCATCACAGTTGCTTATCATGTTATTTTAATCTCTTGAGTCACTTAGACTTGGATATTTATCCTTAAACTATCATGTTCATCAGGGAACACAAGAATGCACATTGAAAAGAACACAATTAATATATCCAAAGGACAAAATAATAAATATTTATAACATTTTTTCTTTTTGAAATGTATGCAAAAATCGTGACTAGTTCTCATAGGTACCAAAAGCATATATCCTTGTATCCAACCAAATTCAAGTAATAAATAAACTAATTGAATAGGCTATGGCTTAAAAACAAATTTCAGATACTCTAGCAAAATTATTACTCAATATATTTTAACTTTTTTTCATTTGCTACTTTGATGTTACTGTGGTTAATAAGGAAAAATATAATTCTTGTATAAGGAAAACATATTTCATAATTTGAAAATACAATTGAATGATTGAGTTGCTTAAATTCTTTTTATTTGATTTAGATTTTTCTACTTGTGGGTTTTTGAACAGTTATTTTAGTTATAACCTACTCTTCATCACCCATTTGATATACCAGAGTAGTTTGCCATTTCCTTCTCCAACTCATTTTACAGATGAAGAAATTGAGGCAAACAACAGTGTTAAGTGACTCATCCAGGATTGCTCAGTAAATAATGTCTGAGATGGATTTGAACTGTAGTAAATCTTTTGGGACACTCTTATGTGATATTTATATGCTTTATATATGCATATATTTAAATATATTTTGTTGTATTTAAATTTTCTTTAAATTTAAATTTAAATACAGAGCCTTATTTAATCTCCTCAAAACCATGATGGGGTATATAAATAGTACCATTTCACAGAAGAGATAACTGAGGCTCAGAGAGGTTATGGGATATACCCACAGAACAAGAAGTGAGATTTGAACTGAAAACTCTGGTGATTTTAAGTTTAGCTTGCTCTTTAGTAAATGTTGTATGTTGATTTCAGATGAAAGGATCTAGTATCTACATAAATTGCTCTAAGGGAGCTTCACCTAAAGCATCTGAACCCAGTAGAAAATATAGTTGGGTATACAATTATACTGTATGATCAGGATATACAAAGATACACAATAAGGATATTTAGTCAAGAACAATGATGGAAACAAACTAACAAGTTATTCAAATCAAATGAGTCTTCCTGATTCCGAACCCAATGCTCCATCAACTCTAACCATCTCACTGCCCACATTTTCCACAATTATATTAAATTTGTAATCAAAATGTTCTCTGAATCCAATTTTTTCTTTGGAAATAGTTTTAGTGTGTTCTAAAAATTAAAAAAAATTAAGGTTAATGAAATTCATATTCCAATCTTAAAGGTATAAATTGACATATAAAAATCAACTTCTAAGTAAAATCAGAATAGCAAGCTTACTTTCCATTTTAAAATGTCATTCAAAAGAAGTTTTTGGCATTATATAATGAAATGTTTTTTTCAGAAATTCTTAAAAATGCTCCTCAAAGTCTTGGTGCCTGATGGTCACAGAGAGTCTTACCCTACCATTGCAGTTTGGTCTGATAGCTAATCCATGGGCCTTGGGACTAGTTGTATAAGTCTATTGCTCTCACATTTAGGGAGAATTTGTTACAATTCCCCATTTTCTGTCCTTTCTTCTCTTTTCTCTTAAATTAGGTACTGAGGATTGCAATGCATTTTATGCAAACATACTTTCTACACATACCAAACAGTGTGTTGTGATATAAAGGAATTAGAATTGAGAAGGAAAGGAAGAGGTAGAGAGCAAGAATCAAGATTAGCTTGTTTTCACCAATGTTCCTCCTGACCAAACACCCTTCATGGCCCAAGAATATTCTCTAGTGGGTTCTGATGCCTTGTAAATAAGGCGTTGTATTTAAAACACCGTATAAATATTATTGAAAAGGTGCCCCACAAGACTTACTTCAGTTTGAAGCTGCTAAAGTTTGGTGGTTGTGTCAAGCTACAAAAGTTATACAACACTTTATTCTTGTGTCCTTATGTAGAAAGCAAGGAAAGAGATAGGAAAAGATGCCTTAAAAACTAGTAAGTCCCCAAAGTACGTACAAATGCAAAAATCCAGCTGAGGGCTCTTTCTGACCTTTGTTGAGACCTTCTCTACTAATCTTAATAGGTTTATCAAACTTTTCATTTTTATTTAATTTTCATCGTTTAAACACTGCAGTCCAAATTCCAGGCTGTCAAATTAAGTTTTCATCTTGGAAACAGTAGAGACATTATTATACCCTAAAGTTTTCTGCCTGGTTATTATCCTCAGCCGCTATTAACTCCCACAGGAAGCAAGGAAGTTATGAATTTTTTTACTGCACAAATTCTAATAGGCAAAAAATGGAAAATGACTCCTAAAAGGAATGAAAATAAAATTAGAAAATGGAAACTTGAAGTATTATATCCATGTACCCTGAGTTAAGGGAACTTGGGGAAAGCCCAAATGACAAGTAAGCCGGCTTTTTTTGGTAGGCCCCTGAAAATGAAGTCTTATCCACTTGGTGACAAAGTAAGTTAATGTCAATGAAGAACTTTCAGAAGCAGGAGAGAGCAAATACATCCTGGAGATAGCAACAGACAGTCTTATAAAAAGATATTGTGGGCTTTTTCCTGATTCTCACAAGAATACAAAGTTCTAGGATTTTTCCATAAGAGAGGCAGGATGTGGGATAAAAAGAATACTGTGTTTGGAGCCTAGAGAATTAAACTAAAATTCTGCCCCTAAGTCTAGGGGCAACTAGGTAGCTCAGTGGATAGAGCTCCAGGTCCAGAGTTGAGACAATCTGGGTTCAAATCTGGCCTCAGATACTTTGGAACTACTAAGTATTGGAACCCAAACCAATACATTTTACAGTACATAGAAGGCTGGCCTTTTAGACAGGAAGTCTTAGGTTCAAATTCTACCTTTGACACATAATTGTAGTATGTCTATGAGTAAATCATAATCTCCTAGTACCATCAAAATACTAAGTCCATATACTACAAATGAGTAGTTCATCTGCATAAAATGAAGAAAGTTCCCAAGCTGGGAGTTTCTTACACAGATAAAATCAAAAGCCAGCTTATCATCAACCCCCAATAAGCAGATAAGAAGAATGACCAGAGAGCAATGCACTTAATCTCTGAGTCTCATTTTCCTCATATATACAATGGGGATTAACATTACTCATACTACCAAGCTCACAAGGTTAAAAAGAATGCTCATATATAAACCTTAAAACTATATATAAATTGGTTTATTATTAAAAAGGTTTTGAAAGCTATGAGTATCAAGGATTACATTTTTTACTCAAACATATTTGTACCTAGAGTGTTCATATTTTCAACAATTTGCTTCTGATCTAGGAATCTCAAGTCATATATGGAATTTAGTATCCAAAAAGGCTTAATGAAACACAAAAATATTAAAGGCAAGATAAAGAAGTTATAATGGGCTATATAAAAAGACAGGGAGAAATGCTTTGAGGTACCCAGCTGTACCCTGAACATTCCTTGGCTTCTTTTAGAGAGGCCATGACAGATAAATGTCCATTACTGCCACTGCAAGCATGTGCACACTAGACACGATGGACCACTAGTCTGAGCTATTTTGGCAGTTCTCAAGTTCTGACCCTTATGGAGATAGTTGCAAGGTAGCCTTCCACTCAGGTTTCTCATCTGAATCCCAGAACTTTGGAGAGTACACTAGGATGACCAATTAAGTATCAAGCACTGAGCTCAAGGAAGTAGTGAATTAATTATTGATTGATAAGCCTAAGGTTCCAAATAATCTTGTGCAAAGAAGATGTGATGTTGGGTAGACAGTGTAAAAGGTAGACCGTAGGCAATATTTTTATGTATCAGCTGGGTTTGGGATTTAAGGAAGAGACAAAGCTTTTTGTAGCTAATTTATTTATTCTAATTTATTGTTATCAAAACCACTGCTAAGCATCATTTTGTGCTGTCTAAGAATGTAGCCATTTTCATTGCTTTAGTCCTTATCTGGGATGTGACACAACACAAGGCTTAATCAAGAAGTGATCAGCTCTTGTAGAATCAGGAGTGGACCCCAAATATTACAACTGCCTTATTCAAAGGATCTATTGTTCTGTACAACTCATTAATTCAAGACAGGAGATCTTATACTTTTTTTTTGCCTTATGGACCCCTATGTAAGTCTGATGAATCTTATGGACCTCTTTTCAGAATAATGCTTTTAAAAACCAAATATGAAGGAGTACAAAGAAAACCAATTCTAACGAAATGAAGATGTAATTATTCCTATCAAAATTGATAGACCCTCTCCTCCTTCCCCCAAAAAAATCTATACATAGACTTCTAACAGGTCTGGGGATCCCAAGTTAATAATCTCTAACTTCCAAGCATTTCTGACTATTCCCATCAAAAATGGACCCACAGGTTTTGATGATTTTGAAAAATGATTTTATTGCTCAATGGCTACCTAGCTTCAACTAGCATTAGTTGTTTCTTAGTTCCCTTTTGGGGCAGGTAGGTGGCACAATGGATAATGCTCAGGGTCTGGAATTAAGAAGACTCATCCTCATGAGTTCAAATGAATCCTCAGACATTTATTAGCTTTGTGTCGCTGGGTGAGTTCTTTAACTTTGTTTGTCTCATTTTCCTCGTCTATAAAATGAACTGGAGAAGGAAATGGCAAATTACTCCATTATCTTTGTCAAGAAAACCCCAAATGATGGATATATGATTTTAATATAATATTTTATAACTTATTTTATAAGTAAATATCTGTAAGAGTAGATATTTTATAAGTAAATTAAGGGAACATGGAATAATTTACCTTTCGGATCTATGGAAAAGGGAAAAAATTCATGACCAAACAAGAGATAGAAAAAATTAGAAGATGTAAAATAAATAATTTTGACTATATTAAATTAAAAAAGGTTTTGTACAAACAAAACCAATGCAATGAGGATTAAAAGGGAAGCAACAAATTGGGGGGGATTTATAATAAATGTATTTGATAAGGGTCTTATTTCTCCAATATATAAAGAACCAAGTCAAATTCGTAAGAATCCAAGTCATTCTTCAATTGATAAATGGTCAATAGATATGAATAGGCAGTTGTCAGGTGAGGAAATCAAAACTATCAATTATCATATGAAAAAAAATGTTCTAAATCCCTCTATTAGAGAACTGCAAATTAAAACAATCTGAGGCGTAACCTTAGGCCAATACAACAGTAAAGGTAAATAATAAATGTTGGAGGGAATGTGGCAAAATTGGAACACTAATGCATTGCTGATGGAGTTGTGAATTGATTCGACCATTCTGTAGGGCATTGGAATTATGCCTAAAGGGATACAAAATAATGCATACCTTTTGATCCAGAGGTAGTATCACTATTAGTTATATCCCAAAGAGATTAAAAAACATGGGAAAGGATCTGTTTGTACAAAAATATTTATAGCTGTGCCTTTTGTGGTGACAAAGAATTGGAAATTTAAGGGATGTCCCTCAGTTGGGGAATGGCTGAACAAAATGCGGTATATGATGGTGAATGGAATACTATTGTGCTGTAAGTAATGATGAACAGGATGATTTCAGAAAGAACTGGAAGGACCTACATGTTCTAATTCAGAGTGAAATGAGCAGAACCAGATAACATTATACATAGCAACTGAAATATTATGGAATGATGAAATATGATAGACTGCTATTGACAGCAATACAATGAATCAGGACAATTTTGAGGGACTTATGGAAAAGAATGCTATCCACCTCTAGAGAAAGAACTGTTGGAGTAGAAATTCAGATGAAATATATCATTTAACATTTGACTATTTTGGGTATATGATTTGGGATTTTGGTTTTATAAGATTATTCACTTATAAAAATGAATAACATGAAATATATTTTCCTTGATAATACATGTATAAACCAGATTGAATTGCTTGTCACCTCTGGAAGTGGGGAAGGAAAAAGGGAGGGAAAACTTATGTGGAAATTTGTTATTAATAAAGAAAGAAAATTAAAAAAAAAAAGAAATCCCCAAATGAGGTTACAAAGAATTGAACATGATTGAAATGACTAAACAATAACAACCAATGGCTCCTTTTGAGACCTTTCTGGCATGTGTTGTTGGAAGCCATTCCTAATCCCCTAATTGTTTATGCTCCTTTTCTTTCCCAAAACTATTATATTCATTTCTATTTAAAGCCTATTTCTTTAAAGTGAATTCTCTCCAAGTAAAATGTTAGCTCTTTTGAGAACAGGTTTTTTTTTAAAAAAAACTTTAACTTTATATCCTTAAAACTTAGAACAGTTAAAATACATTTGTTAACTTAGCATTTTTATTTTCAGTTTATATGATCCCATTTCTCTCTTGGATGGAAGTGACCAGGTTTGATCAATTAGCCTCATCTGATTTTTCTAATCACCTCCACCCAAAGCCTTTTAAGGAAAGAAAGTGAATCTTGGAGTCTTTTTTGTTTTTTCTTTTGGGCAGTGCACAGATCATGGTATTAGTGGTACCTGAACCCTTAGATGGGATATTAGTAGATCCTCTTAACTAGAAAATTTACTGGACTTGCTGCTTCATTTTATGTGAGTTGACACAATGGAGTGAAGATAATAGATTACAGGGATGTCATAAAGATCAAATTGACAAGTCTAGGCAATTAACTGGTTATGAGGAGTTGGGGAAAATATGAAATTAAAGATGACTTCAAAGTTATAAAACTTGGTAATTGGAAGGAGAGTGGATGGCGATTTCAACAAGACTTCCATTATTGGGAATATAAGATAAGGATAAATTCATCAAAATATCATCAAGTTTGTACTTTTCTGTTCTCTACTGGTTTAAGTGTTGTGTAGACATAGCTTAAATGGAGTCTTAAACTCATATCAATTAGATTTGGAAAGGATCTTAGAATTCATTTATTCTTCAATTTATCTGGCCTATCACCTCAACTGTGAGCAGAAATTCAAACATTTTCTCTCTTTGCAACAATATTTCTCCAAAAAATTTTCCCCTTTTTGCACAGTATTCTTTGCCTTTAGGTAGAGAGACCCATACATACGTATATGATCATGATTGTTAAGGTTTATGCAATTCACAACTCATCTAGGTGTATATCCTTGGGGTATATCCTTTTAGAACCATTGCTCTATACCCTCTGTGACTTCTTCAGGATCCAAGGACTTAGTTATTACATTTATGCAGATCACTATAAGTTCTGTATCTTGAGCATTGTTTCTCTCTTGAACTCCAATGTTATATTACTATCTGGCTGTCAAATACCTAAAAATATGTGCCCTGTGGTCATCTAAAACTCCATGTTTCCAAAATAGGACCCATTACCTTCATCTCCAATTCCTACTTCTTCAAACTTCTATTTTTGTGGAGGCACCATTCACTGTCTTTCTAGTTACTGACTTTTGTAACCTTCTGGACATTCTTAACTCTCCCTTCTCTTTCCCTTCATATCCAAATAGTTGCCATCTTGCTGATTCTAGCTGCACACCATCTCTCAAATCTTTCCTTTCCTTTTCATAATTGTTGCCACTACCCTTTATCAGGCTTTAAGCACTTTTTACTAGGAGTGTAACAATATTCTATTGTTCATTAATTGACCTATTTCCAATCCACTCTTCAATCCATCCTCCACACAACTCCAGAAACACCATAACAAATAAATATAATTACATATGTCTCACCTCAAGACCTTCACTGATCCCCTTTTGCTTTAAGATAAATACAAACTCTTCAGTTTGTCATCTAAAACTTTTATAACCTGAATTCAACTTGATTTTTCATGTCTATTTGTACTCAATTTTGTTTCACACACTATGTTACAATCAGAAAGACCTACTGTGTGTGATCTGAACTTGGCACTTCATCTCTCACTTGTATCCTACTGCAAAGACTATTCTCTATCCCAAGAATATACTCCCTCCTCATCTCCACCTTCTGGAATCTCTAGGTTCCTTCAAGAGTCACATCATGAGATTTGCTACAAGTCATATTTGCTGATCTTCAGTCACTAATTTACCTTAACTATTCCTCTTATGATCACATATTGACTTACTTGGTGGCATGTTGTATCCTCTAGTACAATGTTAGCTTCTCAAGGTGAGTGACATTTTTTTTCCATTTTGTCTTTGTGACCTTAGCACATAGCACAGTGCTTTGTACATTTGCTGTTCAGTCATTTTCAATTATGTCCAACTCTTCATGACCCTATTTGGGCTTTTCTTGGTAAAAATACTAGAGTAGTGAACCATTTCCTTTTCCAACTTATTTTACATATGAAAAAAACTGAGACAAACAAGATTAAGTGACTTGACCAGAGTCACATGGCTAGTGAGTGTCAAATACCAAATCTGAATTCAGGAAGATGAGTTTTTCTGACTTCAGGTCTGGCAAACTATCCACTGTGATACCTAGCTGCCTTTATAGATGCTCATTAAATTGAATTGGAGGAGATAATATAGAAATCTATTCCTCTTTCCAGGATTTTCTTGAAAAGATTAATGAGGATATAGTCTGATTTAGTAATGTGATGTTAGGAAGATCACTATCTCTCAAGGCAGCCAATTTCAGTTTTAAATGTTAGAAGGGTTGCTGGCATGTCAGTTGCTGTTTTTTCAGAATTTTCAGCTGGGAACCCTTGTATGGCAGCAAACACAACTGCTGTTCCTACTGCCATAGCTCTAGGCAAGTAAGAGAAAAAGGGAAAAAAGGAGTCAGATAAGAATATGGGATTTGGTCTTTTGGTCTATAATAAACAAATGTTTTAGGTAATTTCATTTGCGAAACAAAAAAATAAAATACTGATTTAAAAAGTCTTGCAGTCACTTGTCTATCAACTCTCTCTCTCTCTCTCTCTCTCTCTCTCTCTCTCTCTCTCTCTCTCTCAATCTCTCTCTCTCTCTCAGTCTCTCTCTCTCTCTCCCCACAATTGCCAAAATACCTTTGATTGAACAGTTTATTTAAAAGGGTCATATTTAACAACTCTTTGGACCTAGGAACTAATTCTAACATATATATTTAAGTGCTTCCTGTTACTCTCAGTCATCAAGAAATGGATTTGTTTACTTCATTTACTCTTTTACTGAATAATTATGAGAGTAGCTATAGTTCTTTTGATTGAAGGACATATTACTTTTATCCCAATTGATTCTGAGTTTTTGCTACATAATGGTTGTAATTCTTAGGCTCCTTTTTTTCTTCCCTTTAATCAGTCCATGATTCCCATCTTAGTATCATGCAGTACAAATACTTAGGGCCTCTCATACATCAGTTAATAATAAGAACCTTTCTATATTCTAATGGTGCTCATGTACAAGGGATGGGAGGATTTGGAACTATCACAGAATAAAAGGGTAAGATTATTAAAAGGAGACTGCTATCTGGCCAAAGTGCCAAATGGTATTGTAGCATTTTAAGGACGACTCTACTTGTTACAAAAATATGTCAAGGGATGAAACTTGTTCCTGGTGAAATCCCAATTGGGCCATAGTGGTATAACAGATAGAAATGTGTTGGGAGAAGTCATTGAATTCAGTTCTTTTAAAATAAAAGAATCCATACATAAAAACAAATAAAAACACCAAAAATATAGTTATGGTTATTTTCTCTCAAAAGAAAAAGCCAACAATTTGATTAATTTAGAAATGAAATAAAATACATCTAATTAAAGGTTTTTATGACTCAATTCAACAATTCTTTTTCAAACCAATTTTCATATAGTCTTGGCTTATTCATACACAGCAGTATTTAGTGTTTTGCCTAAATTGGTCTGTTAAATCAATTTTTGAAACATTAATGCTTTTAGACAATTGGTTATTTCTTGTGCAGGATAACAAATAATTGGTTGTGTTTAAAGTTTCTTTTTCATTTAGTTGTGTTGGCACTTTGTGCACTTTTTGGCCATATTGTGATTTTGACGAAACAAGGACATATTGGATAGATAGCTATAGATTTATTCTTTTTCTGCTTTGTCTGTAACATTCAAATGTTCAATTTGGACAGCACAGGAAACCTGCAGGATTTCAGCTTCCTAATAACCAAGGGAAACCATTCATCTAGGATAACTGGTTTTGTCTATCTGGCCTTGTGACCTGCCTAATCCAAAGATGAATGTGCTTCTAATAACAAGCAAACTGGGACCAGGGAGTAATCGAGATATCTTATTTGAGAGTATTTAGTGAAAGAGCTCAACCAAAGCCACAAAAGTGGTATCCTTATTAGATCTAAAATTCACTAAACAGTACATACTCTTTGACCTAGCAATACTACTACTACTAGCCATCAATCCCAAAGGGATCAAATAAAGAGGAAAAGGAACCTGTGTATGCAAAAATACTTATAGCATCTTTTAAAAAATAATTTTAGTAGCAAATACAAGAAAGCCAAGGATAAATGTCATCAAGTGGATACTAATTGAACCAATGATGATATATAAATATTATCATATCATGAGAAATGATGAAAGAGATGGCTTCAAAGAAACTTTGGAATACTTTTATGATCTGATGTAGAGTGAAGTGAACAGACCCAGGAGAACAAACTATACAATAACAACAACATTGGATAAACAAGCAAATGTGGAAGACTTAAGAAAGCTTATCAGGGCCATAATGAATCATTATTCCAGAGGAACCATGATAAAGCATACTACCAATTTCCTGACAGAGGTACTCTGATGGACTCAGAGTACAGATTAGGACATAGATTCTTTTATATGCTCAATGTACGAATTTATTTTATTTGTGTTTTTGTCATAAGGGTTTTGTTTTATTTTTCCAAAGGTGAGAGGAAGTGGGAACAAAAAATGATTCTTAATTTTAAAATGAAATGCAATTTTAAAAAGAAAGGGGAATATCTAAGATTACATGGGCTATATTTTATCATAAGCTTATCTTTGTTTTATTAACTCATTTTTAATACCTTATGTGATGCATATGTGTGTGTGTGTGTGTGTGTGTGTGTGTCCTCCAGTAGAGTGGTAGTGAAGTGGAGTCAGGAAGTGTTATATTCATATCTTGGGAAATGATGGATACCACTTTGAATGACAGGGAAGGCAGTTGGAAGACACTGGAATGTTCCCGGGTGCCATGAGCCAGGGGCAAATGTCGGTTGGCCTGGCAGTATAAAGAACCCTGACAGTCACTTGGAAGGGTCTTTGTCTTTGGTCTTTTGGTCTTGGGTCTTTGGGCTCTTTAGGTCTTTAGGTCTCTGGATCTTTCTAGCTCTTTAGGTCTCTAGGTCTCTGGGTGGTGAAGGGAGGATAGGAGGTCTATGAAGAAGAGGATAGGAAGAATCTGAATATTTCCTGAAAACTGTGAGAGCTAGTGCATCACCAAACATGGATAGTGAGAAAGCTGAGAGAATAAAATCACCAACACAGCTGCATCAACAGCAGTCCCTATTCTCTGGCTTGGCTGTGGCCAGGATAAGTCAGAGGTGTAGAGGAGAATAAAGCTCCAGCTTCTACTAGATCAATAGCCTCCAGTCCTGATTGTCAACTAGTTATAGATATTAGATTGACAGAGTCTCCAACCCCCATTCCTGTCCTGTTTATACTTTCCCTGATTATAGATTATAGATAAAGAAAGTTTAACAAGTACATTTATGAGTGGTCTTTATATCATGACCCTTGGGGAGGGAGTCAACGCAGTCAGATATCAAACATGATCCAAGGCAAATCAAAAGCCCTATAATAATTTATCCAATCCCAGTTTGGTCCTGAAAGGGTTACCCATCCACCTATTGGGGTCCTTCCTGGGAAACTGTTATAGAAAGGGGCAATTATAACAACTATCAAGGGTGATTGGGTTTGGGAGAATCTGCAACTGGGGAGAATACATAGATACACTCACATCACTGTATTTCTCCCTAGGTCCTTTTTGTTTATAACAGAAGTCAAATCAAGTCACAAAGTATTTATTAAATACCTATAATATCCCAGAAAATGTGCTAAATGCTAAGAATACAAAGGTCAGGAAAACATCTGCCCTCAAGGAGTTCATCATCTAATATGAAATACAGCATGCAAACAACTATGTGCAAACAAGACATATAGAGGATAAATTGGAGATAATTTTAAGGGAAAGGCATTAGCATTAGTGGATTGGGAAAGAGTTTTTTGTGGAAGCCAAGAAAGTCAAGAGGTGGAAGAAAGGAGAGAGATAATTCTAAGGTTGAGAGTCAGTCAAAATGCATGGAGTAGAGAGATAGGTGTGAAGAACAGCAAGGAAAACAGAGTCACTAGATTATATAGTAACTGGGGTTGAGGAAAGAAATATAATAATATTGGAAAAGGGATGAGGGAAAAAGCTTTGAAGAACTTTAAAAGCTAAAGGATTTTATATTTGATTGGAAGCAATAGAAAACCATTGAAGTTTATTGAAAAGGGGAGTGATACAGTCAGATATGCACTTAAGGAAGATCAATTTGATAGCTGAGTGGAGGATAGACTGGACTGGGAAAATCCTGGGTGCAGGGAGGCCAACCTCCCAACTTCCCAATCAGTAGAAGACTATTTCAATAGTGTTGACTGGTGGCAGTATTAGAGGAGAAAGAAATGTATAGTAGAGATTTTTCAAAAATAGATTTGGTAAGGCTCAACAACAGATGGAATATGGTGGTTGGGGAATGAAAATGAGTGAGGAGATGAAAATGACATTTGGATTGTAAGCCTGACTCTTTAGGAGGATGAGGTGCCTTCAGGAGTTATAGGGGTGTTAGGATGAAGAGTTTTTGAAGAAAAGTGATGAGTTAAGTTTGAGACATTCTGAGTGTAAATAGTTTTGGGGAGATCTAGTTCAATAAATCAATAGGGGATGAAAGAATGGAAGTCAGAAGAGAGGTTAGGACTAGAATAATTTGATTTCTAATACAAACTAGCATTGTGTGACCATAGTCAAGATACTTACTCTCTCAGTGCCCCAGAAAATTCTCTAAGACTAAAAGGTGAAGATAAGTTGACAATCTGCATCAATTTTTGGAAGATTTTATGTCACAGATTTTTCATTACCACTGAAATCATAGACCTAGACAAAATGTTTATATGGGCATGCATAAATACAAACATGATATAATAATACATTTGCTTATTATGTATGCATATAGATTTGTGTTGCATGCATATGTAGACATATCTATGTATATGTGTGCATGTGCATACACACCAACATGCATATATGTATATGTGCACTCATGCCTGTGTGTGTGTGTGTGTGTGTGTGTGTGTGTGTGTGTGTGTAAGTAATAAAGTGTGGTCTAGGACCAAGAGGTAGAAATAACAGACTCCTGAGTCAGGAAGACCTGGGTTCAAATTCCATTTCTAATACATACTCACATACTGGTTCTATGATCCTGGGCAAGTCACTGATATCTTAGTGCTCCAAGTACTTGTCTAAGACTACAAATTTCAGAAAAAAAACCAAAAACTAATCTGCCCTGGCAGCAGAAGTTCTTCCATGGGATCTCCCTGTGCCAATGGAATCACAGGTCTAGAAAAACATATACTTGTAAGCATAAGCATGGATGGAAGGAAAGCCCACAGCAATAGGATTATAATTCTCTCATTGCATTAATGTACACATATTTTTGAATACTTAATAACTCTTGGTTCATTTGGCCATTTATGTTTTTCCATATTAAAAACTTAAATAGGGGTTATCAAAAGAGAAGATTCAGGAGTCAAATATAATGAGTAGCAACAAATGTTCATATTTCAGACTCTAGAGCAAAACTTTTTAAAGATTACTTGTTTCCACTTCTCCATAACCACCATAGCTGTAAACAGTATGGAGCACTCCTCTTTTCATAGCCACCTCAATAGATAGATAGATAGATAGATAGATAGATAGATAGATAGATAGATAGATAGATAGATAGATAGATAGATAGATGGATGGATGAATAAATGAATAGATAGGTAGATAGACAGACAGACAGACATCTGTATCTATCCATCTATATGTATATTTAGATCTTCTTGTTATTATTTAGTTGTATCTGCTTTTTTGTGATCACCAGTACTATATTAGTCCATGGAGTTTTCTTGGCAAAGATACAGATGTGGTTTGCCATTTCCTCATTTCTTTCTCTAGTAAATTAAGGCAGACAGAGGCTAAGTGACTTGCTCAAGGTGACACTGTTAAGTGTCTGAGGCTGGATGTGAATTTAGGTCTTCCTGACATCAGGCTTAGGGCTCTATTCAGAGTTCTCTCTCTATTTATATCAACATCTATATTGTTATCTAGCATCACTCTATCTCTATGTATCCATCTGTTTATGCTTATCATATTCTTAGAATCATTCTTAGTAATAAGGATAACAAGATTCTATGGTATCTTGAGCAAGGAAGTCCACCAATACTGGCTTCCTGGTTGCTCTCTGCTGCTGCACACTTTTCCCTGTATTAGTGTTTTAAATTTCTCTCATGATGAGTGTCCAAGGCACTAGCTTTATTTGAAAAGAATCAAAAGATGATGATGACTGCTTTAGTTACAAAAACATGCTTCAGGAGTAACATAAGTGCCCCAGTGACCTATTGCAAATTGATTTTTTTATTTTATTTTAAAGGTGGTTTATATTTGTGTTTTATGTGGAAAGGCTGATATTATAAAAATACTCAGCTGAATCAGGAAAAGCCAATATCAACCAGGTCATGAAAGATAATCTTAACATGTCAAGAGGACCTCAGATTTCTGATGAAAGTTCAGACTGAGAGTCAAACCTGTATTCTATTCCTGTTACTGAGAGACCTCAAGAAAAACAATTAACCTTCTTTGGCTTCAATATCCCTATCCATGCAACAAGAATTTTTCTGTCTTTGTCTTACTTTTTTTTAAAAGAAATACTGATCTAGATTTTATTGGTATTAAAGTTAGTTCCTTCTTGTGAGTTGTAAGTTTTGTTAACTCTTGAGGACTGCTCACTATTATGCCTTTGTATTATGGGTAGAATGGCCAATCAGGACAAAATATGGGGCATGCACATGTATTCTCTGTCTAGTTCCAGTCCACTGTGTGGAAATTTTTGGAGAGTGGAACCCCTTCCCAGCCATGTGTGATGGAGGGCTTGCACTATATGGTGATAAAAGAACCCATTAATCATCTTCTGAGAAAAAAGAGCTAACAAGTCAGGAGCTTTCAATGGAAAATGATGGAATTCCCTAACTGACTGCTAAACTAGGATTCATTGGATAGAATAAAAATAGGATGAGTTGTCTGCCTTCTTTTTTATTCAAGTTAAATGAAGTAGGACTAATTTGAACTGTCTCCTGAGATCTGGTTGGGAGTGGGGCACCTATCTCTGTTTCTCCAACTGACCTTTTTCTTTTCTTGTTCTTAGGCAAATTAATAACCTGAAATGTAGATCTCTCAAGGATCTCATGATTCCAAAAATATATATAACCTCTATTGAAGTTTGCATTGGCAACCAGTGCTCAAAGGCAGTTATGTTTCTAAAATAGCAATAAATGGTGGCAGGGGAAGCATATGCATTGGGAATGGAATGACATCTTAATGCCAAATGAATGTGGGCCCAGGAAAAGGAAACTTCAGGGAGGGTCATTACTAATTGCAGAGAAACATACTAGTTATAGACTCAAAAAAGATTATGGGAGACAGTTGAGCTGTTTACTCAGCAAAGAGTTGAACCCCAAAAGAACTTTGTTAAGACAACAAAGAGGAAAAGGACTTCTAGCAACAGGAGTTTGAAGAAACTCTTCAAAATACATATTCCCAAAATATGTGGCTCACTAATATTGAACTTGAATTCTGTGCCCTCCCTGCTCAAGGATGCTCTCTGTGTTTGAGGAAGACATAAGAGAAGTATTTGCACCAAATGTACTCAATATACCATATTAAGATTTTTTTTAAAAACCCAATAAATTAAATCTGATGGAATTCAAGAGCTATAATAGCAGTAACTGCCATCCACAGGGTTATCTTTAGAGATTAAAGAAGCAGTAAGTCTTTCAGGACCTCAAACAGAGAGTGAAAGTGTAAGCTTAGGAGTAGCACTTATAAGAATAAAGAGATCCAGTACCCAAATGTTATGACTGAAGGGGGGAGAAAGAGAGTCTATGATGTGAGACTTTCTTCTAGCTCTCCCCTCCTGCCAAATATGTGCTGGGGGACTTCGAGGGGGCATCACCCTGAAACCCTGGGTGACCTGGATGGTTGTGCTGCCCCACAGGAGTTGGGGACAAGGCTTCCATATAAGAGGAGTTATTGAGTACCCCAATCCGATTCTGAATGAGGGCGGGGTTCATACAAGCCTCCTCTGATATCAGTCAACTTCACAGCGGGTGGTCTGGCTCCAAGATGGAGGCAGCCAGACCAAGCTGTTATTCCCCTCCCCCTCATCTCTTAGACACTCTGGAATGCTATCTGACTAATGAATAGCTTTTATTAATCACAATTCAGGGATTGGGTAAAGGGGTGAAGGGCAGGGGGATTTTGGGATGCTCTCTTATCTATTTCTTTGGGGTCCATCACCTATGTGGGAATCTTTGGGGTTCCCACTCCTAAGCGTCTTCCCTCGCCACTTCTTCAGTTTCTATTTCCATTTCCTATTTCTATCCTTTTCTATAACTGCAAAATCAAACTGGAAAGGGTCTCTCAGCAAGGTTGGGTAATGGGAGAAGAAGCCTAAGAGATCGCTCCCAAAATGGAGTCCAGAAACTTAGCTGACTGAAGTCTTGCTGAATGAGAAGCGATGGGATGCCAAAGAAAGATCCTCAGGAAGCCCTCAGGACTGGAATTGAGCTGAGATGTCCACCTCCTCCCTCTCTCCAGTCCTCTGCCGGAAGTTCCTCCTTCTCCTTCCTCCTCTGGAGAATTACCCAGAATTCCCTCTGGACTTAACTGTCACCAACTGTCACCAACAGCCTTCTTCTGGCTCTTTTTGTCCCATCCCCCATCATTACACACCAAAATTGGTATTTCAACTTCATTATACAATATAATGATATTTGTGAAGAATTCTAATGACTGAATGAATTTTCTGCTATGTTCATTTAGACCAAATTTCATGATTCCTATGGTGTTGTGTGATGTCAGTGGTATGGTCTTCTTCAATAAGGATGAGGAACCATTTCTTGCTTCTACACTCTCTCAGTCCCTTGGACCTTGTAATCTATCATCCTTTAAACTGAATACTTCATGGATTTTGCAACTTAAATGAGGGTTTCATAAAGAACAGTCACCTCTTAGCTCAGATTTTTCTCTTCCTTATGACAGGATCATACATAAACTTTGCATGTAGTAGTTACATTTTTTTTACAAGCCAGTTCCAATCTATTTTTTAAGTCCATGGTATGTTACTTAACTTTGCATACTCCATAGTCTGGCCAAAATAGCTTCCTTGCTTTTCTTTCCAAGCAACATTATGCCTCTCATCTTTGTACCCAGAATACTATTTGGCTTGATTTTTAGAATGGCCTTTCTTCTCATCTTATCCTCTTAGAATTCCTAGTTTTTCTCAAAGCTCAGCTTAAATGTCACTTCCTCTAAGGATTTTTTTTATGATCCCTCATCTACTACTACCTAGTCCTCAAATCTAGTTTTGTACATATACTTTGCTTATGCATATATGTATATACTATCTTCTCAGTTAGAATATAAGCTTCTCGATTGCATGAATTATGTCATTTACATTTGGGCATACCCAGAGCCTAGCACAGAACCTTCCATATTGTAGGTACTTAATAAATACTTGTTGATTGATCAATTTTCATCCTACCAAATTGGCTATAAAGAACTAACTCCTTTGGACCTCCTCTTCTTAGTAAATCAAGGTTAAACTTAAAACTCAGCTTCTTAAGGCTTACTTTCATTAATGGAACCAGAGAGAAGCAAGCAAAGGAAGTCATCTTCAGCAATTCAGAACAAGACCAGTGTGTACTTGGTAAATCAATTAATTTTTAATTTTATTACTACTTTTCTTTTGATAGGCAATTTCACCTTAAATTCTCCCTTTATGGGCTAAAGTATCTATGTTCTATTTATATTTTTGCTTATTAAGACACAAAGAAATAGCAAAGCATCAATTATTTACATTATCACAGCACGCATTGAAACTGCTCAGCATATAAAAGGCTCAGTAAATAATTGTTCATTGGTCATCAGGATGGATAATAAATTGATCACTGTAAATTGATTTAGTTTTCCTTGTTTTAAATATTTTTCCACCAAAAGATAAAAATCCTTCTCTCCCACCCTACAACATGATTATTAAATGCACAAATACTACTAATGGAGATGTTAATGATGTATTTCTCAGAAAGCATATGGATATTTATGGAAAGCTAGAGTAAGAATGGAGAGCAAATGGATGATTTTTGCCATTTGCCAGATTTGATCTGTAAATTTGGGTCCATGTTTGATCCATTACACAATGAGAGCTAAACCTCAAAAGTAACAACTATTCCAATGGGAAAATCAAGTCTAAAGCTAAACACTTGGCCACTGAACAGAAATATCCTATCAAAGGGAACCATATACAGAAAAACAGGCTCTGGTGCTTGTGGATCCAAGGGATTTTTCTTCATGAAAATTTTGGTTGTCATCACCATATTTATATATGCAAAGTGTGTGTGTGTGTGGTTGTGTGTGTTTGTGTGTGTGTGTGTGCGCATGAATTAAGGCCTATGGAGAAAAAGGCTCAGAAACAGATTTTAAAACTGTTTCCCTGAAGTCTACAGATTTCAAAGAAGTCTTCTGAAGTAGAGGATGAGATGGGGGTACGAGAGGACAGATTTAATAAGCAAATTCAGACATTATATGTTTTTGAGAAGTTGATGATTTGTGTGAGGCTATTATTTCTATGATGTATAAAAATATTCCTTTTTCCATTTCCAAATAACAGTCTCCTCTTTACCCAGTATTAAGGTTTGTTAACAGTGTATAGCTAGAGATTCTGCCAAAGATTGGCCATTAGGTTTACCACAGCAAGAATCAAGGACACTTGCATTTGAGTTCTAGCTCTTCTGGTAAATTCCTATGTAATTTCAGGCATGTCAGACAAGTGGCACACTAATTATGTGACTTGCCCCAGGGGCTTGGAAACTTACTCTTTTTTTTTCATTTTTATAGAAGAGTTACACTGAAATCACCTTCAGAGTTGAAGAACTTGCCTTAACAATATTATATAACTAGGTAGTGAAGCTTGTAACTAAAAACTGGGTGTCAAGCCTTGTATTCAGTATTCTTTATACCAAGACTCCACAAAAGGTTCAGTGGGTCATATCCCCACTCATTATCAATTCTTGTATGGCCTCTGAGGTAAGAATTCTTTTTACATTTTGAAATAAAGTTTTATTTTATTTCAAAATGTAAAAACAAAAATCATTATTTTCATTTTAAAATATAAAAGCTCTTTTTAGTAAGAGTTATACAAAAACAAGGTGTAGGTGAGCTATAGTTTGCTTAGCTCTCTGTTTTACACTATTATTATTTCAGTACCTTTTACAAAATCTCTCTACACACATTCTCTTCACAAATTCTCAGCTACGAATAGGCACAAAAAACAGTCATTTTTGTTTTAATATTATTTGACATAATATTTAAGTATTTGATAAATATGTACTGGCATAAAGATATATGTAGAAAGAGAAGTTTGATGGCATTCTGCACAGAATTTGGGGATTAGGGTTAGAAAGGCAATTTAAATTTTGCCTCTGACACTTACTAGCTCTAGAACTAGGCAAATTACTTTGCCTTTGGATGTCCCAGGGAACTCTACTTGGTATAGGGTTAGAATACTGGATTTGATATCAAGGCAACCGGAATTCTAATCTCAGTAAAAGCTCTTTCTCCCTCCAGGGTCTATCTATCCAGATATACTGTGTAAGATCATTTGCAGTTTTGTTTCCCAAGGATTTCTAGTGAGCTGAATTCTGTATCAACCATAAAGAAGTGAGAGGTAAATTAGAGATAAAGATAAATACATAAAGTTAAGCAGAGAATCCAACCTCTGAGGAAATGTTAACTGGGAGTCCAGGACAATTGTGACTAAATGCATAATTTTTCAACTAAAATAAACTCTTGCAAGACTAAGGGAGTGGAAATATGTGGGCCTTTGGGTCTATTAAAGTTAGTTAATTACTAGTCAGTGAAGCTAGACAAGTAACTTAGTCTCTAAAGTAATAATAATGATAGCATCTACCTTGCAGAGTTGTATGGGCCAAATGAGTTACTACTTGTAATGCACTTTGCTAAACAAAATTCTTTATCAGTGGTTGCCAAACTTTTTTGTCCTACTGCCCCCTTTCCAAAAAAATATTACTTAGCCCCCTGGAAGTTATTTTTTTTAAAATTTTAATAGCAATTAATAGGAAAGATAAATGCACCTGTGGCCATCACCACCCACCTGGATCGCTGCAGCACCCACCAGGGGGTGGTGGCATCCACTTTGGGAATCACTGTTCTATATAAACAATAAAAAATTATAGGTTATATTGCTGCTGATCTAAACTAGTTGAAGATGTTTCTATACTAGAAGTTCCTTATAAGGAAGAAATTACAGATCTAGATAATAATAGTGACTGTGATAACTAGTTTTTAGTTTTTTAATATTAAAATTATGCTACATTTTTTATTAATATATGTTTTGTGACTTCAAAAAGTTTGAAAAACTATCCTCTAAAGCAGTGATGGGCAAACTATAGCCTGTGGGCCAGTTGCAGCCCCCTTAAAATGTTCTATCTGGCTGCACGACATTATTCCTAATCTGATGAATACAACAAGTCGGATACAATACAATGAAACTTCGAAAGAGCTGCTATAGAAATAGACTGACAGATGAGCATTTCCTTTCCTTTGGTTCCCTCTTTAAAAAGTTTGACCATCACTGCTCTAAAGCAATGGTATTAAACTCAAGCAGAAATAGAGTCACTAAACTATAAATAAATATTGCTATTGGCCACATGCTGACTTAGAAAACCACAGATTACATTATCTATATTTTATTGTATTTTCATTTATTTTATCAAATATTTCCCAATTGCATTTTAATTTGTTTCTGTCTGTACAAGATATAAATCTTGACATCTCTTTTTTAAAGTCCCATTGAGACTCTGATTGACTCTAATTTTAATGAGATTTTTATATTGATAATGGAAATATGTTCAAGAAGGCATAGCATTCATATAACTTAGTCCATAATCGTGAACTTTCTACTCTTATTAAAAACTATTATGTGGTTATTTTATATTATATCTAATTATATTACATTAGTTCATTTGGATTATGCCATGCTGCAAATAATGCCAAGGTCAATTAACTTCTATCAGTTCCGTAGTCATAGGGTGCATTCCTAATCCTCCCTATTCATTTCATGCATTAATTCCAAATGAAACCAAAAGAAAGAGGGGCAGTAGATGAGTTACAAATTCATTATCACTGAAAGACAAATAGGTCAATATGCTCATTTTGATGGTGGCTTTCGGGAGTATAATTTTCATATCTAAGAAAGAATACCTTACCTCTAGTTGGAATATCTTCCTCACTCCTCTCTCCATCTCTACATCAATTAATTATTGTTGAGGGTCTAGCTAAAGTCCCACTTCTACCTTACAGCCTTCTATTTCTGCCCCTCCTCTTCCTTCCCTGAACCATAGCATTTATTGTCAATACTGTCCATCTGGCACTTAGGAGAAGTAATGTCATTATATTATTTATTTTCTCTTTATGTATATGTTCTCCCTCCCCAATTAGATTATATGACACTTGAGGGCAAGGTCCACAACTTACATTTTTGAATTTTCAGCGCCTGACATAGTGCCTTGGTATAATGTTGAATGAATGTTTGTGGCTAGTGATGATGGTGATTTCACTTGATTAATAATCTCATAGTTAAAAATATTTGTAAAAAATATATGCCATCTAAACAGATAATCAGAACCTCATAGTATCATTTTCTGTTTAATCTCAAGTCTAGTATTTCAATTCAATTTTATACAATATATTACTTTAATCAAATTTTTTCATTCTCCCCGTATTTCAGGAAGAAAAATCTTCTTGTTCTTTTCCTAGCTCTGTTGTCATTGAGCCAACTCCTAGTTTAAAATTCACCTGATTAAAATGTCCCAAATGTTTCTAGTTGAGTGAGGGTGAGTCACACCAGCTAAAAATTATTAGCGAGTCAATGCCAGATTTACAGAATAAATCACTGGAAATAAGAGATGGTGGGTTTAAAAATTGTTTTATAAGAATCAGGGGAAATATTAATTTTAGCCATTCGTGGATTTCATGCACTTAACGAGCTCATTCTTCAAAAGGTTAGAGAATCTACAGTGGATCAAGATTTCCATTAAGTCTCATTCGGCCATTGTGAGGATATCCCTGTGATATTTTCATAAAGTGTCACAGTAAATAGAACCAATCATCTTTTAATAATTAAGATGGTGTAGGGGCAGCTGGGTAGCTCAGTGGAGTGAGAGTCAGGCCTAGAGACAGGAGGTCCTAGGTTCAAACCCGGCCTCAGCCACTTCCCAGCTGTGTGACCCTGGGCAAGTCACTTGACCCCCATTGCCCACCCTTACCAATCTTCTACCTATGAGACAATACACTGAAGTACAAGGGTTTAAAATAATAAATAAATAAAAAATAATTAAGATGGTGTAATTTTATTTGAGTTTAAGGTTTTCAAGTCAAAATAAACATCAAATTATTAGACAGATCAAATAATGAGAGCAACATTGCTATAAACAAATCAGTTCAGGAAAAAGTGGGGAGACATTTTATTCTAATCCTCTAACACACCATTCTCACCTTGACACACCATACTTTATGCCCAAGTAGACAAATACATCATTTTCACACTTTCTAAGTATTGCCTAGAATGAACTTTCTCTCCATCTCAGGTCTATTAAAAAAAAAAAAAACCTTTCCATTATTGATATAATGATTTTTTAAATGGACAAAGAAATCCTTGTTATTACTGGGGAACTAAACCTTCACAACCACCCTTCCAGCTACAAATGGACAATTAACGTTAATTTCAAGTATTTTGTAGTATTATTATCTATATCTGGACCTGCATTGCTAATTATGACATGGATACCACAAAATGATGATCTGGTGTATTAGAATATAGGAAAGAAGGGAGAAGTTTTGCAAAAAACAGAGGCTTGTTGTTGTAATCCAGGTTGGCTCATGAGCGGAACACAAGGTCAAGGTGCCATATTATCTATGAAGCCATGAGTGAGTCCTTCCAGTTGGAAATGATCTCTTCCTCCTCTAGTCAGTCACAGTACTCTTGGTTTGTTCCAAGGATCTTAAAATTGGAAGCCAGAAGGGACAGTCATCATCTGATTCAACTATAAGATGAAATGTGGAAACGGATTGTTTAAATAACTTAAGATCATAGGTTTAGAAATAGAAGAGACCTATGAGATTATGCCCAACTCTGTCATTTTACAGATGAAGAAAGTGAGACCCTCAGAGGTTGAGGAATTTGCTCAAAATCATATAAAACTAAGTGGAAAAATTGTGATTTGAGCTTGTTTCTTGGAGTGCTAATGCCACTACACCACAGCTGCCTCTTCTATGTACTTTTTACATTCTGATTGATATTATACTTATTTGAGTCTTAGCTCCCTTAATGAGCTCTTTGGGAAAAGGGGCTGTGTCTCTATTTATCACTTGTCCTCAGCACCAATCTTCTAACAGGATGCCTTCCACATAGTAAGCGCTTAATATATGTTTGTCTAAAGAGTGAATGACTCAATCAAGAAGATGTAGATTTTTGCATTACATTAGACAACATGTGATGAGGTGATTAGACATAGAATATGGAAAGGCTTTGCAAATTGTAAGTTTTGAAGTGCAGGCTCCTTTATCTCAGGTGGCTCAATTCGCCTCCTGATCAGTAGTAAGCGAGAAGGAGGAAAGTGGAAGAGACCATAGAAATACCTTGTCTAAGCTTTGAAGAAGTTACAATACAAGCAGGCAAGCCAGGTGGCTAAGAAGCTCAGTAGGGGCTGACTGTGCTCTTGTCTTGGGATGAGTTAGGTGGTACAGTGGTTTGAGCACTGGGTGTGAAGTCAGGAAGATCTGAGTTCAAATGTGGTCGCAGATATTTGCTAACTCTGTGACTTTGGGCGAGCCTCAACCAGTAGTTGCTTCAGTTTCCACATTTATTAAATGGAGATAATAGCACCTACCTCACAGAGTTCTTGTGAAGATTAAATGAGATAATTGGGTAGCAAGTATTACAATTTTTGCATGTAAAAAAGACTACATAAACATTAGCTGTTAATATTATGAGCTGCTACATCTTCTGGAAATGATTTGAGTTTCAAAAGTCAGTTATTCAAAGATAACAGTAGAGGAAATATAATAGCTAATGTTCATAGGTCAGATTCTAGTGCTTTTTGATCAAGATATATATGAAACTTCTAGAGGAAAAAATACCTCTTTAATGCAATGGTTTTTTAAAAATAAACATTGATGCTTTTTGCGTTTTATGCCACAGACACTTCTGGCTATATGCTCTTCCCTCCAGCGGGGGAACTTAATTCTCCTTAGTATCAAAGCAGAGTTAAGTAGAAACAACTGGTGTAGTGATTCTATCTATCTTAGTAGAGTCTAACACTCTCTCCTTTTAGTTTCTTGCCATTATGCTGAGAGGAACTAGTTATGATTCATTATCCATTCTCTACCACCATTATTGGTTTTTCCATTCCTTAGAGTTCAACCTCTTTTTAGTGTTCTGTTCATTTATATTGTGTATATTGTCTTCTGGTAACATTTATTCATTCCACATCAGTTCAGTTCTTGTGAAAATTATTTAATTCAATAGAGTTATTTTTTAAATTAAATTTAATTGATTAATTAAGAGAATTTTCCCATGGTTACATGATTCATGTTCTTTCCCTCCCCTACTGCACCCCCTCCCATAGCCAGCACGTAATTCCACTGGGTTTTACATGTGTCATTGATCAAGACCTATTTCCATATTCTTGATAGTTGCATTAAGGTGATTGTTTAGCGTCTACATCCCCAATCATATCCCCATCGACCCATGTGACCAAGCAATTGTTTTTCTTCTGTGTTTCTGCTCCCACAGTTCTTTCTCTGGATGTAGTTTTCTTTCTCGTAAGTCCCTCAGAATTGTCCTGGATCATTGTATTGCTGCTAGTAGAGAAATCCATTACATTCAATTGTGCCATAGTGTATCCATCTCTGTGTATAAGGTTCTAAATGGAGTTATTTTTTTTTAAATTAATAAACATTTATTTTTTAACATGGCTTTAACAAGAATACAAATCATATTGGACTAACTTAATTGAGGTGGGGAAGATGTAGTTCTGAACTAATCCAAGGTGATAAAGTGGATAGAGCACTAGTCAGAGTTAGGAAGGCTTTTGATCAAATCCTATTTTAGATACACTCTAAATATGTGTAGTGCAGAGAGAGGGGGTCATGACAGGTTTTTTCAAGCTTTGGCTGAGTTCTGAAATTAGTTAGGAGTTTAGAATCTTGAAGGAAAGTTTCAGTTCGTTCTGGGATCTCATGGAGAGAGTGTCAGACCAGCTGAGCTGCTTCTTTGCCTATCTGTAGAATTGAAAATTGAGTCTAGCTTTGGAATATTTATTTAAGAATTGTTAATTTAGATAAACCCTTTGTATCTCCATACCACTACCTCATTTCCTACCTTTCTTCCCGTACTTTAAATGTCTGTGGAGTGAATAAGGAAAGTAAATCAGAGAGTAGTTCAAATCCGTGAGGGTTTAACTATAATTTGGCAGTATTTTATTTAGAGAAGTTAGTCATCATCTTATTCCCTTTAGATTTCAAAGATCACCTTGAGAGCTGAGTTAAGGCAGGACCTTGTTCAAACCGCACCTCTGCCTCCCTTCCCTCACCAGAAGTTTCTTTAAAGGACTGTTAGGGCTTCCTTAATCCACTTTCCTGACAAATCAACCTGAGAAGACAATAAACCCTTTTGTGTTTCAACAGACCTGTTAGTTACTTTGTCAGTTAATTAGTAAGAAAGGGAAGAAGAGGGAAAGAACCAACATACTCTGGGCTTGAAGGGAAGCCGGGTATCCATCTTGAAGGAAGGTGTGACTTCAAAACAAGTCCCTTCCTGTGAAATTAACTAAAGCCTGTAGTTAATTTCAATTCAGTCTATTTCCCTCAGTGTGTCTTTATCTAAGTCCTAGTCTATAAGCCCTGCTGTTCTTTGCCTGTTTAGATTAATTCCTCTCCCTGAAAATCTTTGTTACCTTTAGTGCTATACTCCCTGACTTCAGCCCCATATTATATCTTGAATCTCCCTATTCCAGCCTACCTGTAAGCCATATTACTTACCTATCAAGTCCCTCACAACCTCCCTTCAAAAGCCCCTTTTACCACACACCTTTCCAAATTATCATCATTACATATGTGATCCTGGGCAAGTTCATTCTCTCGTTTTTCAGTTCCAAATCTATAAAATGGGTGTGATAACAGTACTTACCTCACAGGATTGTTGTGGAGACTGAATGATATAATGTATAATGATGTGCCTTACCATTGTGGGCAGGAGATTTGTGAATTAACCTCCGAAATTTTCCCAAGCGTATCTAGGACAGTTATGAACACGGAAGTAATAATGCAAACTGTGTGTGTGTGGGGGTGGGGGCATGGTATAGATTAACTTTCCCCCAGGCAGATTGATCTGAGATCCAACTGTGAGTCCTTTGAGCAAGAAGATTATAATAGCAGTTTTTAGCACTTTTCTAAAGAGATCCTGATATGGCAGGGAAGCTCTTTGTTAATTGTTTTTAATCTTCATGTTCATGTTTTTTATTTGGTTTTATCTTCTGGAACTGTTTTTACCTGAGGGCATGGGAATATGATGTTAGTAAAAAAACGATTGTTTGTTTGGACCCTCCTGGCTCTCAGTGATCCATTGCATCAATTATAGAATAGCATCCTAGACATTTATATATCACAATACAAATGATAGCTATTAGTAGATGAATAAAGTATTATAGATACAGTTTTCCTAGGTTTTAGCAGAGCTTCATATAAAATATCTCCTGGTACTTTTGTGAAGAAGATGAAGAGATGTGTTCAATTAGATGAATTCAGAGTCATTTAGATCTAGCTATCCTCAAAGTGTTATGGTTCAATGTCGACATGGCAAGAGGGCTTCCATGTTGTACCCCAGACACCTTTGCCTGGCCTACTGTTGTTTAACATTGCTTCTTTTTTCCATTAAAGATTTGGATGAAGGAAAAAAAAACAGCATGCTTCTCAAATTTGCAGATGATTCAAAACTAAGAAGATCAGGTAATATACTATGATAGAATGAAAAGCCAGAAGAACCTAGACAGACTAAATCATTAGACCGATCCTAGTAAGATGAAGTTCAGTAGGAACAAATCAAAAGTAATAGAGCAGGGGCAGCTAGGTAGAAAGTAGATGGAGTGCCTGTCCTGGAGTTAGGAGGACATGGGCTCAAATATGGCCTCAGAAACTTCCTAATTGTGACAACGAGCAGGTCACTTAACTCCAATAACCTACTCTGTTGCTCTTCTGTCTTGATAGTTGCTAGTAGGACAGAAGATACAGGTTTAAAGAAAAAAAAATTAATGGATCATTAGATCATAAATTTCAAACTAGAAGAGTCCTTAAGGAGTCTAACGTCCTCTTTTTGGAAAAAGGAAAACTGTGGTCCACAGAGGTCAAGAGACTTGCTTTGGATCACAGGTAATAAATAGGAAAGCTGAACTATGAACCCAGGCTCCCTTACTCCAAATCTCAAAAAATTTCAATTATAGTACGTTTTGTTTCTTTATCTGAGCACCATATCCCAAACGCATTAGATACTACATTTTGCTATTTAATTTTTCAAGTCTCTTTATATGATCACATTCCCTAAATGTAGGAATAATCCTTTAAGGTAAAGGCCTCTAAAATCTGAGTAAGTAAGGATTGACTTCCATGACACTTCAAAATCTTGTAACTTGCCCACACAAAATTCTTTGATTTTTAATTTTAATTTCCCTTGAATAATGCACTGCATTAAAAAGAACCACTTAACTTCAGTTGTTACCACAAATTTCTTTTCTTCATTGGGTACTCATTGTTACACACAAAAAAAGTAGAAGTTTGAAGAAATAAGGACATTCATTTTTACCATAGAATGAAGAAACACAAATCTATTCTCTTGCCACATCCATCACCATTTACAAATTCAGCTCAAGTCATGGTCTTGGCACACAGGGAGGTTTAGTATAAGTTGTTTATTAGTACAGAGAATTCCTGTATAGTGTTTGCTACCCTTCTTCCAATACCCAGTGAAATCCTACTGTGCAAGCTCTGGAGAAACCCATTCCTAAGGCTAGAATTCTATTTCTCACCTTTTTCTGATATCAAAATTAGTGAGTAATCATTTCTCCCTGTTGTAAGCCCACAAAGGTATTTGATTTCTCTGATATGGGGTATAGACAGTTTGAAGGCATGCTGCTCTAGTGCCAATCCAATTCTATCCCATCACAGAAGTAGTTTAAAGTGCTTATACTATATGAAAGGCTCCCAAATCAGTGCCAGTTAGACAAAGACAAAATGAAAATTATTATCTGCCAGTAAAGAACTTGTTTCTTCCCTAATTTTAAAGATCTCTTTCTTTTCTACTTGTTTTGAGATCACTTATTTATTTTATATTGATTGATAAATGTATATTCTTTCTACTTGATTAAAAGTTTTCATGAGAGATACATTATTGTCTGAGGATTGCTACTGACCATGTATTTAAATAATCAATAAATTGTTAAGCCCTACTACTATGTGCTAGATACTATTTCAGGATCTAGGAATACCCAAAATAAAACAGTCCTTTCTCTCAAGAACTTTGCATTTTATAGAGGAATTAAGATAGATAGAGAGACAGAGAGATAGATAATAGAAAATATACAAAATAAATTACAAGGCGATTTTAGGAGACAGGTATTAACAAATGAGGAGGAGGATGGAAGGCCTGCAAGTTTATCTGAATTTAATCTTGAAGAAAACTAGGAATTCTAAGAGGCAGAGTTAAGGAAGGATTGTGTTGCAGGCATGAAGGAACCTTCACAAAATCACAGAGATAGAATAGAATTTCATGTGTGAGGATCAGCAAGAAGACTAGGTTGGCTGGATTATAGAGTATAAAGACATTAATATTTAATAAAACTGGAAATATAGGTTTTTTGCATTTGATCCTAGAAGTAAGAGGGAGTCAGTTGTATTTACTGATCAGAGAAGCCATGAGTTCATATCTGTGCTTTATCATATGGGGAGTTGTGTTGGAGAACGAATTTCATGGTGGAAATACTTGAGTAGGGAAAACTAGTTAAAAGCCAATTGTAATAATCCATGTAAAAATTAGGAGGGTCTGAGTTAGGATGGTTACTTGTTTAGAGAGAAGGGGAAGAATGCTCCCTCCATTTTTTTCCCCTTGAAGTTGGGAGCTTGAGTGACTAGAAACATGATAGTACCATTAACAGAAACAGTGAATTTTAAGAGCAGAATGGCCTAAATAAAACATAAGACAAACAAAACTAAGAACACATGGCATTTAAAAACAAAGAGCAAGTTCTTATTGTATAACCAGATTCCAGGATAGATTAAAAAAAAAAGTAATGATAATCAAAAGATCTTCTTCCCCAGAGTAAATGAGCCCCAAGAAGTATAGAGATGGGTGTAGGATGAAGGATTCCTAATCCTTTGGAGTAAAAGAGAATGAGTTTGGGGCAGCTGGGTAGCTCAGTGGATTAAGAATCAGGCCTAGAGACAGGAGGTCCTAGGTTCAAATCCGGCCTCAGACACTTCCCAGCTGTGTGACCCTGGGCAAGTCACTTGACCTCCATTGTCCACCCTTACCACTCTTCCACCAAGGAGCCAATACACAAAAGTTAAGGATTTAAAAAAATAAGCAATAAAAAAGAGAGAGAGGATGAGTTCTTTTTGGACATGTTGAGTTTGAGGTACCTATGGAACATCCGTTTTAATATTTTCAAAAGGTAGTTGGCAATGTAGGACAGTGAAGTCAAGAGAGAAATTAGTCTGTGAAGAGATTTTAATTGGTTCTAGGGGGACTTATGAAATCACAAAAAGAGAGGATATAAAGATTAAAAAGAAAAAATGAAGAGTGAAAAGAGATGAGTGTCCAGGACAAGGTCTTAGAATTTTATTTTCATCATCTGTCTAAAGATAATAGAGCTTTCTTACTTGGCTCAATGGTCATTTTCAATATTTTTTGTTCCCTTATCTGAGATCATTACTGTAGCTTCCTTTTGTTTAACTAGAGTCACCTGAAAGCATGGTAAATTCCTTTCTACTCACTCATTTTCTCTTTGGGTACCTTTATGTTTTCAGTGTGATTCATGTATGGAACAGATCATCTGGTTTGGGTTCTTATTTGTGCATTCTCCCTTGGAGAGGGAGGTTTGAGGGTGATGATAAATTCACACATAATTTTAATTCCTAAGTTCATATTACTTCCATCAAACACTTCGCATGTTTTGCCCTTCCTCTTTTTAAGTCAGCACTTAAATATGTGGCATGATGGAGTTTTTGAATTTTGATTTGTTTATAAGCCTCTGATCCTAGCTTTCTCCCACCAAATCCTTCTAACTTCTATTACCTGGAATTCTAAATTCACTGAGTTCACCCTTGCTTTCATTTTCTCTCTCATTCTCTCTATCTTTTCTCTCTCTTTTCATCATCCTGTTCATTTTCTCAATCTATATTACATAAGCTGTTTCCAACATTTCTAGGCATTTTTCCTATAATTTCCTGAAGTATGGCATGCAGGGGATCTTTGAAGTCATTTTTAATTAATGGCCTATAATTCTTAAATTAGTTCTTTTCATCTTAATTTGTCTTACTATTTTTCTTGTAAAGCTCATGTATTTTCCTAATCTTCTTGTTTTTCCTTTTTTTCAAACAAAACAAATACTTCCATTGGCCGGGTAAAAACAAATGACTCATTTTTCATGAGTGTTTTTATATTTTCAAGGCTCTTTATTATATGATTGACTCACTTTACTACTTGTGTCAGCCTTTATAATTCTTTATGAGTTTATTTGTTGAAAGGTTTCCTGATATATAATTGCTATAAGTGTACTTCTTAATTTAATACACATTCTTCTACAGATAGCTGCTGTATTCCTCCTCCATTTCTGATGCCTCTTCTCTGTTTCTTCCAAGACCACTGAGGCTGGGTGAGCTCTGAGGTTGTCAGTAGTCATGGTTTAACAGCTGAGTCAGCTCCAAAGAGAGTCTCTGGGAGATTTTTACAACTAAATCTACTCTCAAATTTTTTCAACTCTATACTCCTAGGCTATCTCAGAGTTGTTTTGATTTGCATTATTCTTATCAATAATTCCTTAGAACATTTTTCATACAGTTATATATAGATGTGATTTCTACATTGAAAAACTTCATAGCTTTTGACCATTCTTCAAATGAGGAAGGGCTCATATTCCTATAAATCTGACAAATTCTCTATATATTTTAGATATAAGATCTTTGAGAAACTATCAATGAATTCCCTCATCCACCCAATTAACATCTTTCCTCTTAATTTCCTTCTAGTTTTATGTGTATAAAACTTTTTAAATATATTAAAAATTATTTTATACCTCATAATATTTTATCTGTTTATTTATAAATTCTTCTTCTATCCATATATCTGATAGGTAATATGTTCCTTCTTTTTCCAATTTGCTTATGATATCTTCCTTTTTGCCTGGTTCATGTATCCATTTTGATCTTATCTTGGTAGATGGTGGAAGATATTGGTAAGTATCTAGTTTCTGCTAGACTGCTTTCCAGTTGTACTAAGAATTTTTGCCAAATACAGAATTCTTATCTCCAAATCTTGGATCTTTACTTTGTCAAATGCAAAGTTATTAGAATTTTCTAACACTTTTTTTTTAACTTGGATTTCTAGGCCTGGTTCTCAATCCACTAAACCACCTCATTGTCCTCTGTTTTGACTTGAAACGGCAAGGAGAAAGTTGAGTCCTTGAGTTTTACTTTTCATGCTATCATTTTCCCATGAGAATCAATGAATTCTCCAGAAAAGGATAACTGGCTTCATATGGAATATTCTGTAAATGTTCAAAGATACAATTTTAAAGATTGGTTTAGAAGGATTATCAAAATGATTTTAGCTTTCATTGCTACTAAGTCGCCATCTTGGTACTATAGTAAGTACTGAAGACACAAATCAGAAAAAAAAAAAAAAGGGACAGCCCTTGCCCTCAAAGATCTGATGGGAGAAGACAACATATGACATCAAATTGGGAAGGGTGAGGTGGGATGGGGCAAAGGAGTATGCTGTTCTATAGAATGGTAGCCAAGTACACCTGCTTATGGAAACTGAAATTACTAGGAAGTTGTGATCCCTTTATAAAATCTGTTGTTGGAAGGAATTTTTTGCTCTGCCCTCCAGCCATGCAATCTGTGAAGAGGGGTAACAGGATAAATTGAGAACGTGTTAAGTATGGAAGAGCGGCTAAGAGGTGCAATGAATAGAGTGCTAATTCTGTAGTTAGGAAGACTTATCTTCCTGAGTTCAAATCTGGTCTCAAACACTTACTAGCTGCCGTGCGACCTTGAGCAAGCCATTGGACCCTGTTTGCCTCCTTTTTCTGATTTGTTGAATGAGTGGAGAAAGAAATGGCAAACCACAAGAATATGTTTGCCAAGAAATTCCAAGTTGTAAGTGATTGAACAACAATAGCAACAAATCAAAACCTAAGTGCATGGTGATGGAATTTCAGGTGGCTTATGCTGGGGAGTAGTAAGAAAATGGTGCTTTAGGGAATAGAAGTCAAGCAAAGCTGTTGATAGAAAACAAAGAATTTATCTTTTTTCCTTTCCTATTATAATTCATTTTGAGTGCAGGGGAATAAGATTCCTCAGGAAACTTTTATTTACTATTTATGTAGACTTTGGCAAGTGAGTTTGTCTCCTCATCTGTAAAGTGATGAGGTTGGGCTAGTTTATCTCCAAAATCCTTACCTGCTTTAGATTCTATGAGGAAAAATTGAAAACAAGAGACATTTTGGAGAAAGAATGAGACATTCTAATGCTAAGATGCTAAGATATTTGAAATTATTTGGTATTATTATATGAGGTTTGTTTTGATTTTAAACTGTGAATTAAAAGTTGTACCACCCACATTTTCATAAAATAATCTATGCAAATAGTTTTCTTTCCTTGCATTTGACTCAAAATATTAAAATTATAAATTTTAACTTAAAAACAAATCTTAATCATGTATTAAAGTAGCAAAATTGATCACATCATTATTAGAATTATTGATCTGAAAATGGAAATAATCTTAAAGATCATCTAATTGGGTTTCTCCTTTACAGTTGTGGAAACTGAAGTCTAGAGAGATTAGGTGGTTTTCTTTCTTTCTTTTTTTAAACCCTTAACTTCTGTATATTGGCTCTTAGGTGGAAGAGTGGTAAGGGTGAGCAATGGGGGTCAAGTGACTTGCCCAGGGTCACACAGCTGGGAAGTGTCTGAGGCCAGATTCGAACCTAGGACCTACCATCTCCAGGCCTGACTCTCAATCCACTGAGCTACCCAACTACCCCCAGATTAGGTGGTTTTCTGAAGGATTAGATCTCAAGTCTTGTTATTCTATCTTCATTGGTCTTTTCACTAAAAGTACTAATCTGGCACCCCTGTTACATCTGGCCCTTTTTTTCTCTTGGAGGGGTAGGGGGGGGGGGGGGGTGTCAGACCACTGTCTTATGCCAGAGCAAGTACTGGAAAGTCTTCACATTCATTTCTGACACAGGAGCTTTCCTGAGGTCCATGCTCCCCATCCTCAGCAGTGGCATGGACAGTGACCCCACTAACCACAATGTATATAGGCCCCATAAGTACCCATCTCCTACTCTTTGCTGAAGGGTGCAGCTCTTTCTATATGCAGCAGGGACCTTTCAGGTGGCATTTGGAACTGGTGCCCATACATAAATCCTCCCAGTACATGGATTATTATGAGAGTGGGAAACTAGCTGCTATTATCTATCCTCTGGATGCTCCCAGTAGTCCTCATTCCCTTTTTGCTACCACCCCTTAATTGTTTTCCTCCAACCCTAGGGGGGGAAAGTGAATGCATTTAGCAGGTGGATGTATTTATATTGGAGTTGTACTCTAAATAAATAATAATTTTGGCTATTGGTTTTTGCCAAACATGAGAGAACTTTATCCCTATACCATTTCTCATTGCTTTTGGGCTACTATGAATCCTATGATCTTGGAGTTAGAAAGACCTGAGTTCAAATCTTCTCTCATCCTCTTGCTCATAGGACTCATAAGAGTCCATAAGCAATGCTGAAAAAAAATGCTTGAAAGACTCATTGCAGTATCTAAATAATTAACAGAATGTCCTCCCTCTCAGGGGAGTTCTAATTTTCATATAATCTCAAATTCTTCCAGAGTCATGGAGCCACTTTGTGTTTTGCACTCCAACAGAAGAGAAACAAATATGAAGGAGCTAGACAGATAGTTCCTTTTTTATTACATGTACACTTTCTAATTTTACTTAAGTGGTGGATTAAAGTCCCTTTTTTCCTTACACAATGGCTTTATTCTCCTGCTGCTGTTTCCCAGTACTAGGGGTTGTGGGTGCAACCTCTTTTTGCTAGGAGGTATCCTCTCAGCAAATTGTCCTTTTTTGGATAAAAGACTGACTTTCCAAATTTTTTACCTTAGGGTAATAAGAAATGGATTCCTTGAAGCTACCATTGTGAGGGGAATCTCTTTTCTTTCAGTGGTAGACAAGATTCCTAGATCCTGGAGGATACAGTTATAGAACCTTGTTAGGCTTCAATTTCCCCAGGTCATATTTTCTTTTACAAAAAAAAGGGTAAAGTAGAATGATGTGTAAGGTCCATTTTATGAGACAAATCTTTTAAAAATATATTTCAGATGTCTAATTTATACTTCTTGTACTCCTTCCATTCCTTCTTCATATGATATCCATTCTGCTTTTTCAAGGTTTCTCTTACTGAACTTACTTCCAAGTTCTGAAATCTGTGTCTAGAAGCACAAAGGTTTCAGATTTTTAGTTTTAGTAAGGGAAACAAATCACGTTATTTTCTTTCTTCCTGTATTCTGGGCTTTAGTACTGCAATGTCAAATCAATATATCATGTAGCTGCAGGTATTTATTCCACATCCAGACACACCCGAGTGTGCTCTAGTGACTGGTGATGCGATGGTGTCTTTGATGAATAACATGTCATTTGGGACAAAGAATGTTTGTGATTCCCATTGCTAAGGGATCTGAAATCTGGATGGAGACTGAGTTTGTGGGGTGTAGGTTTTGAGGTCAATCCTCCATTTGCCTTCCAAAGTAAATACAAAAGAGAAGTCTTCCTAACCCAAACTTGCATTTATAGATTTAAGTGGAAATCCAAATGTTTAAGGAGAAATGAAAGAATTTAGAAGTGATGTGGGGTGCTTGGGAAGCATCAAAACCCCAAAATGTTTTTAATTTGTCATTTTTACACTGGAAATGTCATTCTCACCCCAGCCTGCACCCCCATAGAAGCTGAGGCGTGGACCTGGAAGGAAAAAGTGTTCTGATGAGATTTTTAATACTTTGCAACATTCCTATAACAAACATATCAATCCTTTTCCTTCCCCAAGAGTCTAAGCATGAACAATTCAGTTTGTCAAGAGTATGAATCTTAATTCATTTATTAAAGTCCCCTTGTCATGGTATAGAGCAGTGATTCCCAAAGTGGGCACCACCACCCTTTGGTGGGTGCTGCAGCGATCCAGGGGGGCGGTGATGGCCATAGGTGCATTTGGGGCCTGTGAATAACTGTAAGGGAGTGGTAATAGTATGTGACAGGGGGCGCTAAGTAATATTTTTTCTGGAAAGGGGGTGGTAGGCCAAAAAAGTTTGGGAACCACTGGTATAGAGGATAATGTACTGAACTGGGAGTTAAGAGTTCTTGCTTCATTTCTTAATGGTGTAATCTTCAGCAACTGAGCCTCAGTTTCTCCATCTTTAAGATAGCTGTGGTGGTGATGATACAGCACTAAAATTTAATGATACTAAGATGAAAGACAAATTCATTTGCCAAATCTCCCCTCCTAGTTCAATCAATTTTCATGTCTAAACCAGCTTAATGGTAGGGGTAAGAGAAGGGAGGAATATATCATCTGGATCATAGGGTCATAGAATTTGGAGATTGAGGGGATCCTAGTTTAGTCCAACTACTTCATTTTGCAGATGAGGATTTTGGGGTCCGAGAGATTATATAACTTGCCGACCCCATTGACCATAACCATCATCTTGAGAAGTAACCCCTATAGAAGAGGCATTCTGGAAACTGACTTACAGTTACCACAGTCACAACTACTGATGACCTAGAAAAGAAAAGAAAGATTTTTCCATTCAAGACCTTGATATTGTTAAATAGCTCAGCATCAATAACTGATGTTATTTTATCAGGTAAAATGACTTAATGAAGAGCTATGACCATCTGATTTGCTGTTTAAGACTAAGGACTATGGGATTTTTCATCTGACTTGTGGTTGAAGCCTTCCATTGTTGTCTTCTCTTTTAGAATGTAACTACTTGGAGAAGAGGGACTCATTTTTTTTTCTTTGTATCCTCAGCACTTAGCACAGAGTTATTCATTCATGCATAAAAGAATAGAATCATAAATTTAGAGCCAGAAGATACTTTAAAAATCAAGACCAAACCTCTCATTTTATAGATGAGGAAACTAAGATACAGAAACATTGAGTGACTTTCCCAGGCTCACACAGTAAATGCATCTGAGGTAGTATTTGAAGCCAGGTCATCCTGATCTGAGGAGGCAGCTGTGACTCAGTAGTTTAAAAGCCTGGTGCTTAGATTCAGGAAGATGTGAGTTCAAATCCAGCCTCAGACATTTCCTAGTTATGTGACCTTGGGCAAGTAACTTAACCTCTTTTCCCTTACCAAAGAGGCATCAGATAGAGTGATAGAGTGTTGGGTGGAGTTAGGAAGACCTGAGTTGAAATCTGGTCTCAGATATTTCCTAGCTGTATGATCTTGGACTTAAAGTCTAGCTGCCTGACCAAAGAATCCATTGGAGAAGCAAACAAGACTACTCCATTATCCTGGCCAAGAAAACTCCACAGATACCTATAGTCCGTGGGATTATGAAGAGATAAGACTGAACAACAGCAAGCATCCCAATTCTAAATTCAATGCCTTCTTTATACTAATAGAGATCATGAAAAAAACTGCTATGTGCTATCCACTCTCCTGTTGATAGTTAGACTGACAGGAAGTCAAATGCTATCTATTTTTAAAAACTGTTTTACAGTACTACTTTCCATAATTGTCTTAGAAATAGCTTCCCATAGAAAAATCATCTCAGAGAGGGCATCCAAGCTATCATTCCTGCTCTTGATGTAGCTCAATTTTCTGACTTCTAGCACTGGCAATCTTCTTAACACAGGACATTTGTAATCTGTCTGTTTCTACATTTCCCCATTTTCATCTAGCCACCACTTAGTGATTGTTAGGGGCTATGCTTCTGGAGTCTGTGTAAAATGTGCATGTGTATATATTGGTATATATATACACATACTTAGAGATATATTTGTGGATATTCATATGTGTGTGTGTGTTTAAAAGTAGTAGGTATATTTTGATTCAGTCAATGAGGCAGAAGATTAGTCTTACATATAGTGTATGTTTTCAGAAAAATTGATGGGACCTCAACAGAATGAAATACACTATAAATTTTATGCCATGAATGATACACTTTTTTTTTTCAGTGCTTTTCATTCAGCAGAAAATAATCTTGAGTCTGTTTCAGATGGCACAAGTGGCTATGGTCAAAGTCATCACGAGACCCCAGCTCCCTTTAGGTGTGGAGAAAAAGGACCAAGGCAGATAGAAACTCCACTTATTTGTTCACCTGATAGAAAGAAAATTTGAACTGATTACAAGAAAACAAGAGTTGGAGCCTTACATACGTTTTTAACTGTAGTGCCCAGTTAGAACCGAGAGTCAATCTTAAACAATTTTTGATTTTTAGATCCTGAGAGAAAATAAGTGGTAGCAAACAGGTATGAGAATCTGCCTCAAATCAAGACTGACCCCTGCCCTAGCTTTCTCACTTCAGTGGAAACAAAGAGCATTATATATTAGTGTAGTGAAAATTTATCACACCAATAATACAAAACTCCAAGCTAAATGATAGATTTATTGAGACGAGACCCACCTCACAATAAAGGTGGGCTCTGATCAGAACCATCTCCTTAGAAGTCCACTTAGAAATCCTCAGAGCTCCTGGAGAAACCTCCTGTGACTGAATCAGCTGTCCTTGGTTCCTTCCTCTATTAAGTATATTGGTTGACCTTCACTCTCTTCGGGTCAGAAGACTTAGAATTGGAAAGGACCTTAAGAGCTTATCCATTTCAACCCTGTCATTTTATGGATCAGCAGTCCAAGATCTAGGTCACATGATTGGTAAGTAAAAGAGCCAGGACCCTTTTTCTGGTTCCGAATTCAGGGCTTTTTTCTGCCGTATCAAGTTCAGATTAAAGATGAGTTATTTCTGGTATTTGTGTTTTATGTTCACAATAAGACAGAGTTCTCTCAGAGCAAGGACCTGGTCTTAAGAATCATCTCTTGTCTCACTCCCAACCCAAGAACAATAATTTTCATGAATCAAGAAGCATCCCAGGAAGTGAGCTCTGACTAGAACCATTTCAGTCAATGGCTGCTATTTTTATTTTATTTTTTATTTTTATTTTTTGTGACTTAAAAATTTTTATTTAATTAATTTAGAATATTTTCCCATGGTTACATGATTCATATTCTTTCCCCTCCTCTCCCCCTCCCATAGCCAACAAGCAGTTCCACTGGGTTTTACATGTGTTATTGATCAAGATCTATTTCCATATTATTGATATTTGCACTAGGGTGATCATTTAAAGTCTACATCCCCAATCATATCCCCATCTACCCATGTGATCAAGTAGTTGTCTTTCTTCTGTGTTTCTACTCTCACAGTTCTTCCTCTGAATGTGGATAGCTTTCTTTCTCATAAATCCCTCAGAATTGTCCTGGATCATTGTATTGCTGCTAGTAGAGAAGTAATGGCTGCAATTTTTGTTGACTCTACATTCCTGATTTCCATTCATTCAACACTTTCTAATGCTTAGCTGTACTTTACTTCCCACCTTCTTTACTTGTGAATGTGAAATTCCCTGCCCCTCCCCGCCCATGATTACATCAGTAATAGCAGATGTTTGACAAATTCAGTTATTTTGTGATCATAGGTCTTAAACTTTTCCAAAAATAATCATTTTTAAAAGTAAATCATACATAAAGTTTTCTGACTATTCTGCACCGTATTCCGTATTATGTGAATTTGTTGTTCAAGCACATCCATGTCGTATCTGATTTGTACTTTACTTCTCCTTTTTTGCTTGCTATTTTGCTGACTGTATTTGATGTTTAGGAAAAATGTGATACTTGAGAGCTTGATGCTTGGGAGCAACCTGAAAAAGTGTATTTTTAGAGTTCTTGATCTAGATAAGAAGGCTGCTCACAAAGATTTTTGGTTGCCAACTGGAATCTGGCTTTATTGTGAGACTAACTGTCTCTCAATAAACCCATTTCTTTTTGACTTGGAGACTTTGTTTTACTTTTTGGTGTCTCTGCTAATAAATTTTCACCACATGCTGTAGTTTCCAAAGGTGATACTTAAATGGTTCAAATACCCTAAAGCATGTAATAATTAAAATTACGAGGCTGATAACAACTTAATAACTTTATTAAATCAAAGTGGTAGTAGTAGTAAAGAGAGGGAAAGGTAGGAAAGAGGTAGAGAAACACTTAACTTTCTAATCTGCAGGCACTTTTTGGGCCTCTAGCTAAAATTCCAACAAGAGTTCATTCTGCTTTCCACGCTGTAAATACTTTTGCAAGGAGCCATTTTGGGCCAGGTTAGTTGGCAGTTACAGAGGTTGGAATACAGAATGCAGGGGTGGCATGAGCTGGCATGAGACCAAAAAGTCTGTTGAGATGACCCTACAAATTGAGACTGATTTCTAACTTCTGGGTCTCATTCTGGAGAACGTTGGGAGGGTAGGCATCTCAGGATTGTCTCTTAGCTAAGGTTAACATACTTCATAACAGGGGTCGGCAACGTATGGCTCTGGAGCCATATCTGGCTCTTTTTAGGGCCAGATATGGCTCTTTCTGCAGGAGCCATAAAGTCAATTTTTTCGCAGGTGCTGTTACAGGAGCGCACTATGAGCACTGTACGGCTCTCACGAAATTACATTTTAAAAAATGTGGCGTTTGTGGCTCTCACGACCAAAAAGGTTGCAGACCCCTGCTCATAGGATTAGTTACCTAGGCAGTTCACTGCTCATCCAGTGCTATCAGCATCCAGCCTTAAACATCATCAACAATATACAAATTTTCTAAACACCAACAAGAAGATAAATATTGAAGATCACTTCTGTTAAACCAAGTCAACTTGAACTGAGCTAAAACATCAAATAATCAGAGTCAGGCCTTAGGCCTGAACAAGGCTGTTTGCCTGGCAGGCTTCAGGAAATCAGCTTTTCCTGAAAACTCCAGAAGTTTTGATATATCTTTATTAGTTAGAAAAGGTTCTAGTATTCATCCCTAATCCTTCTTTCCTCAGTATTTCAACCCATCCTTTCCCTAACCTTGTTTACCATCATTAAATAAGTTAAGAAGAGAGAAGCCTGTACTGACTTTATCTGTACTAAAGATTCTTAGGGAAAAGTCATCAGTTAAAACTTCTCTTTTATACCATCAAGTTCATTCAAGTGCTTATCGATCTTCTGCTATCAGGATCAACAAATCACAGTCAGTAATAACATCATTAATAGTTTGAGTTTATTAATCTTTATTTCATCTAAAGAACTAAGTTCCTTTAGCATTGATAGTTGGGGAAGAATCCTCTACTTCCTCATTGGTCAGTCGTAAAGGAGGAATCAATCAAGTTGTGTCAGCTGTCAGCTGATTCAATACAACCTGTCAGCTGATTCAACACAACCTGTCAGCTGATTCAACACAACCTGTCAGCTGATTTAACACAAACCACATCCCACTGCAGAGCCACTGAAGCTTACTTAAAGCAACCTTATTCACCTGTGTTAAACCTTCTAGATAAGAAGTCTCACAACCTCCATCACAGTTTCATTTACCTCTTTGAGAGCAGTTTGAAACCTTGTTGGAGTTTTAACTACAGGCCCATCATGGCTGCCAATGGATTAGGAAGCGAAGGATCTTTCTACCTTTCACTTGCCCTCTCTTTACTACTTACTTCTACTATTTTGACTTAACTTTGTTAATTAAATAAATATTATTTGACTAGTAACTTTATTAATGATAAACTAATAAATAATAATAAAATAAATATTATTTGACTAATAACTTTATTAAGTTACTACCAGCCTCACAATTTTAATTATTACAAGCAAAAAAGGTCACAATTCATCTAATTAATGCATAATGTGCTAATTCCTGTCCAATTTTGTAACTGTATAAGTTATCAAGTAACCTGTGACCCCTCTATAGAGGCTAGAGTCCACACTCATCTAGGATATGACTAGCACAAGGTCACAAGGACTTCAACCTGGGCCAACCATGGTGAGAGCACAATTCCTCTCTAAAGAGAGTTGGCTTTGGGGGTGGAGGGACCCATTTCTTCTCTGTGGCAATTGTACCAATAAGAGTGATACCCAGGGGGCAGTTGGGTAGCTCAGTGGATTGAGAGCCAGGCCTAGAGACAGGAGGTCCTAGGTTCAAATCCGGCCTCAGACACTTCCCAGCTGTGTGACTCTGGGCAAGTCACTTGACCCCCATTGCCCACCCTTACCACTCTTCCACTAAGGAGCCAATACACAGAAGTTAAGGGTTTAAAAAAAAAAAAGAGTGATACCCACAGTGTACCCCTTACCCTCTCCCAAGCTTCACATCTCCAGGCCTCATTTTCTTTATCTGCAAATAGATGAGACTGGACTAGATCATCTCTAGTGAATGAAGAAGGAACTCAGAGATCATTTGGTCCAGCTTCTTTGTTTTAAACGTAGCAGACGAAGAGTCTGTTCTATGTGAGACCTGAGTGCCAGTTCAGAGGCAAAGGTCACTTAGAAATTGAAGAAAGAAGTTCCAAGAGGTTAAATGTACTTAATTCTCCACATCTCTAGGCCAGTGCTTTTTCCACCACCCCACATTTTCCAGCAATGGCCTGCACTTGCTGAGTATTCTCAGATCAGTGATCTTAGCCTAAGAAGGTTAATGGGGAGAATAATAAGTGTCACTTTCCTCTGAGGAATGCTGAAGGATTGATGATTCCATGGAGCTACAGTCCCTCGAGTTACTTTGAAGAAAAGCAAAGCACTTAGAGTACAGCACTGATATTATTAGGAGATATGAGTATCTTGATGCCAGGGTGAGTTACAAGTAGCTGAAAATCTCTTCTTTGTTTTTTCTCTTTAGTTTCTTGGACAAGCTTATCTCCTGTGGCAAACACAAGAAAAATGCTTATCTTACCAGAGAGGTTCAGAACTCAGGGCCATTTTTCAGTTTCTACATACCAGCGATATAAATAATAAAATGCCCTTGAATGAAAGTGAATGTGATTCTGGAGAATCATCTTCAGGGGAAAGCACTGAAAATTACAAGGTAGAATACAAAGAAACATTACTTGGCCTAAGTCATGCCCCCCTTCCTAGCCTCAGTTTCTATGATTGTAAAATGAAGAATTGGTGGTGATGGAAACAGACATCTGCCTTCATGATTTATAAAGTGCTTTACAGCTCGAATATCTATGATACTGTGTCTCTGTTCCAACTCTGACTTCACATATATTATTTAGGAGAGAGAAGGCTCTCTAAAAATCTACTGAGCAACTGATGATGTCAAGCAGCTTGGATAATGCTGTATTTGGCATCGAGAAGAATGCCGAGTTGCAGAGAACATCTGCATATCTGAGCTTCTGACTTTTTCTTCTCCCTTCTAAGCTATCTCCTTAAGTAATGACTCTTATTTTACTGAGCCTGGTAGGGTGACAAGAGGGGACATGTGATGAATGTTGTTAGATCACACTGAAGATTCCTTCTGCTTGACTCAAAATCATATTGATGCTGGAATAGGCCAAGTGCACCTGACAATCTTCCTGCTTAAGCAGCACAGTGGATAGAGTGACCAGCCTGGAGTTAGGATCTTCCTGAGTTAAAATCTGTCCCAGACACTTACTATGCAACTTTCAACAAGTCACTTAACTCTGTTTTCCTCAGTTTCCTCATCTGTAAAATGAATTGGAGTAGAAATAGTAAGCTACTCCAGTATCTTTGCTAAGAAAACCCTAAATGAGATCACAAAGAGTTGGATACGACTGAAAAATGACCTCACATCCCATCATAAATGCATTCTAACAATTAAAAATAAATGAATGGAGGGAGAGCAGCAATGTGGCTCAGTGGATTGAGAGCCAGGAGGCAGGAGGTCCTGGCTTCAAATCTGGCCTCAGACACTTGGCAAGTCATTTTACCTCCATTGCCTACCTTTGCCACTCTTCTGCCTTTGAACCAATACACAGTACTGATTCTAAGATGGAAGGTAAAGGTTTAAAAAAAAATAAATGGAGAAAAAAAAAAGTGTTTATTCAGAACTTACTATAATAAGACATTTCATTAAATACTGTGAATACAAATATAAAAGCAACTACAATTTTTGCTCTCAAAGAGTTTACATTCTAAAAGAAACAATACAAATAGGGTAGTGGTGTCCAGGAAAGAATATTTTGGTTTAAAAAGTTACAAGTAGAGATATATTGGAGTCAGCTTGTACCAGGTAGAGAGAGCTGATTAAATTTTCAGTGTGAATATTTACACCTCAGAAAATAGCAAACAATCCATTTGGGCTTTAGATATTGTTTTGATGATTATCTACATTTTAGAAAGTAATAGAGAGGGAGGCCGCTAGGTGGTTCAGTAGTTTGAGATCCAGGCCTAGAGACAGGAATCCTGGGTTCAAATTTAGCCTCAGACAGTTCCTAGCTTAATAACCCTGGACAAGTCATTTAACTCCCATTGCCTAACCCTTACTCCTGTTCTCCCTTGGAACCAATACAAAGCATTAATTCTAAGACAGAAGGTAAAGGTTTAAAATAAAAAGAAAGAAAGAAAGCAATGGTGAAAATTTTGATCATGCAGACCAACACAAATTTGCCTTGCATTTTCAGAGCGCTATATTTTAAACATTTACCATTACCTCTGATTACAGGGGTGGTGAGCAGAGCCAAAGGAGAGTAGATTAAAATATCATTTCCAGGTTCAATGACAGAGCTGATTTGATTATGGTTCCAGAACTGGAATGGGGAGGGGTAGAAAAGAAAGGCTGGAGGATATGGCTTGGTCAATGAGGAAGATATGGCCAGGGAGTGAAGTACATTTGGCTGGAGCTAGGCCTAGGTGTAGTAGACAAGCATCAATCAGGACAGCAGGGGCCCCAAGGCAGAAGTTCAGAGAAAGATGATTAACTTCATTAACTTTGAAGTTTGGTTAGGACTGGAGCAAGACTGAAAACTACTCTAAATTGTAAGATTCCCTGAAGTAAAATTTCAGGACCATTTTGAAAGGCATTAATCTTCCCTTTCTAATTTAAATGTAATTACCTCATTTGACCAGACTATTGTATTCTTTGCTTCTTTTTTACATTTTGATGTGCTTATGATACTACCTTGTGACCTTCAGCACATTAAATGACCTCCTGTGGGCCTTCATCTGTGAAATGAAAAGTCACTAGAATGTCTTTGAGGTCACTTCCTGCTCTAATTCTATGCCCTTCCATCTTCTTCCAAGTCCAGACATCTTGTTGGAAGAGGAAATAGGAGAAAAACAGAAAACTACCTAATTTCAGGATTTTAAAGGTCCTCAGAGGGCATTGTGGGTAGCTGGTAGTTCCTTTGTGTTCTGCTTTGGATAGACTATTTATGGAGCATTGGATTCAATTCTAGGAATCAGGTTTAAGGTATTCATAAATTGAAAGTTGGAATGAAAGAGTCAGATAACAAACATCTCCCCACTTCTACCTAATCTCATTCCATTCCCTCCCTCCTGTAGAGAGAGGTTAGGTTGTTGCTTAGGTTTAGTAGGGCTACTAAAAGTGGGAGTGATCCTATTAAGGTATAAAATAAGAAGTAAAGTCCTGCGTTTAATCATTCATTTTACTTACCTCATCAGATGATAATAATGTGAGTTGGAATTAATGTAGTTTCAAATAAAATGTAAAATATAATTAGTTCTGATGAAGTAAAGGCTATAATTAATGAGAGTTGTAAAATAATTAATATGGTAAGGTATGTTGTTTTTTTTTGTAGTAAAGATCACTGAGCCCCTGTTTTTGTAAAGGTACAAAAGGCCAGAACACATCCCTTCTAGCAGGCAGCATCCCATCTATATTGTCCTCCCGATACTTTAACATGAATTCCAAATTAATAATTTTTTCTTTTTATTTCTAAACTAAGTTATGGAGTCTTGCATTCTTGTCAAGGGTCGCTAACCTGAACCACAGGGCTTTGCCTCAAACCCCCCCCCACAACAGGAGTTTTAACTAATCCTAGAAAGATAGGAAGATACCACATAGTGGAGAGGCTTAAATGAATGGAAGGCCCGGTAAAAGAGTTTAAATTTTCCTTAGTAGATAAAGAATTTGAAGCTTAGGAGTGATAAAACCAGTCAAATCAATAAGCATGTATTAAGTACTTTTATATGTCAGTCACTCTGCTAAGCTCTAGGGATATAAAGAATGCATCTTTCCCACCAAAAAAGTCCCTTCCCTTAAGGAGCTTACAATCTAAAGACAGCCATATTTATGCAGAAGGGGGTTGTTTGGTTTTTTCTCATTATGAGGGCTGCATTGTTTGTGGGGGACTGGGGGGTCTGGGTTGGGGTGTAGTAACAGAGAATAGAGATGGGAAGACCTATTTAGAGAATGTTGTAACATTCCAGCCAGTGGAAATTGGGCCTGCTTAGGGGAATGGATATGAACTGGGGGGGGGGGGGTGTAAAAATTTGTAGAATTTGAGAGACGAAAAAGATATGAGTCAGAGTTAGTTAGCACATATATGGCTGCACAGAGATGTGGGAATTTTATAGTAATAGTGACCTGGAAGCTAAAATTGGGGTCAGAGAAGGTGGGGAATTCTCCCCCCAGCCTTGCTACTAATGTGCTATATGACTAGAAGCAAATTTCTTGAGCTTCTCTGCGGCTCAGTTCCCTCATCTATAATCCAAGGGTGATGATATTAGCCTTCCTCGGAGGGTTGTTTTGAGGAATAGCCAATAAAAATGATTGTCAAGCACTTTGTAGAAATAAAGTGCCATATGGATGCTAAGTAAATGGGGTTATATACCTTTGAAATCTGTGGGAGTACAGCCAATATGAAAGGTGATATGTGATAGCCAAATTGAAGCTTCTGAATGGTCCTAACTCTCCAGAGCCTAGAGTCGTAGAGGACTACTGTCCTTGTGAATCCTTTTGTGGGGAGAAAAAATTGCTATATCCTCCTAAGGCCTGCAAGGCACAAATTACCTGTAGGGAGTATTTCTTTGCTTTTGACTCAGAGCCACGGTTGGGATCTTGGGTAATTTTCAGCCCAATCCCATCTTTGTATCAGAGACAGTTTTATTACATCAGTAATAGAGAAAATAGAATAAAGTCTCCAAATGGCTTACTAGTGCCCCTAAATCTAACCCTCCTTTGAATTAAAACTTCTGGATAGTAGACTTTCAACATTCTCTGTCTTATTGAGATCAGTTCTCTAGATGCTCTTGCAGGATGTTATCTGTCATTCTCTGTTTTGGCCCAAAATTTTTTCCCTATTTTCTGTGTCCTGGAATATTCTGGGTTCCTTCTTCTTCCAAATCTTCCTTTCTGATCTCAGGAATCTTATGCTTGGATAGATCCCTTCTTTCTCAAAACCTCTCTCTATGTAGGATTTTCCTTTCTTCTATACCTATGGAAAAGAATAACAGAATCACAAATTTATGGAGTTGGAAATGACCAGAGATCCTATAGTCCAACCCATACCTGCTCTACAATACCTCTAACAAGCAATTATCCAGTCTCTGCTTGAACAACATAAATGTAGAAGAACTCACTACCTCCTCAGGTGATACGTCCCAAAGTTTTAATTTAAACAGAACCTAAATTTGCTTCTCTTAAACTTTTGCCCTTTGCTCTTAACCCTACAAACAGAACACTGTCTCAGGAAGGTCTTCTCCTATCTGATATCCACTCCAAGGTCTCTCTGTACCCTTTGTTATCCCAAAGTTCCCATCTTTTGAACAAATATTTTCTGGTTTCTTACATCGACAGTTGTCAAAACATCATTGATCGTTTTAACTTCTTGCAACAACTTGTTATCAGTCATTCAAGAGTAAGATTTTAACACACCCATTATTGGAGCATTATGAAGAATGAATAACTACATATGCAGACAAAGAAAGAGAGAGACAGAGACAGAGACAGAGAAAGAGACAGAGAGAAAGAGAGACACAGAGAGAGATTTCCTCCAGTTTGCCTGGGTTATGCTCTTTATCCACAGAGGGGAAAATATCTTGATACCAAGACGACTTGTTAATTGAAATGAAAATAAAAGCACTTTAAACTAATTACTTTCTGTCTAACCCTCAAATTATTTTTCCCTTGCATTTCAATCTGTTATGTTGAGTCTATATAACTATAGTGTCAGTGCTATAATGATACCTGTTCATTCTTCTGTCAAAAAGAATGATATACAATCCAGCAAGCAGAGATGAAATGAGAGAGTCAAGAATGTGATATTCAGCAAGACAGTTTTCCCACAAATTTAGATGACTCTCCAACCCTCTTCTGGACAAGGCTAATCTTACATAGTAGGCAGCCACTTTTGTGGCATAATTTACATAGGGGCTGAAGGGGATCTTGCTTCCTCCAGCTAGGAAAAAAAAATTTTTTTTTCTTGCTGGCCATGCCACAGAACCTGATATTCTGTATTATTCACTCTTTTGGGTCCTTGAAAATTCCAGTCATGGTGGAAACATTACTGCTTTATTTTTGTCTTTTTATCACTAGACTCTAGCACAGTATATTGCATATTGTAGGTGCTTAATAAATTTAGGTTGACTGATAGATATGTGAAAGGAAAAGTGAAATGATTATTAGAATGTCAATTGGGGCCCTAGTCTCAGTTTTGTTTTGAAATGGAGAGTTATAGTTATATTTAATGAGTTCTAACATAAACTCTAATTTTAAAAATACTATTATTTTTTGTGTAATTTCACTTCAATGTAGATTTAAAAAATAGAAAAATTACTTGGTCATCCATAAAGGTTCTGAAGGAATAGGAGATGGATACATTTAGGCTTTGATTGAAGGGACAGAGGACAAGAAAAGTCTAAAACAGGCCCTCAGCTCTCTGGGCGAGTCATAATACAAGGTTCAAGGCAAGTCTTATTTGTCCAAACAGAAAATTGAAGCTATGATAATAAAACATGTAATAAAAAGACTAAATATGACTTCAAATCCTTTACTCTTTTATATAGGATCTAACTATCAGCCTTTATTAAACTTGTACAAATGTTCCTGTATAATTATACTCTATTTAGACAGAAGATAGATGATCTAGGTATCATGTTATTGAATAAAATAACTAAATTCATTTTATTTATGAGATAATAGTGTCAATATATTTAAAGTGGAGAAAATCATTCCTTTGGCCAACCATGCAGATGATATATACAACTGTGTATATATCCCATATGCATATGTCACATCTCTACATATGTCAAAATAATATATAGATTAACATATCACATATTCATTTGTTTATATGTAAACACATGTGTACATGTATGTCTGTTTCTATGCATGTTTGTGTGTGCATATATGGGATGTATGTATATCTTGTTTACACACAAAGGACTCAGTTTCTTGCATATTTTCCTTTTTAAATGTTTGCTCCATCTAGTATTATGTGGCCATTAAGAAAGATTATCTATTGCACTCCCAATTCCCATCTTGGTAGCAGATTTCAAAGCCTAGAAACTGACATCATGGTCTATAATTTTGAACCTTGATTAGACTGATATTGGAAAGGGAATTTATAGCTTTGAAGAGTTATAAGATCAATATCCTCAGAGTAATGGGTCGGGTAACCATGCCAACACAACAAGGCTGTAGGGCAGAATAGTTTTAGAACATTGAAAAGAAAGGTAATTAAGTCTGGTTGTGACAAGACATAAGACAAATGAGGATTCACTCTCAGTCCTCTGGAAATTTTTAGCTGAAAAAAGTAAAGCTAATGAAGTCAATATTAAATTTAGTAAATTATATTGTAAACAAAGTTTCCCAGATTTTTTCTCCATCAGGAGAATTTGCCCTGTGGTCAAGTTGTACCTCTAATATTGAGTAGTCCCAGAGTAACCACCGATTAGCTATGGAACTTTGGACAGACTATGGAATCTCCCTGGGGGTCAGATTCCTTACCCGAAACTCACGGAAACTATATCTTTTTTAATGTCACATCCAACTAAAAAATTTATCATTTTTGGTAACATATTAAACTGTTATTAATTTCTATTACTGATCATTTGTATTAGATTAATTAGTCAGTAATTTGTTTCTTTAAGATTTAAGAGCAGCAACTCTGTATCTTGTTAGAGAGAAGGCCCTCTAGATTCTTGAAGACTATGTTGGTGAAGAGTAAGCTTTTGTAGGTTTTGTCACATTCCAAAGGGTGTGAGTGTAATCCTAGCTATGACCTCAGTCCTCTGACTGAAGAGCAACCATACAGAAAGTTTCATCTTCAGTAGGCTGGATACTTGGTGATGAGTTCTCTGGCTATGCCAACTCATGAAACAAGAAGAATCTAAAATATACCTTAGTCCTATTCAACTTCCCTTTCCTTCCATAGTGGCAGTAAAGAAGTGGTAGAAAACTGGACAAAAATGGGCTTAGAAGGGTATGATAACCAGAAAGTTTACATATATATATATATATATATATGTATATATATATATATGTCAGCTCAGATGTTTTAATGATGATAAAAAATTGACATAGTATTTAAAAAACTGAAATATGTCAACCCTGATGTTTTGCTAAACAACCAGACAATTAAAGAAAAGTCAAGCTAAACAGAAGGACTGCTCAGTCTTTCCTTGGAAAGGCAAACAAAGGCATTGAAATGTATTTCATCATGTGCCTAAAGTGAATAAGAAATATAATTTCTTGGGGTGCTTGGTCATCTCATCTTGGATTTCTACATATGAGCAAAAACAAAATGACTATCATGAAGATAATTGCAGATAATGCTCCAGCAAAAAGGAGACTAAAGAAATAAATGCTATGAAGAATTTAACGAGATCTTTCAAATAAAGTCAACTTTTACAGTGATACTCAATGTGAATGTGAGACCTGAAGAAGCTAATGAAAAAAATATTTTTTTTTGTTTGAGATCAGAAAAATCCCACCCCTCTCCCGTCACACAAAAATCTGGTAAATAAGCAAAATGAACTTTATAGATTGAATGATCCTCAAGATTGCTTGTTTCTTATGCCACTTTTGTTTAGACATAGAACTTAAATCCAGATTACTGCAGCTCTCAGTTGTGTTCTTCCTTATACTGTTCTGTTACATAAGAAAATTTTGTTTTTTCTTTTCTACACTGGCAAATAATTGATGACCAGGGGCAAAGCATAGGATCAACTTTCTTTTTTCTTTTTAAGCCCAATACTACTATGTACAATCGGGCTGTGGTTTCTAACAAAGGCTAGGTCTGTGATAATTGAGGGAACACCTAAAAATTTATTCATTCCACATGGGTGAGATGTACTCCTTTTAAATGATAGGAGTATTTTATTTTTAAAAAGAATAATTGTTTGTCAAAACACTTTACTATTTCTCCCCTCCCTCTACTTTAAGCTGTGTCAGAATATATATGGAATAATGATTTTGGCCTCAAGTTCATTCTGTAAACATTATGTTCACAGCTGGCAGATCTGTTGTGTCTTGCTTCTGGCTTGTCATGTTGTTTAATTTTATTTAAGAATAGCATCAGCTCAGAGTTGGCATTATGACTCCAGATTGATCGTGTTATATTTAGGAAGTGCATTAACTCAGCCTGGACTTTAACTAGAAATGCAAAGTTCTGGATGATAGATTCCCTCTTTTAAAAAATGGCCATATTGATAGAACTGGGTAAGGAAATAAAGTTGTAAAGTGCAAGAATATTCTAGTTCCTTCAGATTTCAGAATTACAAGGACTTTTCCATGCCTCTGGCATTTAAAGTGACAATATAATCTCAAACAAAGAGTTCTTTCTTTGATTGAAAGTAAGCCTGAAGATAACTAGAAGATAAGTATCCCATCTGTCATAGACACTGGTGTAGGAATCCTAGTAAAACAAGAACAAGCCAAGATGGTGATGGTTGGTAGATTCTGCATGGACTAATTTTCAGACACTATGACATAAATAGGTATTATGCATAATGATATCATATATGGGAGTGGGGAAAAAGGGGTGTGTGCTATAGAACCATGAAGGAAGCTTGGAACCTACTAGAAGGCATTTTTCTATCTAAAAACTCCAAACTATAATTCCCTTCAGGGAGAGTCAAAACTATTGGGTGATATTACAAATTGAGTGACTGGGTAGATGTGAAAGAGCCTGTGGAAAAGAATTACCACAATATTAGAGAAGTACTGCTGGTAACACTAAACTCAGTTCCTTCATGAGACAAATAAAAATCATGGGCTGTTCCTATGTTTGGAGTAGTCTAGGTCTTTGTGGAGAGTAAGGACCACTGAATAAGAAAGAGAATTGTAATTATTTGTGTTCTTGTGGGGTCCTTTGTACTCATTTTGTGCATTTATTTATGGGATCTTGTGAAGCTTTTATGGTTTCTCCATTTAATGTGTCATTTAATGCATTTAATGTTCTATTACCTTGATACATATGTTACCTTTAGTAGTTGTATGGGAATTGGAGACTCAATTACCCCACAGCTGTGGAAACTCCTTTCTTGACCTATATTCAGAAATTACCCAGTATAATCTCTAGATAGATATAATAATGAATAAGGAAAGTGGTTGGAGTGGGAGAGTAGCGGTGGCAGTAGCACTCAGGATCCAACTTAGTACTTGTAAGTTCAGAACTCTAAGACTATATATCATGCATTTTAGAGGTATGCAAGACCATAGGACCATATGCATTTTGATTCTGAGCTCTTTTAAATTTATTTTTATTTAATATTAACATCAATCCTGCCCACTCTTTCCCTTTTACATCTATTAAAATTCTAATATAGTATTGTTACTTGCTCCCAACATTCCAGATGTTTGCGTTTTAAACATATTTCTCCTCATTTTGCTACTGATGAAAAAAAGGAATTATGAGCAAGACCAGAAGTCAAGAATCTTTCTGAATCTCTTCTTTGAGCAGAGACAGACTTTTAACAGATAGACAAATAGTTGAAGTTGTCCCACAGAAGTGATGACAGATAGTTGAGGGATTTGAATTAGAAAATTGTCATTCATTTCTTCTTTATGGCTCAGTACTCTGTAGTGATGATAATACCCTGTTTTTCCTACCTAACACTCTTTTATTATACCCCAAAGGAAGGAATCTGTGAAAAAATGTATCCATCATATTTCTGGATTTTTCTTGATGGTAAATCTCTTGCAGGGCAGTATATCATATATGTATGATATACTGTTTACCATGCTGATGAATTATACATTGAGGGCCTCCTTGAAATGTTAATAGAAAGGATATATGTAATGGGGTAGAAATACTGCAGTAGGCTATATACCCATAATCCAACAGAAAAGAATTTCCTATTGGTTCTTGGAACTTTTCTTTAATTCTTATCTCTGTATGCTTCTAAAATGTAATTCATAGAACCTCAAAGCTCTAGGCTTAAATGGACTGAGTTGGATCCTAGATACTACTACCACCACCACCTCTCTCTCCATTTTAAATCACTTTCCTTTTCTTTCATTATTATATCTAGCTAGAGATTACTCTAGGTAATTTCTGAATCTAGTTCAAGAATGGTTGTACTGATTTTCATAAAGAGATAAATAATAGAAAATCCAAAAACTACTGGCAAGTAAGCTTGATACCATTTTCTGGGAAAATTTCAGAACAAATCAGTAGATATATTCTTCATGAAGGAAAGTTATGATCACTATAAACTAGAATGGGTTCATTAAGAACAATTCATCTTAGATTAACTTCACCTACTCTTTTGCTAAAATCACTAAGGTGGTAAATTAAATGACTATAGATAAGTTTCAACAAGATATGTCCTAATACAGTTATGGGCAAGATAGAGTTATTTGGATTAGGCCAGTATATTAGGCAGATTTGGAATTGGTAAATCGAACATAACCAAATAGTGTTGATTAATTGACATGGGCAGAGGTTCTCATGTTATGCTCTGTGCTTAGTCCTAATCCAGGAAACATTTTATTTTTTAATCTATTACCTGGTTGGAGACAAAGATGGAACACTGATAAAACTCTTAGACGATGACTCTAGAGTTAACAGCAATGGAATCTAAAAAGATATTGACAGATTTGAGTCAAACATAATAAGATTAAGTTGGCAAGTTTTAGTTTATTTTAATCAACTATACTACAGCATAGGGGACATTTGACTGGATAGCCCTTTCTGTGAAAAAGTTTTGGGGTTTTTAGTGCACAGCAAACTATATGCTTCAATAGTATTATATATCCACTAGAAACAAACAAATCAAATCAATAGAAGCTTAGCAACCAGAATTAGGGATGAGCTAGTTCTGTTTTCTGTTCTAGTCTGTTCACAACTGGCATATTGGATTTGCTTTAAAAGAGAATGAAAAGTAAAGCAGGAAAAAGAGAAAAATACAGATACACAAGGTAACAAAGACAGAGACAATTATTATCACATCTCTTATATAGTAAAGCTCTTAGAAAGAATAGTCTTTATTAGTTCTTACCTCATTTTATTTATTATTTATTCATACCTCAACCCCTCCCTATCTGGGTTTTGATCCCATCTACTTCCTGAAACTATTCACTTCAAAATCTCCAATGATTTCTTAATTGATAGATATAATGATATTTTCACAGTCATCATGCACTTTGATTTTTCAAAGCATTATTTTTGTCACTGGAAAAAATTCTTTATAGCAAGTCTTTCTGACAAACATGTCATTTCTCAAATAGATAACTGAGTCAAATCTCTTAAGAATATGAAACATTTTCCAACTGACAAATGGTCAAAGGATATGAACAGGCAATTCACAGATGAAGAAATTAAAACTATCTTTAGTTGTAGAAAAAATTCTCCAAATCACTACTGATTAGAAAATGTAAATTAAAGTATTTCTAAGATACCAACTCACACCCATCAGACTGGCTAACATGACAAAAATGGAACTGAAAGATGCTAAAGAGGATGTGGAAAAATTGGGACAATGATACTACTGGTGGAGCTACAAACTAACAACTATTCTGGAGATTAATCTGGAACCAGAAAGGGCTATGAAATTGAGCATACCATTTAACTCAGCAATACCATTTCAAGGTCTGTATCCCAAAGGGGAAAAGAACCCATCTATACAAAAATATTGGTAGCAACCTTTTTTATGGTGGCAAAGAACCAGAAAGTGAAGTGATGTTCATCAATTGGGGAATGGCTAAACAAGTTATGGTATATGCTTGTGCTCTGTCTAATACTATGGTGCCATAAGAAATGACAAACACACACGCGCACACACACATAAAAACAAACTGGAAAGACTTATATGAAGTGAAGCAAAATAAAGTGAGCAAAACCAGGAGAACGTAGTACACAGTAAGGACAATAATGTTTGATGATCATCTGTGAATGGCTTACTTATAATCAACAAAGCAAGGATCCAAAACAACTCCAAGAGTGACAAAAACATTGTGCCTTCTTTCATAATATAATGAACATGAAAACATAAATTTTATGATGATATATTCATAATCTAGATGATATTACTTGCCTTCTTAGGAGAGGGGAAGGGCATGAGAAAGAGAGAGAACATGGACTGTAAAATATTAAAATATGAATATTGGGAAATTATATTCATATGTAGCCTGAAAAAATAAAATTTATAAGAATCAAAAAAACCCCAAAGCATTATTTTTGTTTAGTCATTTCTTAGTCATGTCTGACTCTGACCCTATTTGGGGTTTTCTTGACAAAATTACTGCAATGGTTCATCAATTTCTTCCCCAGGTCATTTTACAGATGAAGAAACTGAGGCAAACAATGTTAAGTGACTTTACCAGGGTTACATAGTAAGTGTCTGAGGTCAGATTTGAATTCCAGTAGATGAGTCTTCCTCACTCTAGCCTAGCACTCTATCACTACACCACTTAGCTGTACTTCATTGTATTTGCCACTGCTAAACACTTCCTCCCCATTTAACCCTTTCTCCTCCCTGAAGTTCTCTCTGTTATTCATATTCTGTACTCCATCTCTTGTCATTTGTATTGGCTTTCCACCATTCTTGGAATATACTCTTTCTTACGAGTTATCTCATTACTTCTTTCAAGCCTCAACACAAGCATCATCTTCTGCATAAAGTCTTTCTTGATTTGTCCACAAATGTCAATGTCCTACACCTATAACTATCTTGTATTTACTTCACATTTATCTCATTGTATATGTATATATACATATATTTATTTGTGTGTGTGTATTTTGTGTGGGATAAATGGCTATATAATATTTGTACATAAATGTATGTGTTTATATCTATGGCTATATATCTTTTTGACTCTTCCTGACCCTTTTCTTTCCCCTGACTGCCTGAGCAATCAGAATCATTGGTCCAAGTTCAGTCCAAATGGTTCTTATTTCTTTTGATCCATTCAGGCTCTACAGGCTCAGATTAGGGGAGTCCACTGTAATCTACTCTAGATAAACTGGTCCCTCACAACAAGACCCAAAAAAATATTCAGTTACTTCCTTGATTTACAGATTGCTGACAATATACATTTTATGCACTTAACCTGAGATCAGTAACATTTTTTCCCCCACCGAATCACCTTCAGTGTAAAAACACTTTGATGAATTGTGACATTATGAGGGAAATTTTTAGACATCAGTTGCCACTGATTTGACATGTGCCTCCCAAGAACTCCTTACTCTTTATTAGAGAAATGTTTCAGGAGCTGGAGGACTCTTGAACTTTTGATGCCTTTGGTAAGCTAGAAACTCTCCTGGTTAATAGCTTCTTTCTGCACTTGATAGACTATATTTGTTTTCCAGTACCAACATCTGGGATGTCCAGAGGGGATCCTCGTGTATAATTCAGGAGGCACAGTCTTCTCCTGGTAGTTGTCAGCATTTGTTGATGTTGTTGGAGTCAGGAAGCTGGGTTTTTTTTCCATTTCAATTTGCAGCTATCTGTGCATAAAATACTTGCAGTGTTTCGATAATGCCCTTAGAATGATAGTTAAATGAATGTTTTTTTTTCTACCTTTTTGTTCACTCCACTCACAAATAGTGATTTTCCAGACCAAGAATTTTGTGAGAAAGGCAGGAGCTACCTATTTAGTTTCAGAGGATTTAACATATTCTCTCTGTTCTCACTTCCATTGTAATATCCATTCTAACAACCTATCCTTTCTCCTACTGTGCCTCTCTTTCTCCTTCTCCTTCTCCTTCTCCTCCTTTTCCTTCTCCTTCTCCTCCTACTCCTTTTTTCCCTTTTCCTTCTCCTTCTCTTACTCCTTCTCCTCCTTTCCCCTTTCCCTCTCCTTCTCCTCAGTTTTCATGATTTCCCCTTCTCCTCAGCTCTCTACCTCTCCTTTTCCTTTTTGATCACCTCCCATCTTCTTCTTTTTGTCCTCCTCTCTCTCTCCTTTGTTTTCTCTTCCTGTTCCCTTTACATCATCTCTCTGTCTCTTTAGCTCTCTCCCTCTCCTTTTCCTGCCTTCTCATCACCTCTCTATCTCCCTCTCCTTTGCCTTCTCTTCCTCCTGCCTGTTCATCACCTTTCGCTCCTCTTCTCCATCTCCCTTTCTTCCTCCTATTCCTTCCCTCATATATACTTAATAGACCTAAGACTTCATAGGTAGAGGGAGAGTCAAGTGAAAAACTTGATCATTTCTTCTACCAGTTCAGATTGCTATGTTCAATACAATGTATAGCCTTAGTTTCTTAATATGAAAAATAAGGTAATTCAACTAAATCATTTCTGAGATCCCTTCCAGCTCTAGATCTAAAGTCTGCAAATTCTAATTGCATAACTTGATAGGCAGCGTCTATGCTACCATCATGGAATGATGAGATATAGTAATTACTGGTAGTATTTAGATTATAGTACTTTACTAGTAGAGGCCCATTTAATAATAATAGAAAGTAGAAAGGGTTATCCAGATAATTTCAGCAGCCATGAACTCCATAAATATATTTTACTACAATATATTTTCAATATAATAATACATTTGCAATATAATATTTATAATTGAAATGTATTTTAGATCATCTGGTTTATGTCCCTTATTTGACAGATATTTGTTTTACATGAAACAAACATTTACAGAGATTGTATCTAACTTGCCCAAGGTTATGTTGATTGCCCAGCCAATTAAGATGGGGGTTTCTTGAATTCTGGTCAAGTACTATTTCTGTGGTACTATTTTACCATACTTATAACATCTCATCTTTTATTATTTGATATTTCAAGTGAATTCTGTTTTCTTTCTAGATTAAATGGGTAATCACCTCAATTCGCTATTCTTATTTGAAAAATCATAATATGAAATAATACCTAGTAAATGTATAAGAGAAGAGCAAGTTAATGGTTTTCTTCAAAACCTGCATCAAAAGCAACTTCCTCTAATAATCCTTCCCTAATTGCTGATCTGGGGCTCTTTCTGCTACTTAATGCTGTCTTTCTGCAGTTGCTTTTATTTCAGTTGATTTATATTTGTAGGATCTTTATGAATAAGACCATGTATTCTACCTAAAAATAAAAGACCAGACAAACAAAAACAAAGAAAAACAAAAACATTCTCAAAAAGGCTAGAGACACAAGTGCTTAATGTTTCAGTTCTACCACAAATGATTAGATTCTCACATCTTTGAATTATTGATATATTACTTTATTGTAATAATATTTTAATGTTTAAATTTAATTAGACCTTGAACCAATGATAGCACATACACATACAAGTGTACACAAAAGGAAATCTAGAAACTAGGAGCTAGTTTCCTTCCTATAGGGAGTTGAATTGTTTTTTAATAATCTAGATCAGTGGTTCCCAAACTTTTTTGGCCTACCGCCCCCTTTCCAGAAAAAATATTACCTAGCCCCCTGGAAATTAATTTTTCACTGCAGCACCCACCAGGGGGCGGTAGCACCCACTTTGGGAATCACTGATCTAGATAAAGGATTCTTAACTTTGTGTTTGTGTATGATGGGGATCCTTTGCCAACATTAATCCTAAGGACATAGTCTAAAAGAAATGTTTTCTAATAGCCTAAATTTTAAAAACATAGGATTACAAAGGAAAATAATTATACTGAAATACAGTTGTCAAAATAAATTTTGTATAAATCCATAGACACTTGGTTAAGATCATATCTTCTTACAGGGGTAGGTAGAATGAGATAAATATGCTAAAATAGATCATCTCTCTTCTTTGCTTTAGTTTTGCTCACTGAAAATGGAGGAGAGGATTAGATGTTCCTTCACAGGTCTATCTAGTTCCCCAGAATTTTTGTGGCTCCATTAAAAATCCATCAATCAATGTGCCAGGCACTATTTTAGGTTCTATAGTTACAAAGTTAAGTGTAATTTTGAAACATCTATTAGATGTACCCAGCAATCTACATATATTCCAAATCAAAAGGACAAAAGAGATATGTCTAATGTCTGGACTATTCAATAATCAATAATTCTTTTGTCCATTTTGGGACCTGTACAAATGATTTCATTGGCATTTATTTTAAGGGCAATGCTATGAATGGCTATATGACTTTTTGAGTGGTTGACTTTCTATTGTTCTGCTTTCTTTTTTGAAGGTAAACTCTCTGGGACTGCTGAACAGATATTTCACATTCATCTAGGAAATGTTGCACTATTAGAGAAACTCACAAGATTCAGATCTTCTGGATAGCCAAGACATTTTTTAGTTGTTTAAGTGCAAGATGATCTTAAAAGTGATGATTTTCACCTCTCGGAATCATGCCATTATGGAACTCTTTTCTCTGGTCATCCAGGATCCAAATTCCATAATGAACAATATTTGATTTACAAGGCAAGTGCTAAGTCTGCAAATGTCACTTTCTTGGGATCACTAGTCACTGATCTGTGCTCAGAAAAGATAATAAAATGTAGAGGAAGACAGCTAAGAACTTGAGTTCTAATATTAGTCAGCTATGAGATTCTTTTCTAAATAATAAAATCTTATTTTTTAAGATCATATGTCAATACAATTTTTAAATATTTGCTGTTTGACATTACGCAATCCATTCTCTCTTATTTCCTCTCCTTTAATTCTTCCCAAAAGGCAGGCAATATGATGTACATTTATCATCATACAATACATATTTCTATGTTTGTGATGTTGTTTAAGAAGAGACATATTGCCTACAATAGAGAAAAGTTCATGAAGGTAATAATGTAAAGAATGATATATTTTAATTTGCCTTCAGACTCCATCTATTCCTTCTGTGGTGGTGGCTATCTTTTTTTTTAATGAGTTTCTTGGAGTTGTCTTAGATCCTTGTCTTGTTGATAATAGTTGTCATTCACAGTAGATCATCATATATCATTGTTGTCACTGTGTACAGTGTTCTCCTGGTTCTGCTCAGTTCACTTTGGATCACTTCATATAAGCCTTTCAAAATTTTTTTGGTTTGTTTTTGCTTTTTTATGATCATCTTGTTTGTCATTTTGTATGGTACCATAGCATTCCACTGCAAGCAAATACTAGAACTTGTTCAGCCATTCCCAATTGATGGACATCCTTTGTTTTTCAGTTCTTTGCCATCATAAAAAGAGCTGCTATCAATATTTTTGTACAGGTAGGTTCTTTGCCCCAATCTTTAATCTCTTTGATGTACAGATTTAAAAGTGGCCTTACTGAGTCAAATGATATGGATAGCTTGATTGCTCTTCGATTATGGTTCCAGATTGCTCTGCAGAATTGCTGTGTCAGTTTGCAGCTCCACTAGCAGTATATTAGTGTTCCAATTTTTTCATATTCTCTTCAGCATTTATCATTTTCCTTATTTGTCATGTTAGCCAACCTGATGGGTATGAGGTGGTAACTTAGAAATGTTTTAATCTGCATTTCTCTAATCAAAAGTGATTTGGAACATTTTTTCGTGACTAAAGAGATTTAATTTTTTCATCTGCAAATTGCCTGATTATATCCTTTAACCATTTGTCAATTGGGAAATGCTTTGTATTCTTAGAAATCTGAATCAGTTCTTTATATATTTGAGAAATGAAGCTTTTGTCAGAGGGACTTCCTAAAATGTTTTTTTCTGTTTTATGTAAGATAGATTTCTATTCCTAACTCAATGTGGATGTTATTCCCATTTTGAACCAATTCCAATGAGAGTGGGGTTTAAGCATTTCTTGCCACTCCTCTGTATCTTCCCTTCCACTGTATTGATTCTTATATACCTTCTCATGCGAGATAATTTGCTCCAAATTTTTTCTCCTTTTCTGTTTTTCCAGTATATTTTCATCCCATTATATTCCACTTACTTCCAGCTCTCTATCTGTACATGCTCCTATTCATTGTTCTAAAATTGATAAAGTTCTTAAATATCTTCAGTTGTTTAAGTATCCTAAGCACTTTAGGTATCTTAGGTACTTCAAGTATCATAGATATCTTAAGTATTTTAATTAACTTCTTACTTGTGAAGTAATCAATTTAATTCCATTGTTTCCCTTGATTATCTTTAATAATCTTAATAATCTTAAATATCTCTTGTGCCATAATTATTGTATATATTCTAGTTATCACTTCCCCATGTAAGAAATGTAATCAGTTTAACTCCATTGTTTCCCTTGACTACTTTTAAGTATATTAAGTATTTCAAGTATCTCTAGTACTATAGAAATCTTAAATATCCTAGTTACCACTTTCCCAGGCAGGGATGTAATAAATGTAATCCCATTGATTCTCTTCTTTGTTTGTTTATCATTTTGTATTTCTCTCAGGTGTCAAATTTGATCATCAAATTTTCTTCTGAGGTCTGGTCCTTTCATTAGGAATGCCTGGAATTCATCAATTTCATTAAATGTAAATTTGCCATTGGGAATATCATCATACTCCATGCCTTCCAATATTTTATATAGAAGTTGGTAGGTCATGTGTAATCTTGATTGATTATAGTTCCAATTTGAATTTGAACTCCTATTCCAAATTGAACATTTGAATATTTTTTTCTGGCTCCTTGTAGAATTTTCTCCTTTGCTTGGGAGTTGGGAAATTCAGCTATAGGGATTTTAAAATTTAGAGTTTCTTTCAGGAGGTGATCAGTGAATTATTTCCATTTCTATTTGTGCCTGTTGTTCAGAACAACAGGGCAGTTTTCTCTGATAATTTCTTTCAATGTGATTTCTAGGTTTTTTAAAAAATGTTTTTTATTCTGTATTTTAGGTATTCTAATGATTCTTAGATTATCTCTCCTGGATCTGTTTTTTAGGTCAGTTGTTTTGCCAAAGAGAATTTAAATGTTCTTATATTTTTTTCATTCTTTTCCATTACTCCCTCCCCCACTGTCTCAATGGAATTATTAGCTTCCATTTGTCTAATCTTAATTAATTAAGGGAACAATTTTTTTTCTTTGAGACTTTAGGGAGGTATTTTCCTGTTTGAAGTATTGTAATTCCTTTTTTGGATACTATTTTCTTCAGTTTTTGTTCTAAGCCTTTTTTTTCTTTTCCCATTTGCTTTTCTAATTTTTCTTCTGTTTCTTATTATTTGTTTTTCTATCTTTTTTGAGCTCTTCCAGGGATTGATTTTGGCCTTAACATTCTTTCACATTTTCCTTTGAAGTATTATGCATTTTTATGTTTTTATTGCTATATTCTTCTGAGTCTTTATTTTGATCATCTCGCTTCTTGAAATATTTTTCTAGTTTCAGACTTTTTCTCTGTCTTTTGCTCCTTTCCAGGTTATTATTTCTCTTTGATTTTGTCTATATGTTGAAGCTTAGCTCCATTCCTATAGTGAAAGGAGTACTATGCCTGGGAATGGTTTAGCTGTCTTGTTTTCAGATTCAGCACTCTGTAGGTTTGGCCTACTTTGTGGAGTTTTGTAGCTGCTAAGTTCAGTTGGTTGAAGTGGGATTCTGCCCAATCCTACTGTTGCTGAATTTGTTGGGCTGAGTTACTCCCACCACTTCCTGAACTGGGTGGTCCAAGCCTTTATTCTGGCTGGACTATGTAGGGCTCTTTCTACTGCCACTTGTACTTTCTTGCCTTGGTTTCTGCTTTTATCCTGCTGAGGCTGAACCAAGCCAGATGTGCTCTTTCCCCTGTGGCTTGCTCTGTATCAAGTCTGAGTTCCACTGAAACTTGTTCAGCACCCTGTTTTCATACCCAAGAGAGATGAGACCTCCTTGTTGTATCTCCATGTTGTTCTGAGCCAGAGCACTGCTCCACACCTTCTTCTATTGTTTCGGGTGTTACAGGATTTGTTTTGAAGCATTTTTGTTCTTTGGTGGTCATTTAGACAGTGGTTGATGGACTTCCAGTCATCTTATCTTGCCGTCTTGGCCTGATCTCTTCAGTATTCTCCAACTCTGGGGTCAGGGTGATCCACAGCCCATCACCCTCAAAGTGATCTCTATTCTTTCTTAATAAATTATTAGACCATTTTTAGTGATATGAATTGGCTACCAAGAACATAGCTTCTGTGTGCTTGCCTCTATTAAGTAAGTCAGTAAAGAAACAAATTGTAAACATTTCCCATGTGCTAGGCATTCTAATAAATGTTGTATAAAGAAATGAAGACAAAAATAAAATAATAGACCCTGGCCTCAAGGAGCTTATATAAAAATGAGAGAATACAACATGCAAATAACTAGGTACATATAAGATAGATGCAGAATAGAAAGGTTATCTGAAAGAGAAGACATTAACAGCCTGGGTTCGGGAAAAGCCTTGGGCAGAAGGTAGGACTAGTGCTCCATTGAGCTTCCAGACTCAAGAATATTTTCAGTACCTTTAAGGATGGAAGATTTGAGGTTTGGCAGTTTAAAGCAGATGTGAAAGTTTGAAATTTGAAGGAAGCCTAGGAAACAAGGAAAGGAAGTATGATGGCAGAGTATTTCAGAGGTGGAGGCCAGGCAGTGCATTCACTTTATCAAATGAATTGTGTAAGACACTGTTCTAAGGTTCAGGAAAAACAAAGATGAAAGAGGACACAGTTCCATATCCTGAAGCTGTTTTCAGTCTATAATGCAGAAAGGGAAGCTCATAGATAAACATAAATGCTGTGGGTCTGGATTCATTTTGGAAAAGAGCAATAGAATTGGATTTAGTCCTTGTTAAAATCCTTGTCTGCCACAGATGACCTGTGTGGCCTTCAGCAAATTATTTATTCTCTCCTCCATGCTTCAGTTTCCCTCTCTTATAAAATACATTTAAAATACATTCCCTCTCTACAAGATACACAAAACATATATGTGTATGTGTGCATTACATACACATATGTATATGTGTATATATACATATGTTCCTGTGTGTATATTATACATACATATTTATATACACATATATAGCTAGGTGTTAGGTTTATTTTTTAATATTTAGGTAATTTTATTACAAAGTTGATAGAATGCCAGGTCTACAGTCAGGAAAACTCTTCTTTATGATTTTAAATCCAGCTTCAGATACCTACTAACTGTGTGACCTTGGACAAATCATTTAACCTTGTTTACATCAATTTCTTCATCTGTAAAATAAGCTGGCGAAGAAAATGGCCAACCACTCCAGTATCTCTGCCAAAAAATACCCAAATGGTTCATAAAGGGTTGAACACAACTGAAAACAGATGAGCAACACACATATATAAGCACATGCATATGTATGTATATACACATATACATATATGTAATATTTAGAAAGTACTTTCAACCCAAGCATTCTGGGACATAGGAAGTGAAATAATTAGTGTTGTTATTTTACATATGCATGGGTTGAAGAATTCTTGTCCTAGGTGTTCTGTGAAATAAGAAGTAATAGATAAATGCAATAAGGGAAAATTACATCTTATGTAGGGCTCAGTGGATAGAGAAACAGACCTGGAGAGACTCCGATACTTCCTAACTATATGACCCTAGGCAAGTCACTTAACTTTCATTGCTTAGACTTACAGCTCTTCTGCCTCAGAACCAATACATATTGATTCTGATTCTACTATTAATTCTAAGATAAAAATAAAAACAGCATTGTAATGTGACAATCGAAATTGAGGAATAGTCCAAATTATCCTAAATATCCTAATTATCTCTAACGTATAGTAAAGACTTGTTAAATGGTTTCAGGGTGAAAGGAACTAGGATCTCTTTAGAATAGGATTCCATAACCTAGAGGGTCCATTTATAGATTTCAGAGGAATTTATGAACTTAAAGGGGGAATTTTTTCTTTATTTCAAATTATTTTTTGTATTTCATACATTCCCTTAAAATCATTTGTCTGAGAAGGGGCCCAAAGCCTCCACCAGACTGCCAAAGGGTCCAACACCCCAACAAGGTTAAAAATCCCTGTTTTAGGAAAAATGCAGCTTTTATTAGTGCATAAATAGATCTGAAGTGGTTGCTATGGAAACAATTGAATATAAATTTTATTCTTCATAATACCCAGGTAAGCCATTCACCAGAAGAGAGGCTAGAACAAGGATTTCTACTCAAATAAAAGAAAACAAAAACAGCAAAAGCCTTTAAGTAGGAAACTAGTCATTAGGGGAAAAACAACAATTACTCTTCAAAGTACTTCACCCTCAAGGATGGTTATATTAGAAGATGATTCCAATGCTACATAACTGTTTTTTTCTTCTTGCTCTACTGTGATGCAAAAGATGATAGAAAGAAGTCAAAAGGGAATCAATAATGTCTGAACTTATCAGGAATGTTAAGGAGAACACTTAACGCCACTCCTCATTAGAACAACCACCCTAAGAAAAGTGAATAGAATGTCTGTGGGTATAATGGCAAAGAGCATTCTCTTCATGGTAAGATCTGCAAACTGGGACTGAGCCTAGCTGAGGAAATAGAACATTCATGTGTCCCTTTTCTCACTCATGTGGGGCATATGGAATAAAAGGACAGGTGAAATCGTTCTTGCTCTCTCTGTCTCTAGTTCTGCATGTATTGCTGAATTTGTGTAAGATTAATATCTGAATTATACAATGTTCTTTTATATTTTGTGCTTCCTATATGGACAGACAGGTGGATGGTGTAGTGGATAGAGCACTTGACTTAGAATCAGGAAGACTCATCTTCCTGAGTTTAAATTTGGCCTCTGACATTTACTAGCTATGGGACACTGGGCAAGTCACTTAATTCTGTTTGCCTTACTTTCATCATCTATAAAATGAGCTGGAGAAAAACATGGCAAACCACTCTAGTATATTTTCCAATAAAATTCCCAAATGGCGTCACGAAGAGTTGAAAATGATTAAAGTCTAACCCTGAAATGATTTAACAACATACAAACAGTTTAAGCTATGGGATTCCAAGCTCTTACAGTACCTATAACATTTCTGGTAATACCAGAAGTTAAATTTGTCAACAAGGAAGTCATGAAAGAACATAATGGCAATAAGGGAAAGCTGACTGGGAATGGCATTAACTCCAAGAGGAAAGGAAAGGTATTTTTGACTCCTGGGAAAATTTTCAAAATTATACTTCTCTACAATATGATTTAGTGGAAAGAGTTGACATAATTGGATCTGAATTATAACCATGGTTCTGAAATTATCTAGGTTTGCATTCTAGAGGCAAGTCTTGCTTAAAAAAAAACTTCTTTGAACCTCCATTTCCTCATTTGAAAACATTTCAATAAAAAGAATGCTATCCACCTGTAGAGAAAGAATTGTTGAAGTAGGAGTACAGATGAAAATATGTGATTTTTCATTTGTTTATTTAAGTATATAATTTGGGGTTTGGGTTTTATAAGATTATTCACTTACAAAAATAAATGATTTGGAAATATATTTTGTATGACAACACATGTATAAACAAGTATTGAATCACTTTCCAGCTCTGGGAAGGGGGAAGAAAAGAGGGAGGGAGACAATTTGGGTTATATAATTTCAGAAAACTTATGTGGAAATTTGTTATTACATGTAATTAGTAAAAATTTAAAAAAATTAAAAATTAAAATATTTCAATATTCCAAAATAACCATAATATTATCAGTATGGGTATTCCACCCATCAACACAGAACAAATTATCCCGAATGTGTGCTCAACCCATGTGATACTTATTTATGTTCTCTCATTAATTTCCCACAGGGGGTTACAAAATGGAATAAAAGGACCCATTACATTCTCTTGATAGTGCAAATATACTAACAGAGAAAGCACTCTGTTTATCAATTAACTCTCTATGTGACTACATCATTGTGTGTGTATGTGTGTGTGTTGTGGGTTCCTGGTCATATATTTCTCTGCTGTCATTGTATAGAATACTTCTTTTTTTTAACACCACCTCCTTTGTGATATGTTACAGCTTGCTTACAAATCCTATATTCACTCTTCCTTGCTGTTTGGTTATATTCCGTTACCATTTCTTAGAGGCTAACGTTCCATGATCCATAGTCATACAACATCATCATCATCATAATATTTTATCAGAATGATGAAAAAAAGTCTTTATCTCAGGAAGCAGGTTTATAGTTTCTAATTTAGTTTCTAATATAGTTTCTAATAAGTTTATAATTTCTCAAAATGTACTATAGGCCTCTGTACCCCCTTCCTTTTTCAGTTATATAACGATTGTCTATATGAAATGTCTCTCCAAGACAAATATGCTGATGGATAAAGGTCCACAGAGGCCATCTGGACAACTAGTACTTGAAAAAGATTGCCTTTTACCATATACTGGGAAAATTGTCATTCAGTCCCTGCTCGAAGATCTCTAGTGAGGGTGCACACTACTTCTCAAGGCAAACAAGTAAAAAAAAAATACTGTCTAGGGGCATGGGGATAAATATTTACAACTTGTGGTGGAGGGATGGTGTATGTACACACACTTTAAAATTGAATCTGTATTATTAACATTTTTCTAAATCACTTTCTTTAGTCTAGGCAATCAATCAACAAAACAATAAATCAAACCCTGATTTATGGTGTTCGCCGATTTCCAAGGTACAAATGATTACAATGAAAATTTAACCATTGCTACATGGGCCTCTAAGACCTAGCTCCTGTATATTCCTGGTCTGATCTCTTTTTCACATACCAGTCCTTTATATTCTTAAATACAACTATTATGTCCCCAATCTACCTTTTCTTTTCTGAGCTAAACGTTTCTTTAATTAGTCTTCATATGGCAAACATTTGAAGCTCTTCACTATTATATTTGTTTTTCTTTGGATATTCTGACACCTAACAATGTGTTTTCTAGAAACAGTGTTCCAAATACATTCTCACCAGGGCAAAATATCATTTTTCAATCCCATGTGCGATTTTTTTACGTCAGCAGAGCCTCAGGTTACATTTATGGACTTGGCTGCCATAGTACATTTGACTCACATTGAGCTTTAAGTCATTCAAATCCCAAGACCTTTTCTCAGGCCAACTGCTGTCTAACTTTGCATTCATCTTCCATTTTGTAATTACTATTTCTTTGACCCTGAATTCAAAATTTTGTTGTTATAGCTCAGCATGTAATTTTATTCATATGAGGAACTCCTGTTATACCAATCTCCTACACAGATATAAAGGGGTTGTTTGAGACGCTGAGAAGTTTGTTAACTCACCCAATGTCACACAGCCAGAATGTGTCAGTGATGGGATTTGAATCTAGGTTATTTTGACATTGAAATCAGTTGTCTACTTCTGTTTATAACTGTTCCTATTAAATTTAATATTAGATTTGGCCTATTTTCTGACCTGTCAAGATCTTCTTGGAGTCTGATTGTCATCCTGAATGTTAGTTGGCTTCCAGTTTTGTGACATCTATAAATTTGATATGACTATCATTTATTCATTTATGCAAGTAATTAATAAAATATTCTCTAAAATAAAATGTTATTGATATTTTGTTTTTTAAATCACCTTCATTTCAGAATGTATCCCATTTTCTTTTGATCTTTTTCAACATAGCAAGTCATGCCTTGTAACAAAAAAAAATATGAAAACTGTTCAGCAAAACTAATAAGTCCATCAACAGAATACAACATCATATACAATATCCTATATCCATGGTCTTATATCTTTGAAAAGAAAGGATGACTGTGTTTTTTCTCAACTTATATTCATGATCACCCTTAGATATTATAATTACATCGTTTTCAGTTGCAGAGGTGTTTTTTGTTTTGTTTTGTTTTTGCTGTTCTTTATTCAATTTACATTTTTATCATCTTTATGTAGATGATTTTCCCTAGTGTTATTTATCTCACTCTACATCAGATCTCATGATTCTTCATGCTTCTAGGAATTCTTCCTATACATTTTTTTCACACAGAAATATTCCATTGCATTCATGTACTGCAATATGCTTAGCCAGTCTCCAATCAATAAACATCCACTTTGTTTCTACGTTTTGAGTACCAAAGAAAATTTGACTACAAATTTTTTCATGTATAAGAGATGATTCTTTTTTATTTTTACCTTCATTTGAAGGTATACCTAGCACTTGGATATCTGAGACAAAGGGAATAAATAGTTTAAACACTATTTTATCATATATCTAAGTTGTTTTCCTAAAGACCATTTTGTATATTCAACAATGTATTATTTTACCTATCTTTCCATTGTGTTCTCAATATTGATCATTCACATTTTTTGAATAATTTATGAAATATGACATGAAATATCAAATTTGTTATGATTTGTATTTCTTTTACTGTTAATGATTTGTAAATGTCTTTCATGTGGTTGCCAATGGTTTCCAATTCTTTTAAGAACCATTTGTTCAGAACTTTGATCATATATCCATTGGGAAATAACTCTTCATCTAACATATTTGTATTAGTTTCTCTTTTGATCTTGGTTATTAGAGCTTAATCAGAAGTAATTAATGAAAACTTTTTCCTCCTATTCAATATCTTTCCATCTTCCCTAGCACCAATGTTTTCTTTTCTTGCAAAAGCTTTTTAATTTCATTTAATTCAAATTGTAATTGAAAAAATGCCAAATAACACATATCTTTGGGACATTCTATTGAAGTGCCCCTTCCAAATTAACATCAAGCTATTAATAGCTTTCTGGGGATTCTGTCATTCAATTTGCTTGTCTCTGAATTCACTTACTTGTCCTATTGTCTTGCATACAGTAGTGTCAAATTCAAATAAAAATGAGCTTTTGTGGCTACATAGACTTAGAAAACACCAAATTAATATTTTCTATGTTTTTAATTTATCATTTATTCATTGTTGTTTTTTGTTTTTTATTTTGTTTTGTTAAACATTTATTTTATTACACATTTCTACATTTTAATCTGTTTTTACTATCTCCAGTTTTGTGTCTGATAAGTAGGGGTGGGGGTGCAGTTTCTCAATCTTTCCAACAACAATAATATGAGAGAATTTTCTGGCAACTTAAAGTTGGATGTTTATAAAATTGTGTTAGGGTAAGGCTGGTGGGGTGGGGGGGAGAGTGTGGATATGATACCTGTTTTCAAATTTTAGGATGACTATCATATGGAAAAAGGATTGCGCTTATGCTATTTGTACCCCCCCCCAAAAGGACCAGAATAAATAGGTGGAAGTTTCAAAAATGCCAATTTAGGTTTAATATCAGGGGGGAAAAATCTTAACAATTAGAAGTGTCTAAAAGTGGAGAAGGTTTCCTAGAGTTGTAATGAGTCCCTCCTCCTTCCAAGGCTTCAAGCAGAGACTGGCCATCTACTTGCTAGGGATATAATAGTAGGGATTCCTTTTGTGCATGAGTTGACATAAATGGCCATTTAGGTCTCTTCTAACTCAAATCTTGTGATTTTCTTATATCAGTGACTGGATTTCAGATTTGCCTACCTTACTACCCTAAGCCTGCTTTTTATTATACCTCTTTCCTCTAAAGTCTGGTGGCTTGGCTTTTAATTAGTTAGAGTTTGAGATGGAGTTTTGATTCCCCACAAGATACTAATTAAATTACTTCCACTGCTGCTGCTGCTGCCAGGTGGCTCAATGGATAGAGCACTGAACCTGGAGTCAGGATGATTTATCTTCCTCAGTTCAAATCTAACCTTAAGCCTGTTTGCCGCATACTCCTCACTTATAAAATGAGCAAGAGATAGATATGGCAAAACACTCTGATATCTTTGCCAAGAAAACTCCAAATGGAGTAAGTAGTAGTCATACAGGTCTGAACAAGAACACTGCCACCTCCACTACTGCTGATGCTTCTACTATTAGCTAGCATTTGTATAGAGTCGACACTGTGTCAGGCACTGTGCCAAAAATGTTGCAAACGTTATTTCATTTGATACTCTCGACAACTGTAGAAGGGAAGGTCTATTATTCCCATTGTACAGTTGAGGCAACTGAAGCAAACAGAGGATAAGTGACTTGCCCAGGGTCACACAGCTATTAAGTGTCTGAACTTAACTTTGAACTCAAGTATTCCTGATTCCAGATCCAGAGTTCTAGCCACTTTGGCACCTGGCTAGTCATAATTAGCAAGCTAATTACTAACTCATTACCAACTAATCAATGCTAAACAGGTTTCTACACAAACACAAGTGGACCTTTGATCAAGTCAGTCAAGAAAAAAAGCTATCAATCAAAATGACAATTAAACTGCTTTTTAAAAAAGTAGGTCGTCAAATTATGGAGTGACTTGATTAAAACTAACAGTTCCTATATGTAGACATGGTCTTGAGTAAGAGGGAAAGAGGCTGGTTTAAACTAAGAACACTATAAATATTCAAAGTAGTAATAATGTCCAAGGTGTGCCTTTACTAGGTAAACAAAGGGGTTTTCCACTATAAGGTTTAACCCAAATCTGGGTGATGGAATAAAATACTAAGTTATTCTGACAGATGGAGAGTCTGACAGTGTCTTTTATTCCTTTGCTATGTTTCCCAGGCTGATTTTTCTCTCCTGGGATAATCTAAACAGAAGGAATCAGTAAGAGAAGATGGAAACAATTCTCTGAGTTTAATTTTAAAATATTACCAGGGAAAAATGAAATAGAATGGTTGAGCAGCAGCCCAGAATAAACAGAAAGACATTATACATCTTAGCACAGACAAATACCATCAGAAAAAAAAAATATGGGCCATGTCATTTTTTTTTTGCACATTTCTTCAAGGGAAAAATAAAGCATCATTCTTGCCATTTAAATTTCACAGCTCTGCTTCACTGGTGAGAAAGCACTATCAAATTTTTAAAGAACTTTATCTAGTGTCTTTTCTTTTTTAAGTGTTTAGAATTCAATAAGTCTTCTAGTTTTTATTAAGATTTTTTTCTTCTTTTGTCTTTTGTGGTTTTGATGGTCATTTAAAATGGATTTTGTCATCTTGGATCATTCAGTTTCATAGGATCTCAGATTTAGATAAAATTGGAAGAGACTTCTTTACAAATTGTAAAGTACTTTACAATTATTGTCTCATTTGATCCTCAGAATAGCCAATGGGAGATATATCCTCATTTTACCTGTGAGAAAACCAAGGAAAAGAGATAGTTGGGGGCTGGATCTGCACTTAGGACTCTAGGCCTAATATTCTATTCACTTCACAGTTGTTATAAATAAATTATCTTAATTGTATTTGTGACAGTCTTTTTTGGGACTATGTTTTTGATTTCCAAAAGAGACAACTAATTCAATACATTTCTCATACATGTGTATTCGTGCACTTGTAGATTATAAATTTCTAGTGGGCAGATTAGCATCTTATCTATACGGGAAAAAAGCTTTATAACAAAAAATTCTGACAAAAGTTTAATTACTCATATATACAAGGAGCCAAATCAATTGTATAAAAAAATCAAGCCATTCCCCAATTGATAAATGGGCAAGGGACATGAATAGGCAATTTTCAGATAAAGAAATCAAAAGTATCAATAAGCACATGAGAAAGTGTTCTAAATCTCTAATAATTAGAGAAATGCAAATGAAAAGGGTTTTCATGATCAGGTGGGATTTATACCAGGAATGCAAGGATGGTTCAACATTAGGAAAACCATCCACATAATTGACCATATCAACAAGCAAAGCAACAAAAACCACATGGTTATCTCAATAGATGCTGAAAAAGCCTTTGACAAAATACAACACCCATTCCTACTGAAAACACTAGAAAGTATAGGAATAGAATGTCCTTTCCTAAAAATAATAAACACTATATATCTTAAACCATCAACAAGCATAATGTGCAATGGTGATAAATTAGAAGCCTTTCCAATAAGATCAAGTGTGAAACATGGATGCCCATTATCACCTCTATTATTCAACATTGTACTAGAAACACTAGCAGTAGCAATAAGAGAAGAAAAAGAAATTGAAGATATCAAAACAGGCAATGAGGAGAGTAAGCTATCACTCTTTGCAGATGATATGATGGTCTACTCAAAAAATCCTAGAGAATCAACTAAAAAGCTAGTAGAAATAATCAACAAGTTTAGCAATGTTGCAGGATACAAAATAAATGCATATAAATCATCAGCATTTCTATATATTATCAACACATTACAGCAGCAAGAGGTAGAAAGAGAAAAATCATTTAAAATCACCCTAGACAATATAAAATACTTAGGAATCTATCTACCAAAACAAACACAGGAATTATCCGAACATAACTACAAAACACTTTCCAAACAATTAATACTAGATCTAAACAATTTGCAAAAACATTGATTGCTCATGGCTAGGATGAGCTAACATAATAAAAATGACCTTTCTACCCAAATTAATTTACTTATTTAGTGTCATACCTATCAAACTACCAAAAAACTTTTTTACTGAATTAGAAAAAATAATAACAAAGTTTATTTGGAAGAACAGAAGATCAAGAATATTATTCTTAATATTATAACAATTTCTATTTATGTGACTATGACTTAATCCATTGTGATATTCTTGATTTGGCTTTGTTAGTGAATTAGAAACATTTTATTGAATCATGAGCTAGACTACTGGATTGAGGAGGTCTAACTATGTGTGATCAATTAACTGTGAGCATTTATTACTTAATCTCTATCTGCCTCAGTTTCTTCATCTTCCCTTCCCTTTCCTTCCTTTCCCTTCCCTTCCCAAGGATTAGTGTGTACATATATAGAGATGGCAAAATACAAACAAATATATACACAGAGTGTTTTGTGAAGAGAAAAGTAGTAGATGATGGAGATTAAGAAAGACTTCTGGAGAAGATGGTGTTTGAGCTGTCTTGAGGGAAACTAGGGATTTTGAGAAGTGGAGGTAAAAAAATGGAATTCTAGGCACAGAAAAAGGATACTCCATAGGAGGGATATTAAGAAGATCAAGGCTGGAGAGGTGGGAAGGGGAGAATTGTAGTCTCTAAGAATGGGAAGGGACCTGGCTAAGAAGAATTTTAACAAAAAGAAGAGCTCATAGTTGATTCTAGAGGTAACAGGGAGCCACTGGAGCATACTGAGCAGGGGAATGGCAGGATTAGATTTGCACTGAGGGAAGTCCCTTTTGTTAGGTCTATTTAGGAAACGAGAACATTGAACTGCTTTTTCACTGGCAGAAGTATATCATGAGATCCACCCATTTGGATTTTGCAGCAGGGAATCTGATTTATTCCTGTTCACTGACATCTCTCTGGCTGCTCTCTCCAGAGGCATATGCTTTATGATAACTAGGCGTGGAACCACTTCCCTTCCTCATCTGCATAACTACTTCTAGTGATGGTTAGGAAACTCATTTTCCTATCTTCCCAACAGGGTACTTCTAAACCCAAAATATCATCCAAGGCCAACCGTGCTCTAAAATTTATCTGACAACAAGCCAACTGGTTTGGAGTGAAATTGCTTTGATGCATAGGAAACAAAAGATTTCTTTGACAAAGCTAGTCTCAAAGTCCTTTGATGTTCATTTTTTCTTACATCTAGATATTTTTTAATGTTAATTGACTGGGGAATGGCTGAAAAAATAATAGTTTATAATTGTAATGGAATACTATTGCACCATAAGAAATGATGAAGTTCAGAAAAACTTGGAAAGACTAATATGAACTGATGCAATGTGAAGTGAGCAGAACCAGGAGAATGATATATGCAGTAACAGAAATATATGATAATCAACTGTGAAGGACTAAACTATTATCAGCAAAGCAAGTTCAAAGGACTCAGGATTAAAAATGCTATCCATAGCCAAATAAGGAATTATTAGAATCTGATTGTAGATCAAAGTATGCCATCTTCTACTTCATCTCTTTTGTGACTTTTTAAAAATTTATTTATTTAGAATATTTTCCATGGTTACATGATTCATGTACCCCCACCTTCCCTCTCCCTCCCTGAGCTGATAAGTAATTCCATTGGGTAATACATGTATCATTGTTCAAAACCTATTTCCATGTTATTCACATTTGCAGTAGAGTTATCTTTTAACATCAAAACCCCAATCCTATCCCCATCAAACCATGTGATCAATCTTATGTTTTTCTTCTGCATTTCTGCTATTGTGAAGTTTTTATTGTATGTGTGATATGTGGCTTCTGTCATGGTGCAATCAATATGGATATATGTATTACATGAAAACACTGGTATAATTCCTATTGGACTACTTAGCACTTCAATGAATGGGAGAAAGGGAGAAGGAAGAAAATCTGAATCCTAATATATCAGAAAACAATTGTCAAAAATCATTTCTACCTTTAACTGATGTAAGCTTAAAATTAATATATAATATCTCCAAGTATTAGATTTAGTAAGATTTATTAATAATAACTTGAATTAAAGGAAAATAAAAAGCTAGGGTAAAGAGGGGAGCTAACCCAGCCACAGCTGTGAGAGAAGAGAGCAAAAGGGCAGGGTTATAGGCAATTTATAAATAGAACTTGAGACGCAATGTGGGGGAGAGAGGAAAGGAATTCTGAGAAATATTAAAGGAATTCTGGGGAACATAGTCTTGGGGTACAAAACTCCATTTACACATTGAAAAAATAAATTAAAAAATTAATGTTAAGAAAAGTAGAGCCATATACATACATACAGTCTTTCCTATGACTCATCAAGGAGCAGTTGGGTGGCTCAGAGGATAGAATTCTGGGCTTGGAGTCAGGAAGTCTCATCTTCCTGAGAATTCAAATCTGACCTTAAACACTCACTAGCTATGACTAACTGTGGGGCCCTGCAAAAGTCACTTAACTCTATTTGCCTCAGTTTCTTCACTCTAATACAAATGGCAAACCAATCTAGTATCTTTGCCAAGAAAACCTCAGATGGAGTCTTGAAGAGTTGAATATGACTGGAAGTACTGAATACCTAATCGGCGTCCCAGCTTTGGTCTTTGGTTCAAGTGGAAATAGGCCGTGTATTATATGGTGATTATTTGCAGTGAAGAAAGGAGGTACAGGAGAATTGATAAGTGTATTCCTCTCCTTGTGCCAAAGTCCCTGGAATGTGAAATGCCATATTAACAGATGCTTTTTCCTCTGGCGTGGCTCAGATTATTATTCTATTATCATTTACTCTTCCATCTGAGGAGAGCAGACCGAGCAGTCACAGTGGGGAGGGAAGTTAGGAAGCCATAAAAACCAACATTAATCCCCAGATGACAAGCATCCATCCCTAGAAGTTTGAAACTCTATTCACAGGGAGTAAGGAAGATCTGGGCCACGCAACTGAGGTGCCTCCTTCAAGGCATAATGAATTGATTAGGTTGTCCCACAGACACCTTAACTACAAATACTCCATTTGCAAAATATTTGGAGGCCTAGAGGAAGGAGCTGTTAGGACAATATTTATTCTTAATTAAATCATCTTTCTCTTCTGGCAATAAATAAGCCCCATTTATGAAATGGGTATTACAAAGTACCAGTGCCAAGGGAAATGCAGCATTATGGCTGGGTAATGAAGTTTTGCTATAAGATAAAGGCCAAGGCATTTGTAAAAAACCTAATAGGTTGATGAAAGTAAGACATTTCCATTTAAGAGGTGAGGAAATCACACACTGCTCACATTTTCTAGCCTATGAATATTTTTGATAATCTACTCACAGGTTTAATTTTATTTCTTTAAAACCAATAAATTCTCAATCTCGTGTATTTAAAAGCAATTGATTATTGCATTTATTTTACTGGATCAGCGGTGACACAGTTAAAATAGAGAGCTAGCAAAAGCTTTACTATTGATGGAGTATGGTGGTCTGAGAAACTCTAGTAGCAGACCTGCTTTATGACCCTGATTACTAAACCTTAGGAATTTGAATTTAGTATTCCTTAATTTTCTTTGGAAATAAAAACAACAACCTAGTAATCACTATCCTATGAACTAAATCATTTATAAAGTAATAAGGGTTATTGACATTTCCATAGTGCTTTAAAAACTACAAGGCAAACTTAATTCAAAAAAAAGGTGGAGTAAAAATTATTATGCTCATTTTACAGTTGAGGAGATTAAAATGACTTATTGGAGGTCCTATTCCACTAATAAGTTTCAAAGACATCTAGGTGGCAGGAATAAATAGAGCACTGATCCTGGAGTCAAGAAGATCTGAATTCAAATCCACACTTAGATACTTACTAGCTGTGTGTTCATGGGTAAGTCACTTAACTTCTTATTGCCTTAGTTTTCTCATTTGTACTGTTGTTATAAAGATCAAATGAGATCAAAATTGTAAAGTGTTTAGCACAGTGCCTAGACTATACCAAATGCTATAAAATATAAGCTATTACTATTATTAAAGACATAATGTAACCCCAGATATCTTTGTTTTGAGTCTAAGACTTTTTCTACCACTCTACTATTGTTTAACCAAATTTATTTAGTTACATTTTCCCCCAAAAGTATCTCTGTGAGCCATAGCACTGCTTGGATTATACCCCAAAGAGATAATAAGGAAAAAGACTTGAATAAAAATGTTTATAGCCACGCTCTTTGTGGTGACAAAAATTAGGAAAATGAGAGAATGTCCTTCGATTGGGGAATGGCTGAACAAATTGTGGTGTCTTTTGGTGATGGAATACTATTGTGCTCAAAGGAATAAAGAACTGGAGGAATTCCATGTGAACTGGAAAGACCTCCAGGAATTGATGCAGAGTGAAAGAAGCAGAACCAGGAGAACATTGTACACCAAGACTGATACACTGTGGTACAATCGAATGTAATGGACTTCTGTACTAGCAGCAATGCAAGGATCCAGAACAAGGCTGAGGGACTTATGAGAAAGAAAACTAGCTACATTCAGAGGAAGAACTGTGGGAGGAGAAACACAGAGGAAAAACAACTGCTTGAACACATGGGCTGATGGGGATATTATTGGGGATGTAGACACTAAACGATAACTCTAGTCCAACTATCAATAATATGGAATTAGGTCTTGATCAATGATAACATGTAAAACCCAGTGGAATTGTGCATTGGCTAAGGGGGGTTAGGGGGTTTGGGGGAGAGGGAAAGAACATGAAATATGTAACCATGGGAAACTATTAAAAATAAAAATAAAAAAGTATCTCTGTGTGTAGTAATTAATATAAGATATAAGATATCATTATTATTTTTAAAGACAGAATTTAGCCTCAGATATCATTGTTTTGAATTTAAGACTTTTTCTACTACATTTGACTGAATTTCTTGTTACATTTTTCCCCCCAAAACTGTCCCCATGTGTAGGTAGTGCATGTATTGATTCTCATCGCAAAATAGAATTTTGATATGGAATGCAGTTCTTGTTTGAAGAGTGATTTGTGTATGGCACCATGAGACGTGTAATACTAGATTTAAAGTCAGAAGACCTAAGTTCAATTTCTAATTTCACTTCCTACTCCTGGTATTACCTTGGCTTTCAGCTTCTTCATCTGTTAAATTACTGAGTTTGGATTAGAATCAGTAGTTCCCGAACTTTTTTGGCCTACCACCCCTTTTCCAGAAAAAAAATATTACTTAACCTCCTGGAAGTTATTTTTTTTAATTTTAATAGCAATTAATAGGAAAGATAAATGCATCTGTGGCCATCACCCTGCCCCCCCCCCCGACTGCTGCAGCACCCACCAGGGGGCAGTAGTGCCCACTTTGGGAATCACTGGATTAGATGATCTTTTAGGTCTCTCCCAGCTCCAAATGAGCAAGCCTATGATATTATACAGGAGTTCTACCAAGCTCTGTTTCATTCTGATTAAATGAGAATCAGGTCTAAATTACCTTTTGGAAACAAAAACATTTGACAGTATGTATTGAATATTCAGAAGGCACAAGTTGCTTTGTCAGAAAATATAGGTGCCAAAATGAAGTAGGAGTCATAGTCTTTGACCAAAAGAAATCGACAAACGAGGGATGATGGGCTTATACAAGGCACTGTATGGCAAGTTCAATAAGAGTAGCATGAGCAAAAGGCACTCTGTGAGTACTAAGGGTATGAGAGATCGTTTTGAGCCAGAGGGAAGAAGAAGGAGGGATGATCGGGATGAAATGTCATTTGAACAAGGTCTTCAGTGACAGGTAGGATTTCAACAGGCAAATATAGAGGGGAGGGCATTGTAAATTGTAGAATAGCAAATATAGGAAAGCGATAAAATGGAAGGTACATTCTGCAAATGGGGAGTAAGTCCAGACAGGTTGGAATACATCATGTGTTATTGCAAAGTAATGGAGATAACCCTGGAAAGTGGTATTTTAAGAAGATTAATCTGGCCGTGGTATCTTTATAATATGGAATAAGAGGGGACATAAATTGGAGGCAGGGATACCAGATAAAAGATTATTGTTCCAGTTCAAGCATGAGCAGAGCTGTCATTAGGAGAGGGTGATCAGGGCTTTTCCTTGCTGCACTGAAATAAAGGATTGCTAATAGCACTTCCATGTCCTGAGCATTACAGAAACAATAGAGTATATTTTTAATTTATTTTTTAAACTTTTACCTTCTGTCTTAGTATCAGAATCTAGTATTCTAGGATCATTTTCTAGGACAGAAGAGTGAAAAGAGGTAGGCAACTGGGGTAAATGATTGTCCCAGATCACAAAGCTAGGAATTATCTGAGGTCAGATTGAATCCAGCACCTCCAGACTCCAGGACTAGTGGTCTATCGCCTGTGCTATGCAGCTGCCATGACAACTGAGTTTAAAACCTAGTTACAATAGAAAGTTATCAAATGGTATACTTCTGCCCTAGGTGAACTCCTCCCAAGACACAGGCATGCCTTGATGATCACCCACCTTGTTCCCTGGAGCAGTCTGCCTACTATTGGTTTCCCATTTTCCTGCAGTCTCTGTCTCCTCTCCAAGGGATGCTATAACCTGGAGTCTTTCCCCCACATCGAAATTTGCCTTTAAAAGTTGTCTTAAGCATGAATCTCATGTCGTTTGCCCACGTCCATTTTTGAGACTTGCTGTGGGTTTGAAAAATGGTAATGATGGTCTGGGTAGGAGGGAGTAAGAAGGTGAATTAGGATAATGGCCATGGGAAGAGAAGAAAAAATAGGATAAACACTGGATACTTTGAGAAAGAAGAAATAACAGGACTTGGTGACTGGCTGACTTGTGGGAGATACATGCAGACATTTGGGGAGATGCATTTTTACTTTTTTCAAATGGCTTAGGTTTGGCGCATTGCAGCAGCTACCACATTGCCGCTGTGATGCCCTAAAACAGTCCCCTAGTGGTCTGAAGGAGTTAATGTGCCTCCCTAAATTATCTAACTTATTGCTAGGAAGTAATTTAAACATAAGGGAATTGAGCTTAACAGGTCTACGTTTTACTAAAGGCATACTTCCAAGTTAATGAAGCTTGGTTTCCTATGGGTTGCATACAAAGAAGGGATATTCTGGATATAGGTCACACTGGGCAGATAGCTAGAAAGCAGCAAGGCTGTCCTGGAAATTCGCCAAGTTATTATCAGGTATTCACGGGGCTAAAGTCCCTGTTTCTCCCTTTTGGTTCAAGAGGGTGAAACTCTTTACTAGCTTCAGAATGTTCTGTGAAATTCTCTCCTGAATTAAAGTTTTGGTGGTGCCTTGACCTCTCTGTTGTTTGTGGTTGTCATTGCTGATTATTAGCTATTACATAAAAAATTACATATTACATATGAAAAGATGAGTGAGAATCTAGAAATGACTGGGAGCACTAAGAGAGAATCTGTGATGCATTATCTAAGAACACTTAGAGGAAGTGCATAGAGCTGGTTACCTGACCCATGTTCATTCACTGGACTCAGGACCTATAATAAATGAGGATTTAAGGTAATCTTAGAAAAAATAATTTAGTGGAAGAATAAGAGATGGGTTTGGGAGAGGATTCAGAGATAGGGGAAGCTTCAAAAAGGAAGAGAAGACAACTGGGCAAAGGTCTCTGGCCTGCCATATCTTCATCTGAAAAATGGAAAAGGATGAAATAATGTTTGTATTACTGATTTCATGGGGGTGATAAGAGAAAATAACTTTAAAAACCTTAAATCATGACATGTTTATCTAGAGCTAAAAACTCTGGTCATAATCTCCATGGAACCATTCCCACAGAAACTGCTCTATTGTTTTAGGATGTTTGTTTGAAAGACTGGGGATGAGGTCATCTCTGAGGAGTTGCTTATATAAAAGATTTGGAATGGGAAATATTAGTAAACCAAAGGCTAGAACTGTCTTCTCTTAAGGACAACTTACACAAAAGTTCAGATATTCCTTAGGGCTGTTCTGGATGCCGAGGTTTAGGTTTCTATCTTTGTGCTTGCTACAGTATCTATACAGACTCCCAAAACTTCCTTCCTGGGCAATGGAAACCCAGCATCAATAATTATTATGGTCTAATAAAATGAAAATGCTCTCTAAGTTGTAAAGATTTGGCTTAAGGATGTATACCAATAATTATAGGGCTTAATCACACTGCCTTATAGACCTCTTCTTAGCTGCCATTTGATTCCTTCCCATTTTTAGTCTTATCTTGAAGTCTAGCATAGGCTAGTCATATGATTAGATAATTTTCATTAATTAAATTACAACCTCTTCATTAATGAATCAATTGTCTTGAAACCCTTACCTCTACTTCATTAAATATAATTCATTACATAAATTGGAAAAATCTCTTTTCCTAGTAATATCATATCATCCTCATCATAGGCTTGGTATAACACATTAAGAATTGCAAAGCATTTTACTTGTTATCTCAGTTTACCTCTCTATTTTAAATCCTTTAATCTCCATTTATTAAATAAATATCAAGGCCATTGAATATATAATTTGTCAACAAATGAAATCATGATATTGTCAACAAAGGAAACAATGATATATATTGCTGTTTATAATATTTTGGCTATGGGAATGAACATAGCCAAGGTAATCTCAAACTCTCATTTATAAACTCTGTCTTTAGAAAACAAAATCTCAGTGATATTGATTAGATTTTCTGAAGAATCCTCCCTATTTTTCTTCAAGATAAAAGATAGATTAAATTTTTCTGGAAATCAGTTATTTTAGTCTATTTCCTTCTTTTCTCTTTAGCAATGAACTATAACCATCTCTACAAAGTTCCACTGTAAATTACCAGCTCCTCATAGACTCTTCATAGAATTTGTTCTTAATTTTGTTCCCCCCCAAAAAAACCAAAAAACAATGCACAATTTTAAAAAGAAAGGAGTTAGGAGTTTCTCACTGTATTTCTTTGTGTTTGCCATAGTTTTCTTATATAGACTCTTAGATGCTGCCACCCCAAACTGTAATATTCCATTTGTTTTTTTTCCAGATTACGTGTCAATACAATTTTTTAATATTTGTATTCTGAAATTTTGAAATCCATATTCTCTCTTCCCCTCCCATCCTTTACCTAAGACAGCAAGTATTATGATATGGGGTATTGATATATTACCATATAATATTTATTTCCATGTTTCCATGTTTATCATGTGAAAGAAGAAATATATTGTTTACACTAGAGAAAAACTCATCGAGGAAATAAAGTAAAGAATGGTATTTTTCACTTTTCATTCGGACTCAGTCTGTTCCTTCTCTGCTGGTGGATGTCCTTTTTGGTCATGGGTCCATTGAAGTTATCCTGGATCCTCATCTGGTTGATAATAGTTAAGTTATTTACAGTTCATCACACATTATTGTTGTTACTGTGTACAGGCTTTTCTTGGTTCTGCTCACTTCACTTTGCATCATTTCATTTAAGTCTTTCAGTTTTTTTATTTTTAATTTTTTAATTTGGTTTCTAGAGGTACAGTAACAGTATCTCTAATCTTTATGGGAAAAACAGTAAGAAACAGCTGTCATAGTTTAAAGATCAGTGTTCTGCCCTTAAAGAGTCTCACAGAGACATTTCTGCTGAGTAGGAATAATGGAATAATGAATGCTAGTCATGTTGATGGAGATTCTGACTCCTAGTGGATTTATTATATGGATGGGCCATGTCTCTTCAATATTTTTTGGTATCAATTGAAGTGATTATAGTCAATTCTTAATTAGACATGCTTACACAGAGAATGAATCATTGTAAATGATGAAAATAATAACTCATCACAATAACCCTGTGAGGTATGTAGACTTAGTATACTCATTTGGAACATGAGGAAACTAAGGTTGAGAAGTTAAATGAGTGAGTCAGTGGAAAATGATAATGACATAAATATTTTTAAAATGATCATCAATTAAACTTTTATTTTAAAGATAAAGAGGTTAAGTAACTTACTCAACAAGAAGAAAGATCACAGCACTACATGATCATAATATCATAAATTTTAGAGCAAAAAATAACATTATAGGTTATCTAGTCAGTTGGTGAAATCATGAAACCATTTTTTCTGGCTGGGTTCACTACAAATTCATGGTATACAGTCTAAACTAGACTCTCATTGCTACTAGGCAATCCAATTATACCTCCCTTATGAACTCACTCTCTCACTCTTTGTTTCTGGGTTATATTTATCATACAAATCATTTCCATATTGTTCATTTTTATGAACCCAATTTTATAAAACCTCAAAACACAAACCCAAATAAACAATTGAAAAACTGCATGCCTTTATCTGCATTCTAACTCCAACAGTTCTTTCTCTGGATGTAGATAGCATTCTTTGTTATAAGTCCCTCAGAATGGTCCTAGATCATTGGATTGCTGAGAGTAGCTGAGTCTATCAAAGCTGATCATCCCACAATATTGCTGTAACTATGTACAGTGTTCTCCTGGCTCTGCTTATTTTACTCTGTATCAGTTCATATAGGTCTTTCCAGCTCTTTCTGAAATCATCCTGTTTATTATTCCTTACAGCACAACAGAATTTCATCATTTTCATATTACCATGATTTGTTCAGTCATTCCCCAATTGATGAGCATCCCTTCAATTTCCAATTCTTTGCCACAATAAAAAGAGCAGCTATAAATATTTTTGTACAAGGTCCTCTTTCTCTCTCTCTCTCTCTCTCTCTCTCTCTCTCTCTCTCTCTCTCTCTCTCGATAGAGACCTAGTAGTGGTGTTACTGGATCAAAGGGTCTCACTCTTGATAGTAGTTCTTCCACACTTTTCATTCCTCTTAAGGCTGGCTGTTCCACCAATAAGATACTCAATCTCATGACTCCAAGCATTTTCTCTGTCTTTCCTTCATTCCTGAAATGTCCTCCCTCCTCATTTCCTTTTATTGCCTTCCCTGACTTCCTGTAAATTCAAACTAAAATCTCATCTTCTATAGGCAAGTGATTAAATCGCTCAGTTTAGCTGTTTGGATACAATTGGCGTATAAGCTGGCAAGACAGTGGATAGATTGCTGCACAGACCTGAGTTCAAATGTGACTTCGGACATTTATTAGCTGGATAAGTCATTTTATCTCTCTGTCGTTTTTTTTTTCTCAGTAGTAAAATAGGGATACTATTAGCATCTACCTCTAAGAGTTGTTGTGAGGTTCAAGTGAGAAAACATTTCTAAGAAGTGCTCAGAAAATGCTTGCTGCATAGTAGGCACTTTATACTTATTCCCTTGCTTTCCTTCCTAGACACAGGCTGTATACACAATAGAAATACTTAAGACTGTATTTCTCAACAAAGCAAGAAAGTAGGCAGAATGATGTAGCTGTGGTCAACAAATTTAAAGACAAGTTTCGCCCCAGGTAAATCCATTTCTAGGGGATTGAGAGCTGCCTTCATTAAACTTCATTCCTCCCTTGTTCTTTGTAGTCAGATTTTTCATCTTTTACCAGGGGTATAACTATGGTAGAGCAGAAGGATTCTTTTTAAGAACACCAGAGTTTAGAGGTTTCTAAAAGCACATTGTTAACAGTAGTCTAAAACACCTGAGTTTATCTCTAGTTAGGGAAAAGAGTTAACTTAGGAGGCTACCAGAAGGCATAAATTCCCTCTCCTCTCCTCCTCCCACATAGTCTCATCCCAATTAAGGTCCTGCCTGGTTTGGTGCTGCCCTGCCAGGGGCTGCTATTCTTAGTTCTCTCTCGCCCCAATAGAACAGTATCTATTCCATAGGGCCTTGTGTCCCAGAATCTTTCTCTATCCCCGAAAGTTTACCTTAAAAAAAGCTGATATGAGGTCATATTTCCTCCTGCTGAACCCAGCCATGTTTTGAAAGCTTTCCCTGGTACTAAAATTGCTAATTAAAGCTCTATGTTCTGCTTCATTCCAGCCTTTTAGAGGCCAAGGAGAAACAAACAAACTAACAAACAAGCAAAGAGTCTGAATAATTCTGGTCTGTCCCTAGAACTAGAAATAAAAAGAAGACTATGCATGAAATCCAGTACCTTGTCCTGATTTGCCTTCCTCCAAATCCTTGTATTTTTGCTCATTGTTGTCATCTTCCCAACTCCCTCCTGCCCCCACATTTCCAGCTGAGGAAACTAAATTAGAGAGATTGGGCCCAGCCCAAGGTCACCAAGCGAATCAATGGAGAGAAATCACCCAATATGTCAGAAAAACATCAATATTGGTATGATCAATGGTGATTTATCATGGCCCTGTCTTGATGCTGACATTTGGCCCCATGATTAGCATAATTGCATGTAAAGCATTCTACACTTATTTTCTACCACGTCCAAACTAAATTCTTGCTGATGCCTTCCTTCTCTTTAATTATAGAACAAACATACAAAAACACAGCCTGATAAAAGTCAGTGTTTTTTTTTTCTTTCCTTTAGCCGGCTCATTCCTTCAGCAAGCAGCATTTGAAGATTGCTTCTACCTGGGATATATCTCTTAAGATATGTGCTGTTTAGTGAAAGAAATCTAATAGCCATGGCTTCTTTGCAAATTTGAAAGACAACTCGCATCAGTGGCTCACCTTTGAGCTTCATTGGTGCTATTCATCATTCTTCAAAGGCAAGGGTCCCCAGCAAAAAAATACCAGAATCTAACAGGTCAGTCTCTGTAGCCCCTTTGTTGCTAAGCAGGGGATGGATCTGAAGGCTTAGGATTTAACCAGGACACAAGTTAGAATTTACCAGAAGGGAAATGGCACTTTTAGCCACATACCTGTGTCATTTAATATCCTTCTTGGTCTATGACCAACTTCTCTAACCTGTGTAAATAGGCTCTTTAAGAAAAAATCCCTTATCTTCCATATTAGACTCACACCTATATAAAGTGTTAAGGTCTAGACAATGGGGGTTAAAGGACTTACCCAGAGTTACACCATTAAGAAGTATCTGAAACCAGATTTGAACCCAGGACCTATAGGACCTCTCATCCCTAGGCTTGGCTCAATCCATTGAGCCATCTTGCTGGCCATAAGGCTCTTTCTAAAGATGTGACATATAAATCCATTATCATCTTTTTTAATTGGATGGAAGAGGCAGGCAGGCAGGCAATGCAGTGACTCAAGAGAATGCTGAACCTGGAATAAAGAAGTCCTGAGCTCCTCTGGCCTCAAATATTTACTAGTTATATGAACCTAAACAAGTCACTTGACCTCTGTTTGCCTTCCTTTCTGCATCTGAAAAACAATGATAATAATAGCATTTGCCTGGTAGGGTTGTTTTGAGAATAAAATGAGATAATATATGTAGAGTGCTTTGTAAACCTTTAAACATCATGCTCACTGTCAGCATCATTATCAACATCATCATCATTATTATTAATCAGTAAAGATTATTTTACCATTTTTTTTCTTAATTCAGAGGACTGCTAGATTGAATTAACCTTATTTCTCCTGTAGCCAATTCTGGAAAAGGTAATGAATAGTAATATACAATAGTTAACACCTTAGAAGGAAAGAACCTATTTCCTAAATCAAAATATTGTAAATCATTTTTTGCTTTGAGAATTTCATTAAATGTCTCGTATCAATTGAAGTGTTAGTATCATAGTTGAGGAAGCACATTTAAAACCTCCACTACACGAGGTGTTCCACAAGTCTTAGTGCAGTTTCAAAAGTAAAACTATAGTAAAAATCCTGTAGTAGAGTTAAAATATTGGGAAATAATGTTTCTTTCTAAAACCTTTCCCTTTCTATATTCCTGGGAGTCATCTCTTGTAAAGCCTGAGTAGAGGTTGAAAACAAAAAGACCTTTCTTAGGGAAATGGATTAATACTGGTAACCAAATGAATTCTTGACTAGATAAGGTTATTGCCTTCCTCATACACTTCACATGTTTGGAGCTGGGATTGACTCTTCTCCGTGGAGAAATGATTAATATAGCAATGTAAAGGAACTCCCTTAAAGGAAGAGATAGTGATTTAGTTGTTTGGAATATTAACCTAGACTCTACTTTAAATTATTTTTTTCCTTGTTCAAGATCCCTATAAAGTTAACTAAAATTGTCTTGAATCAGAAAGTTATATTCAGAGTGCATAGAGGACTATGCTGTTTAGACATCTCTCTTTCTTCAAGCTAACAATGGTTTGGATCTACATTGATATTAAATTAAATTTTAAATTTTTTCTGACAGACTAGAGTCTAAACATAGAGTATTTAGCATTAATGTCTTTATTCTGTATAGTTTATATTTAGATAGCATATTTTACAGAGTTTTTTTATATACACTATTTCATTGAAACCTCATTATTACCCTGTGAGTGATGATAACAATCGACATTCGCACACAGATTGTGATAATAATCCAAATTTAGACAGTCATTTCAGATCTACACAGTTAACTTTTTTAAGGCACCATACATTTTATAAAAAAGTGAGTTCTAAATTAATTATTCTAAATCTTCATCAATAAATCTGCATACTTCACAAAAATACAGATAATTGTGTATTAGTAAAAACTTGATCCATGGAAGTTATTAACTTATAGTTCATCAGTAACCCTAAACACTAAGGGTTAAAAATAGGTCCAACTACATTCTGTTTTATTCAAAGCAGTTTTCTGTCTGCATCTTTTTTTACTGTGCCTGATTAAACAGCTGTTCAACTGCTTTGTGTATTCAAAGATAATAACAGAATTGATGTTTTAAAAAAAAGAATTGACATTTGGATAGAGCTTTAAAACTTGGAAGCATTATCTCCACTGAGGTAGGTACTTCAGGGAGAACTTTCCAGTTTACAAATGAGAACGCTGAGGGACTTGCCTACAATAAGAGTCAGAGACAAAATTTGAACCCACATTGTCCTACTCCAAGCTTAATATTGTATCAGTTTCACCAAACAGCCTCTCATATATAATATTAATTCTATTTTCTGGATGAGGATAATGATATTTTGAAAGAATAGGTAACTTGCCCAAGGTTACTTAATTGATTTCCAGGACTCAAATCTGATATAGTTCCAATTCTGGTCCTCCTGTCACTGTATCAGGCTTGCTTTTCATTCTTTGCTCAGCTAGTCTTCAGAGAAGAATGTCAAATTCTACTAGTTAGGTATGCCAGTATAAATTACCTCTTTGGAGACTGTCTGACTGAGTAACAACATTAATGTTTTCCCTTAAATATAGCAATGTCAAGTGTTACAGTTGAAATATGTTTAGCTGATTATCCTAACTTTCCTCTTGCACTCAATGCTATAATATGTTTGATGGAAGCATAGATAACTTGCTGAGTATCCTCTTGAATTATTCTGCCTAGCCCCAGTCTTTCTCCTGAGTTTCTATCCCACTCCCTGCTGAAAATTTCCAACTGAATGTAATATAGGGCAAGAAAAGGGAAGGAGCATTTAGGTAGTACCTGCTATGAGCCAGGCACTCTGCTATGTTTTTTTTTAAGAAATATGCCATTTAATCTTCACTACATCTCTGCAAGAGAGGTGCTATTTTGTCCTCATTTTACATTTGAGATAACTGAGGCAAAACAGTTTAGTGGCTTTCCTAGGATCATATAGCTAGCATATCAAATGAAACTTCTACAAAATAGAGCTCCCAGTTCCTAGTGTCCAAAGAATGTAGCACAAAGCCAACTAAGAGAGAAAAACAGAACATTTCACATTTATAGTTTCTAGTGTTCCTTTAATTGTCCTTCTATAAAGAGGGCATGGTAATGGGGGGAGAAGCACAGGGAAAGAAAAGGGAGAGCTGATGAAAATGTACAAAGGAGATCGAAGTGGCAATTTTGTCAGTAGCAAAAGAATCTATGGATTTGCTTTCAAGAAATTTGATGCTACCACTTTTTCACAAGACTCACTGCTTAGGTGTTTTAATAAACAAAAATTTGGAAAAAGTTAGAAATGTGTAGAAGCCAGTTGCAAGGTTATGTAGGTAAGAATTTGAGCAAGTGACAAAATATAGACAACATACTGACCTTGGGTCATTTGATTGCTTGCAATTGCTTTTCCTTTTCCTTTTTCTTTTATTTCCTTTTTTATTTTTTATTTCATGAAGGTAATTGGGATTTCTTGACCTTTCTGATGAACTCTGAAAAGGGCACAATTTTGTTCCAGGGCTCCTTAGACTGAGAAAAGCAGGACTACATTTTCTTGGTCTGCCATGGAAGGAGTAACCAGCAAGTTTCTGGGATCCTTACCTCATATTTAATGGGAATTAGCATATTTATGGGAAAATCTCCAGACACTGGACCTCGTACTGCAGGTAGCCATTCTATTTGGCTGTCTCCATTTCTTGATTCTAAAATTAAAAGACAGAATCTATTGTCTATTTGAGATAGCAGAAGAAACAAACAACAAACACAAATTTCAAATATGGTACCCCAACAGGTATGTATATGTGTGTCCATTCAGTAAGCAGAACTTAAAAAAATAAAACAGTAATCCAAAGTGGGTTGGATCACCATCAAAGTTCCATAAGTGGATAAATTATCAATTTGTTATTTACTACAAATAAAACACAATGTACCATTGTATCATTCCTTCAAAAACATTATCCTGAGAGATGAATTATTCCCCCATGGGAGGTGAATTAACTCTGAAATCTTAGTGTCCTGGCAGAGTTGACTCATTTCCCACAGGGTGTTAGTAAAATCTAAAGGAGACTTATTCTTGGTAGAATCATCCTAATTGCATGTTTTCCAAAGCACTTTAGAATTCCAATTAATCAATCTATAGATCATTCTGGTGGAAGGGTAGTCATTACTATCTTCACTGCAGATAAGAAAGTCAAAATTAAAAATTTTCTGGTTTATCTCTAATAATCACACAGATTCACAGGAGTTCAGGGTCAAAACATTCTTTAGTGGTAATCTAGTCAAACTTATTTCTGGACCAAAAAACAGCCATTAGTTTTTGCTTGAAATTTTCTGGTGAGGGTGGGAATGGAGACAGGACCCACTACTTTTGAAGGCAACTTATTATATTTTTGGAAAATTCTTATTTTCAGCCACAATTAAAGTGGTCAAGGAGGTAAAACCCCAGGCTCAGGCAAACTCAGAGGGCACTAAGTTGGTGCGTCTGGGAGACAATTACTAGTTTACCCTGGGGAGTATGCCTTAGGAAGGTGAAGGCTTTTTTTCATTTTGTTTCAGACTCCTCATATTAAGGCAGGTTCCCTCTTTCCCCCAATATGTAGACATATCAACATTGAGGGAAGATCTAGAGAATCAAGAGATTATATATTTAGGGAAATCAGAGATACCAGCTACCTAAGATGAGACTTGGAATAGGTCTGTGGGGATGGGAACAGATAGCAGCTCTCAATAAAGTTTCCATGTGGAATAGAGCTAGGTGTCTGAGAAAGGATAGGTAGTGTAGGTAGATGAGGATAATGCAGGAGAGGGTCCTTCCATAGCAGGCTCCAGTTCTGCTACTTAGCTCTGTTTCTTTGTTAGTACAGGTTCATACCCAGAGAATACTAGAAGAGGCATTGATTCTCATCATCATGGGAGAATTGGAAATCTGATGGCAAGCCAGGACTAGAAAACTTGGATTAGTCAGACCCTGCTATTGGACCATAACAGGGGAAGGGATTGTACTAGACGGGCTGTACAATCTGTTGTCACCAAGGGTCTAGTCCCTTTCTCTGAATTTCTACTTCTCTCACAGAAGGACAGAATGAGAATAGATGCCCAGGGCCAGTTGCAAAAATAGCTAACTCTTTGTTGTGATCTACCATTCTTTGTTCTCTCCTATAAGATTGGTGTTTGAATAGTCTAGATCCAATACATAAGCTTCCATTCTCATTATTTTAAAATGAGACTTGAATTCTCATTTGCAAGGAGGCAGCTTATCAGAACTCTAGAACTGTAACCCAGAAGATGGTAGCAGAGAGCTGCAGATGGCCAATGAGTCTGAGGATCAGCAGAGGGAATTAAAGTCAACTCAGGGAATACTTCAGTTAAAGACCAATAGAGACACCCAGTAGCTATCACAGCATCATAGAGTAGGAGCTAGAAGGGACTTCAGAGGCCATCTAGTACTATCTTTTCCTTTTACTGAGGTCTAGAGGTTCATTTGTTTTCCAATTTAAATGTTTATTAAGCACATTTTTTGTGAAAAGCAATATACCAGGCATTGGTAGAATGAGAGATCTTTTCCTGCCCTCATAGGGACTAGAATAGATTTGACAATATAAATAAATACTTTTAATAATACAGTAATATTTTAAAGTCAATGGACCTACATATGTTTTCTCTTTTGCAAGACATTTCTGTCTCTGTCTCTGTCTCTCCCTGTATTGGGTTCTCTAACTCTCTTTCTCTTAGTTTGTGTGTCTGTCTCCCAGTTGTCATTGTCATTCTTACCGTCCTTTATCACATAATTTAACACCATCATTGGCAGTTCTCCCAAACAACGACAGGTCATCTCTTAAATGCTTTTCTACTACTAGGCATTTCAGTCACTATTAAGCAATTTTTCAGAGATGATTACTTGTCCCAAGTATATTTAAAAAGTAGCTCCTTCATTAAGATAATACTTTGAAGTAGGGCAACCCCTTAAGGTGATGCATTCACTACAGATTTGCTTACTATAAATACCACTGAGCTCTGTACATTAGGACTAGTCTCTAAGTTATATATATATATATATANGTTTTCTCTTTTGCAAGACATTTCTGTCTCTGTCTCTGTCTCTCCCTGTATTGGGTTCTCTAACTCTCTTTCTCTTAGTTTGTGTGTCTGTCTCCCAGTTGTCATTGTCATTCTTACCGTCCTTTATCACATAATTTAACACCATCATTGGCAGTTCTCCCAAACAACGACAGGTCATCTCTTAAATGCTTTTCTACTACTAGGCATTTCAGTCACTATTAAGCAATTTTTCAGAGATGATTACTTGTCCCAAGTATATTTAAAAAGTAGCTCCTTCATTAAGATAATACTTTGAAGTAGGGCAACCCCTTAAGGTGATGCATTCACTACAGATTTGCTTACTATAAATACCACTGAGCTCTGTACATTAGGACTAGTCTCTAAGTTGTATATATATATATACATATATATATATATATATATCCCCCACTCCACTTTGTGCCTGGACACATCAGTAGTTAGAACCTACATATACTAGTATCTAAGGCCCCCAGAAATTCAAAGTCTGCATTTTTGAATGGCAAATATTTTTGAGCTAAGCTTCATTAGAACATATCTATGTGTACTACTTTCAAATATGATTCTTTAGCTGATCAAAATTATATACCTAGCCATACTTTAAAGCAATAATTCACATTTTCCATATAGAAATAGCTTCACATAGTGTAACTTGGCTGACTCAACATTTTTCCCTCTCCAAACAGCAACTCTGAGTCCAATGAATTGATAGCTATTATAGCTTCAGTCTTTTAATTATTTTTATTATGAAAACAAACAAAAACAATATAAGACTTACTCATAACTGGATCATTCAGTTACTTCTTTTGTTTCCTTCTAGTTAAAATGCTTCCATTTCTTAAAGGTCAGGATCTTTCACCTGGAAATGTGCTCAAAACATGAGTCTCACTTAAAATAATCTTTTTTTGTGGTCTTCGCCCTTTTAAAGGATACTGGCAAGAAGTCCCAGGATGGAGATTCTGTGCATCTTCCCAGATAAATCTGCCTGCCTCAATTAAAGACCTTCATTATAACTAAAATAAATAAATGGATAGATAGGTAGACAGACAAAATAAATGAGTGAATACTGGCTTTGTTAGACTTCTATAGCAATCTTCTAAGTGAATGAAGAATCTTTGACCTTCATGTACCTTACCACTTTATGAATCTGATGCTACTTCTTATGGGAAGTTCTATGAGTCTGGGGAGGTATTGATTCCAAAAGTGACTCCCAACTGCCAGGCTGGCAGTTATTAGCATAAAGAGTTTGATTTAGGAAAGTTCAATGAGCCAAGGCAACATAAGTAGTAACCACTAGAAATGGGGTTTAAATGTGCATCCTTACTCCAAAGCCAGTGCTCCTTCCATTGCATCAAGCTGAACATCTATTTATGATGTGATATTCAGCAAATAGTAGCAGTTGACAGAAAATGGTGGCAACTATAGGATTTAAATTAATGTCCGATATTTCAAGTATTATATTTTATAAAGTTTATTATCTAACAAAATAGAACCAAATGACCAAGTTTTTTACCTGCTCAAAAATGCCCACTCTGCCAAAGCCTGACAAGAAGGAAAAAAAAAAGAGAGCAACAGACTTCCATCCAATTTATATTCCATCTGCATCAGCACATAATGACAGGAAGTGAGTGGGGTTCTGGGAATTATAGTTTTGTTAGGGATTGTAGTTTTTAGGGTAACAGATTTTAATTACACCCAACTCTATAGTATAAAACATGTCTGTTGGCTAGACCATGAGTGTGCCCTCATCATTGATGTCCCTGTGTGGCTTGGCCATATAATTTCCCTATTTTTGCCCCTTCAAAATTGTTCACTGGTTACATGTTCACTGTATGTATTTCCTTCAGGTCTATTCTAAGGTGATATGTTCAGTGTATGTGTTCACTCTTCCATTTGTCATGTGGTAACCTGTGGAAGAAGTCCCCATGGCTTTTGAGGAATTGTTATTTGTCACTTAACTGAGTATGATAATTGGTTGTGTTTTTTCTTTGAATCAATTTTTGTTTAGTTCAGTGAAAATACAGTTTTCTACCTATAATAAACAATACCCCAAAATTATATGATGGGGCTAGAAAAAAAAACAAAAACAAAATTAATCTCAGAGAACAAAAGTTTAAGAATATCAAGGGAATAAATGAGGGGAAAAAATGGATGAACATCTTGCCAAACTAGATCTAAACTATACTATAAATCAATAATCATCAAAACAATCGGGTACTAGCTAAGGAAAAGAGTAGTGGATTAATGAAATAGATTAAATAATCAATACATAGTAGTAAGTGAGCATAGTAACCTAGTATTTAATAAACCCAAAGATCTAAGCCTCCAGGAGAAAAACTCACTTTTTGACAAAAACTGGTGGTAAAACTGACAGAAACTGGGAATAGACTTCTTTTGATAATGATAAAATCAAATGGATGTGTGAGCCAGAAATAAAGAGTGATACCATAAACAAATTAGGGATACAGAACAGAACTGTATCTGTCAGATATATGGGTAAGGGAAGAATTTATGACCAACCCAAACATAGAAAACATGAGAAGCAAAATGGATAGTTTTGATTACATTAAATTAAGAAGGTTTTATACCAGGGGTTGGCAACATATGGTTCTTGAGCCATATCTGGCTCTTTTGAGGGCCAGATATGGCTCTTTCTGCAGGAGCCATAAAGTCAATATTTTTCAGGCTCTGTTACAGGAGCACACACTGTTACAGAAGCTTGCACTGTGAGCACTGTACGACTCTCACGAAATTACATTTTAAAAAATGTGGCGTTTATGGCTCTCATGGCCAAAAAGGTTGCCGACCCCTGTTTTATACAAACAAAACCAAAGCAAACAAGATTAAAAGGGAAACAAATAATTGGGGAAAACAATTACAGCAAGTATCTCTGACAAAGGCTTCATTTCTCAAATATAGAGAGAACTGAGTCAAATTTATAAGAATATAAGCCATTTCCTAATTAATGAAGTCAAAGGACTTAAGTAAGCAGTTCTCAGATCAAGAAATAAAAAAACAAACATCTGTAGTGATATGAAAAGATACTTCAAATTACTATTGATTAGAGAAAATCAAATTAAAAGAATTCTGAGGTACTACTATTTCACTCCCATCAAACTAGCTAACATGATCAAAAAGGAAAATGATAAATGTTGGAGGCAATGTGGGAAAATTGAAACACCAATACATTGTTGGTGGAGCTATGAAATGATATAACCATTCTGGAAAACAAACTGGAATCATGCCCAAAGGGCCATAAAGCTGTGCATACCATTTGGCCTGGTACCACTACTAGAAGTGTGTCCTAAAGAGATCAAAAATAGAGAAGGACTTACTTATGCAAAAATATTTATAGCCTCTCTTTTTGTGGTGGCAAAAACCCCCAAGAACCTAAAAACTAAACGAATGTTTATCAATTGAAGAATTGATGAACAAATTGTGCTCTATGATCATAATGGAATACTATTATGCTATTAGAAACAAGGAACAGGATGATTTCAGAAAAATTTGGAAATTCTTGTATAAACTGATACAGAGTGAAGTGAGCAGTGGGGAGGAGACAAGATGGCAGTTTAGTAGCAATGAAAGTTGAATCCAATCTGACAATTCTTCCAAACTAATCTTTAAAAAGTGCCTCAGTTTCCAGGTTAAGATGGTGGCAGAGTAAAAAGCAGCTGCTTAACCTCTCCTAACCCACACATATAAGACTCCTCAAGAGGACATAAAAACAAATCCAGACAAATGAAGGGTCCCCACAAAAGAGCACAACATTGAAGGTATGTGGGATTGGGACACTTCCATGCTCAAAGGAGATGAAATAGCTCTCACTAAAATGTGAGCTGAGCAACTCCCTCCCCCCGCACCACCTACAGGGCCAAAGTCAGCTCACAAGAGTTAGAGAAAGTTTGGGGCATCCATTAAGTCCTTGGCAGCTACCTGGGATCACCAGGGCCTGCTCCTGAGAGTAGCAAGACTTAAGACCCCAAGAGGCTAAAGAAAGCACAGACTTTGAACACAGACCTTGAGCTCAGGCGTGGACGCAGGGGCAGAATCAGATCCTGAGTGCAGGCATGGACCTTGAGTGGGGAGCCAGTGCAGAGGGGTACATGACTGTGGAAGCAGCACCCTGAGACTGTTAAAGGAGCTTTAGGCAGAGGAACTAGTAAGGGGACCACCAGGAGGCTTGAACCTGAGAACAACTAGACCTGAGACCTCAGGAGCCTAAAGAACTCAGACAGACCCTGAGTGTGAGACAATGGCAAGCCAGTCACAAGAACCCCAAAAGAGAAAGATCAACAAGAAGAAATCTTTAACACTCAACAACTTTTACACAGAAAAAATCCAGACAACAGAACAAACAGTAGAGGAGAACAAACAAATAATCATATCCAAACCTTCCCCCCAAAAATGAAAATTGGTCACAAGCTCTTGAAGAGTTCAAATCTGAGATCAAGAGAAATATGAAAGAGATTTGGCAAGAGAAGTGGGAAATAGCTCAAAAGGAAATTAACAGGTTAAAAGACAGAAACTCCCAACTGGAAACCAAAATTAAATAGCTGGAAAACAGGATGGACCAAATAAAAAAGGAAAATCATAAGATTATAACAGAAAACCAGTGTCTAAAGACCAGAACTGGGCAAGTAGAAGCCAATGATCTCTCAAGACAGCAAGAACAAATAAAGCAAAGTCAAAAGACTGATAAAATAGAAGGAAACATGAAATACCTCACAGAGAAATTGACAGATCAAGAAAACAGGTCTAGAAGAGACAATCTGAGAATCATTGGTCTTCCTGAAAAATCAGAAATTAATAGAAATTTGGACTCCATACCAAAAGAAATTATTCAGCAACACTGCCCTGAAGTTCTATATAAAGAGGGCAATATAGACATTGAAAGGATCCATAGATTATCCTCTACACTAAACCCTGAGAAGAGAACCCCCAGGAATATAATAGCCAAATTCAAGAGCTTCCAAGTAAAAGAAAAAAATTTTACAGGAAGCCAGAAAGAAACAATTCAGATATCAAGGAGCACCAATCAGGATCACACAGATCTGGCAACCTCCACACTACAAGACCACAAGGCTTGGAATATGATATTCAGAAAGACAAGAGAATTGGGTCTACAACCAAGGATCACCTACCCATCAAAACTGACTATATACTTCCAAGGGAAAGTATGGGCATTCAACTAGATAGAAGACTTCCAAGTATTTGCACAGAAAAGACCAGGACTAAATGGAAAGTTCAATATCCAACTACAAAAACCAAAAGAAACATGAAAAGGTAAATAAGAAACAGAGGGGAAAGAAAAAAAAAATCTTATTTTTAAATTTGCCTCTTTGAAGCCTTCATAATTATTTATATTCCTATGTGAAGAAATGTTATGTATAATTAATTCTCTGTAGTGAACTCTATTCACTATTTTAGTATTCACTATTATAGTAATTAGAAGAATTATTCATAGGGAGAGGTTGGAGTACTAAATGGTCTAAGATGATATGGGGAGTGGGAAAGAGTGGGGTGAATAGTAGGGGCCACCAAGAGAAACTTGAATGAATAAGAAAAATAGGATATTCTATTACACACAAAAAAGGCATGGGAAGGGGAGGGGATGAATATTATTATAAGAAGGAGAGGAAGAGAGCATTAAGAAGTAATGTTTAAACCTTACTCTCAGTGGAATTAACCCTGAGACGGAAGAGTAGCTATATCCATTGGGATATAGAACTCTACCTAACCCTACTGAGAAAGTCAGAAGGGAAAAACCAAGGGGAGCAGGGGTGTGGGGAGATCAAAAAAGGGAGGGAAGGAGAAGGGGGAGGGATTCCTTAGGCCTTAAAAATAAAAAGAGGGTCAAACCCAGCCTCAGCCACTTCCCAGCTGTGTGACCCTGGGCAAGTCACTTGACCCCCATTGCCCACCCTTACCACTCTTCCACCTATGAGACAATACACCGAAGTTAAGGGTCTAAAAAAAAAATAAAAAAAATAAAAAGAGGGGAATAATAATGGAAGGGGTAGAAAGGGAAGTAAATCAAGTGAGGGGACAAGGATTACTGTTTTAAAACAAACTTCTGTTTTAAAAGAAAATAGCATAAGAAGAAGGAGTAGAACCAGGAGAGGATACCAAAATTTTGGGGAATACACAACTGATAATTATAATTCTGAATGTGAACGAGATGAATGCACCCATAAAATGGAAGCAAATAGCAGAGTGGATTAGAAACCAAAATCCTACCATATGTTGTCTACAAGAAACACATATGATGTGGGTGGACATACACAGGTTTTAGGTAAAGGGCAAGAGCAAAATCTTTTGGGCTTCACATGAGAAAAAGAAAGCAGGAGTGGCAATCATGATTTCTGGCAAAGCCAAAGTAAAAATATATATGATTAAAAAAGACAGGGAAGGTCATTACATCCTGATTAAAGGCAGTATAGACAATGAGGATATAACAATGTTCAATATGTATGCACCAAATGGCATAGCATCCAAATTCCTAAAAGAGAAAGCAGCAGAGTCAGAAGAACATTGTACACAAAGACCAATACACTATGGTAAAATAGAATATAATGGACTTCTGTACTAGCAGCAATACAATGATCCATAACAATTCTGGGGGACTTATGGAAAAGAATGCTATCCACATTCAGAGGAAGAACTATAGGAGGAGAAACAGAAGAAAAGCAACTGCTTGAACACATGGATTGAGGTGGACATGATTGGGGATATAGACTCAAAACTACCACACCAATGCAACTATCAACAGTTTGGAAATAGGTCTTGATCGATGACACATGTTAAAACCAGTGGAAATGCGCATCAGCTATGGTGGGGGAGGGGGGAGGAGGTTGCGGGGTGAAGGGGAAAGTAAGAACGTGAATCATGTAACCATGATAACTTTTCTAAAAAATAAAAATTATTAAAAAAATTTTAAAAAGTGCCTCAAAACAACCGGAGTCAAAAACCAATATCAAGAAGAAATGACAAATCTGGCCTCAGACACTTCCCAGCTGTGTGACCCTGGGCAAGTCACTTGACCCCCATTGCCCACCCTTACCACTCTTCCACCTATGAGCCAATACACAGAAGTTAAGGGTTTAAAAAAAAAGAAAAAAAAAGAAAAAAATGAGGGTGTTCTCCTGCTGAATAAAACTTGAAAGGTAAGCAAAGTGAGTAAATTTTCACCATATTTTCATAGAATAAGGAAAACCTGGAATCAAAACTACATACAAGGGAGTGCCGCTCCCACTCCCAACTATTGCACCAGGTTCAAAGCTTGAGCATAGGCCAACTTTGGGATCCAAGGACCCTGCCTGCGCCACCACCAACAGAGTACCCTAGGCTCCAGACTCAACCCTTGAAATCCCAGACCCTTGTACTAGTCCATAGTGAGGTCAAGAAGTCCGCAGTGCTTGGCTCATTCAAGTCTGTGCTGTGGTGAATCCCTTAGCCCCAGAGAAAAATAGCTTGGAGGGCTTAGATCTGGTAAGTAATCAGCAGAGGAGACAAAATCATCTGCTTTCAAAACTTCAACTCCTGAAGGCAAAAAATGGCTGAGAGAATAGGTGAACAGCAAAAGAAGCACCTAACACTAGAAAATTTCTATGGAGACAAAAAAAAAAAAAAACAAAGCACAGAATCCATAGCAGATGATAAGATCCAAGTAACCACGTGAAAAAATTCAAAGAAAAATGGGAATTGGCCTCAGGCTCTGGAAGAACTCAGAAAGGAATTAAAAAATAAAATGAGACAGGTCAAAGGAAAAATGGGGAAAAGAGATGACAGGAATAAAAAAAGAAAATAGCTTAAAAAAGCAAAATTCATCAACTAGCAAATGAGGTGCAGAAATCTAATGAAGAAAAGAGTAGTTTAAAGAGCAGAATTGACCTATTTGGAAAAAAGAGGTAAAAAAATCCAATGAAGAAAAGAGTTCTGTGGAAAGTAAAATGTGTACCAAATGGAAAAGAAGGATCAAAAAATCGTGGAAGAAATTTATTTCCTAAAAATTAGAATTGGACAAATGGAACCTAATGCCTTCAAAAGACTTCAAGAAACAATAAAACAAAATCAAAAGAATGAAAAAATAGAATAAAATATGAAATATCTCATTGAAAAAAACAAATGACATGGAAAATAGATGTGGGAGAGACAATTTAAGTATTATTGGACTATCTGAAAGTCATGATCAGGAAAAAAATAAATGCCAACCCTAGACAACATATTACAAGAAATTATCAAAGAAAGCTGCCCTGATATTCTTTAACAAAGGGGCAAAATATCAATCAAAAGAATCCATAGATCACCTCCTTCAATAAATCCCCAAATGACAACTCCCAGGAATGTATAGCCAAGTTCAAGAGCTCCCAGGCCAAGAAGAAAATACTGCCAACAGCCAGGAAGAAATAATTCAAATACCATGAAGCCCAAGTCAGGATTACACAGGATCTGGCTGCTTCCACATCAAAGGGCCACACGGCTTGGAATTTTATATTCTGTAAGGCAAGGGAACTGGGCTTAAAACCAAGAATCACCTGCCCCTCAAAACTGACTCTATTCTTTCAGAAGGAAGTATGGTAATAAACCAGATGATTTCTAAGCATTTCTGAAGAAAAGACCAGACTTAAACAGAAAATTTGATGTCCAAATATAAAAATCAAGAGAAGCATAAAAAGTTAAATAAGAAAGAGAAAAATTAGGTTCTTAATAAGTTCAAATTATTTATGTTCCTATAAGGAAAGATGATGTCTGTGACTCTTAAAATTGTTATCATTATCATAGTAATTAGAAGAAATATACATATATAGAGAGTGGTAGTAAGCTATTTATGGTGATAGGTAAAAACAAATCTAGGGGTGAAAAAGAGGATTGCACTAAGAGAAATGAAAAAAGAGAAGTAAATGAGATAAATTATAATACATAGAATGAAATGAGCAGTAACAAATATATTGTAAAAGGATCAACTAAGTAGGAATAAAAAATAATTAGTAATGCTAGGTTCCAAGACAACTCCAAGGGACTCATGATGGAAAATGTTATCCAGTCATATAAGAAACTATCTCAGTATTAATTCAGATCAAACCATACCTTTTCTCACCTTATGCCTTTCATGAGTTTTTCTTTGTACGTGTGATATATACCTTATTTCAAGATATGAGGAAATTGGAAATTTTTATTGCCTGGCCACAGTAAAAACTTATATCAGACTGTTTACCATCTGGGCAGGGGGAAGGAAGTGAGGAAAAGAATTTGTATTGCAAAAGATGAGAAAACAATTCTTTGTTTCTGCATTTAACTAAAAAAAGGTAGGTAAAAATATTTTAAGTAAATAAATTTATCAATGGGAACTTATGAACTGTCATTTGAAATGTGTTTTAACCTACTCTCTACCTCAAACCTATAATAGCTCACAGAGCATCCAAACATAAAGGAGAATCTAGGTGCTATATTTATATCACACCTAAATTTTGCCTCATAATTTCCACTTGTTGCTTCTAATAGTACTTTCTGGAACCAATCAGAAAAAGCTTTCTGTGTGATTGCCCTGTATATGCCTGAGAATGAATGTCATTTCTTTAAGCATAGATCTAAACATAAAAAAAACTCATTAAAATATTTCAAATACAGAAATCAAATTTAGAACAACGAATCTTCATGATGGAAATTAAAGGAAAGCTCTTGAATTAAGAGACTATATTACCACTCTAGTTTCTACTTTAGGTTCCAGTCTAACTGAAGGTTAGTCTATTTTCACATTTTACAGGTAAAAAGGGAATAAATTATTCAATCAGATTAAAAATTAAAACTAAAAATAATGACTAAAATAAAAAGAATTTAAATAAAATTAATAATTAAATTGAATTTACTACTACTAACTAAATCAAATCAATTCATTTATTAATTTAATTTTAGTAATTTATTGATAAATCAATAAATCAATTAATACATTTTTTCTCTTAATAAAAGAAACCATTCCTTAATGAGACTTCATACCTGAAATTATAAACATCAATACTAGAAAATACCTGTCAGGAAGTTCAGGATATATGAAATTTACTCAAATTTATAAAATTAAAATGTCATTATTGATTCATGGACATTTAATTACCACTAATAAATTTACCACTAATCAAGATAAATATATAACAGTAGAATAAATTATTTATTTATAACCAGACTTTAATGAATTTACTAATTATTTTTTCCTTAATGGGAAATTATAAAGAAATGATGATGAGCCAGGGAATAAACAAGCTTAGCTTAGTTTTTGGTAAAATGAAAAAGTGTTTACATTATATGCTTAAGATAAGAGCAAGCAGCGTCATGATATCGAATCATGTGTTTTTATGAGTTATTCTAAGAAGTAGAAGCAAAGAGAATTTTCCTCAGAAATTTTAGAAGCTGTATGGAAAATATTTGACCTCAAATTCTCAGTTAAACATTCTATATTCTTCTGCTTATCTTTCTTCAGAGATTAATTTATAGAACATGAGATGTGACTAAAAGGCAGTGAGTAATTTTTTAAACACAAGTATTTATACACCAAATGATTTCCATTGACTACAAAGTCTTGGGATGCTGCTAACACTTAAAACATTTCCTGAACTTCATTTTTATACCTTCTTTGAATTCTGGGGCATATTCTTCAGCATATCCTTTAGTGGAGGCAAATCATCCTTGAAGTATGAATCTGACTTGTGGAAAGAGTTAAAACTCATTTGTTACTAAGTATGGTGAATTAAATTACTAAAAAAATAAGAAATACTGTTTTTGGTTTATAAAAAGGAGGTAAAATGATGAAATAAAAATGAGCAGAGGATGGGAAAAGAAAAAGGAAATAGGGAGAGGAAAAGGAAGGGGACTGTGAATTGTTTCTGAAAACAATTCTAAAGAAGAATTAATTCTACAAATCCTCTGAACAACAACATTTTCATTACACTAAATATAATAACCCACTCCTACTTAACTCCTTGGGAAAAAAAATACACTCCTTTGGACAAAAAAGAAGGTCTGGCATATTCGTTTTTAAATAAGTATCAGTACCTTATGATAATATCTCATACAGTTTGGCAATTTCAGAAATTCAAATGCCTCTGAAGGAGGACTACTATTAATTATGCTCCATAAAGGATTTGTTCATTTGTGTGCAACTCAACAGTTGAGCTGTCAAATTTAATAGAATGTGACCATAAATTGGTGAAAATCTTCTTAGATGTTTAATATTTATTATTTTCATTTTTACTATAATGTGCAAAGTAAAAGATATTTTAAGTGCATTTTAATAAAAGATGAACTTATAGTTGTATATATTTTACATTATAGATGAGTTCCTGACTAGCATAGCTCGATATATTAGAATAGCACACAGAGGGATTAATAGGAATTCATCAGGTGAAGAGACTGAGGAAGGGCATTCCAGGCATAGGAAATAATTTGTTCAAACAAATGGAGACAAGAAAGCATAGCTTGTGTTCAAAAAGTAGAGAGAAGTAAGGTTAGGCAGGAGAACAAAAAGGGAATAACATGCAAGAAAACTAAGAAGGTATGATTATACTAGAATTTGTAAGGACTTTTGAATGCTAGGCAAAGTTTAAACTTCATTTGGAAGGCAATAGAAATAACCATTGAATAATTAAGTAAGAGTGACATGACCAGCTAAGCATAAGAAATATTTTTTCTCTTACACATATGAAGACTATCTGAAAGAGAAAAGAATTAAAATAGTAAGACACCTTAAGATGCTACTGCAATAATCCAAGTGAATGATAATGAATTTCTTAATATGATTGGAGCAGGAGAGGTAAAAGACAGAAGAAACAGAGAGAAGAGTAGAGACAGGAGTTAAAAATGTAGGAGACAAGATGAATGCTAGTTTTATAGTAAAATCAAACACCAGAAAGAGAAGCATTTTAAGAGGAAAAGATAGAAGATAAAAACTGGTTTGGGACCATTTTCCTGAGATAATATAAGATGTATAGGTAGTTATAGGTATGTGTGTGTGTGTATATATATATATATATATATATATATATTTAAGAACTCATAAGAGGTCTGTATAGAGGTGATAGTTAAAAAATATTAGAATAAATGAGATTGCCAAGGGAGAGTCTATGTAGAGCAAAGAGAAAAGGGAAATGGGAAGACCAATAACGAAAAGAGACAAAAAGAATGTTATAGATGTAGGAAGAAAATCAGTCTTAATTTTTCTACCCAATAAGGGCAGGGGGAATATATATATGTATATACATATATATACATACACACATATATACTACATTATATTTACTATATTATAGTTATATAATAAATTGAAAATATAAACATCATATGTAATCAATAGCTATATTATGGTTAAGAAGGAAAGGGTAAAAGTTTTGATTTGATGATTGGCAATTTATGATTTGATTAATGGCAAAAACTTTAAAAGTTCAATGTCAGTGAGAAAATAGAAACATAGTAGGACTCCAAGGGACTGAAAATAATGTAAGTTCTGAGGAAGTGGAGGCAATGGATGTAGAGCCCTCTTTCTAAGAAGTGTACCAGTGAAGAAGAAGAGACTGGGAACTGAGATGGGGTGGAGAAATCAACAAAAGGTTGTTTTTTAAAAAATAATTTTGTTATATTAAAATACCCAATTAACTCCCTCCCTCTTTTCCTCCCATTAGACAAGGTGTCATTTGACAAAAAAGATATATATATATATATATATATATAAACTATGCCTTGCTTATTTCTGTTTATCAGGTCTTTCTCTGGAGGTAGATACACATAAGTCATTCTTAAAACAATATTTCTTTTGCAGTATATAATGTTCTGTTGGTTCTGCTTGTTTCACTTTTCTAACTTCATGTAGGTGTTTCCATGTTTTTCCAAATTTAACTTGCTTTTCATTTCTAACAGTGCAGTAGTATTCCATCACAATCATATGAGAATGTATAAATCTAAGCATGGCTATAGGTAGATGAGAAAGTACCAGTGGGGATGGAGAGTTGAATATGAATCACAGAATCTCAGAATTTGAAAGGACCTCAAAGGAAATATAATCCAGTCCTTATCCAGCAGCAGGATGCATGTGAGATGACTGTTGAAGCCATGTTCCTGGTTGATGTGTAAGGGGATAGAATCAAACAACCAACTATCAGGATTTGCCTTAGTGGGGAGTAAAGAGACTTCTTTGACCAGAGGGAAGAAGAGTAGCCACTATTAAGATGTTTTGAAGAATGAAGGAAGAGAGCTGACTAAGCTTATCTCCTGTAGCATTGAAACTCAGTGGATAATAGGTCCATCTTCTGTGAATATAGAGGACAGAGGAAGACTAGGAATGAGGGAGTTGGGTGGAAGAAAGAAGAAAAGATTTGGAACAGGGAAGATGGGGAATGAGCTACTGAATAAATGTAGTTTAGAATAAAAGGATTGTGGAGTAGCAGTCCAGGTACTGCTGAGGCTTAATTATTTAAATTTGTAATGGATAAAGTCAATTGTATTTGGTAATTTTCTCTAGTGATGTTCAAGGACCTTAGAGAATGAAAGAAGACCATCTGTGTAACTGAGAAAGTAGAAAAGGTGGAAGACCAAAGAGTTATAGAAGAGAAACAAATTTTTAAATTCTGAATCTTGAAAGTTTTCCATTTCTGAGATGATTAGGTATAATGTGACTATGGCAATGTACAGGTAGAGATAGGGCATGGAGTCCAGGGATAAATGATGAGCCACCACTTCTTGGCTCATTGTTGAGAAAAAAATAGGAAAGATGAGTAGGATTTGGAAATAAAAATGGAAAGATTTAGCAACTGATTCAATATGTATGGAAGAGAGGGCAAGGGGATCAAATAGGATAGTTAGTTGTGAATATGGCAGGATGACACTACCATCCTTCCCAGAAAGTTTGAAAAGAGGAAAAGACTTTGGAGAAAGAAAGATAATATAATTAAATCTTTGATGTTCTACATTCCATCTAACTTGTCTCATATTGAAGATCACATTGCTAGTATGTATTAGGGACAGGAATTTAATCCAGGTCACGCTGATTCTAAGTCTGGTTCCTCTATCTAGTATGCCAAAATGCTTCTCAGGTAGAGAGCAAAATGTGAAAAGGTAGAGACAATGAGGGAAAAGAAGGCAGAGAAGAAGGGGAGTTCAACCATGTTGTTTGGTGACTTGAGAAGTGAAGAGAAGAAATCTCAGTACAACATAAAAACTATACCCATTTTCAGAGGGAACCTTTCCAGTCCTGGAGTGCCTATCACTAATAGCAGGTGTATATCACCTTGTAAATAGGTGATAGAGGGCAGATATTAACTACCCAGTAAATGTTATGGCAAAACCAACTCACTGAGGGCACATAGCCCATTCTGAATAGAGGCAACAGATAAAATATCCTACAAAGCTAGGAATGTTATGAAGGGATGAGCATTTCAGTAGCTGGTTTACATAGCATTCTTGTGCGTAGCACTGAAGGCAAAGAGGCATCCTGGAATTTCATCACCAAGGAACTTCTCTAACTAGAAAAGCATATCTTTACAATATGCTTTCTTTTGTCCTCTTCTGTCCCACCTTCACCCCCTTCACAAAGGGGTTATAAATTGGTATTTTATTTGTTAAGTTCAAGAACAGGCTATCAGGAGTTGAGGAACTTATGGAAGAACTTCTTCCACCTTGTCACCATTTGTCTGAGTTCATAATTTAAAAACTTGGTGTGGTATTCTTAAGGTTTAAAATTTCTTGACTATTCTTAGGTTTAAGAAAAAAGTCTTGGGGAAAAAATTTCTAGTGAGATTATATTTTTGGATTTTTAGTTCATTCTTTTTTCCTTTGTTTCCATGTCTTTCCCATTTCCTTATCCTTTCCCATTCCCACTCTGTCCCCCAATAACTTGCCCAGTCCTGATTTAGAAGGCTTGCAAGTATGAGGTCATCATTAAAATATAAATGGAGGGCACAGTAATAGCTGCTGGGTACAATCCCAGAGAGGTTGTTTGCTTTGCTTTCAGGAAGGGATCACAGGCACCATCTTAGATAGATCCCTTTTGCCTCCCAGCTCTAACATGCCCTTTTGTCTATCTGCTACTCTTGCCATTCTGCTCAGGTAGCTTCTACAAGCCTCACTTGGGACATCAGCAAAGCCCATTTGAGAGCAAATTGCAATATGACGATTCTCTGTTCAATTTATGGTGTTTGCATTTCTTCCCATGGCAGCCAAGAATTTATCTAGTAGAAAATTCCCCTGTGACCAACACAAACACCAGATGTATGGACCAATTTAAGGAGAGCATTTTAAAAATGCAAAATCCTTGGAAACAAAATGAAGGAAGATTTGTACTTGGGCTATAAATTCAGTTAGTTCCTAATATCAAATTTATGGATTTTTAAACATCCATAAGGTTTAGCAAGGCTAAAGCAAGAAAAAAATTCCTCTAGGATAATCACATTTAGTAAAAACCGGGTTTGCACTCATGGGTCTGCAGTATTAACCTTTAGACTTGATCAAATAAAGAAACTCAAATTCCCCCTGATGAGAGAGTAAGTTCCCAAGCCTGTTTCTTCACAAAATAGCCTTTCCCTACAAACTCAAATGAAATATTTATGCCAATGCACTGGTGGCTTCTTTAATGGAGTTTCATCAAGGGGGGAGGTGAGGAGGTGTTTCACAGATGATTCCTATTTTCTTCACTTCGCCAGTTAATTCACTCCACTCCCATTCCTCCAGGATTATTCCTGGGAAGGAGGCATCATCATTATCCCTGTCAAAGCACACCTGTGGCTAGGCTGCCTGTGTTCTCAGCTCTGAGGTCACTGGGGGAAGAGCTCAGCACTCAGCAAGGACCAGGGATACAAAGCAAAGGCCTCTGTACTCTGTTGCCAGGCTCCCTGCATGGCTGCATTTCCTGAGAACTAGTCCTGGGATTTTAGAGCTGGACCACAGCCCAGCACACAATATCCTTAGAAGAGAATCATAAGGAGAGAAGATGGCAATTTTTGTAATCAGGAAAGTTTACCAGATCAGAAATTCCTAAACACAGCCTGGCCCGTGGGTATGTTTGACTTAGCACTTCAAATTCACATACTTCTTAAGCCAAGGATGGCAGGTGGTACATTTAAATCAAGAACAAAACTGATTGGTGGGTCCAGGTGACTGGGAGAAAAATAGGAAAAGTGATGATATTCTTTTGGGAAATCAGGACAGCCCACCTTCTTTTCTGTGCCTTAATAGATGGATGACTATTTTAAGAGGCTTTCACCCTCTGTGATGCTAAGTATGTTCCCATGCCCAGATCATTTTTCAGCCCTAAAGCAGTAAATAGGATTTTCCCTAATGAGCTTATAGTCATAGAATTGGCAAGAAAAAAATAACCTTCCTACAGTCTTGTTTTGGTCTGAGTGATGATGGTTCTTTGACTTATTTCAAAATGAGTTTGGCAATAACTGGGGTTCAATTTGATATGCCTCATGCCTCCCATAATCCCATGATTTCCTACCATTAAGCCAGAGTCTAAGCTCATGAGTGTCCCCTTCAGGTTTTCTAATTGTCACCCACTTCATGAATGCCCAGTCTACCAAAGGGCTGCGAACTGGATGAAAAATGTAGTGGCTTTCACTGTCCTCCTCACAAACATCTTTTCTTTCAACCCTTACCTTCCACTTTAGAATCAGTACTGTGTATTTGTTTCCAGGCAGAAGAGTGGGTAAGGCAATGGGGGTTAAGTGACTTGCACAAGCTGACACATAAGGAAGTGTCTGAGGACAGATTTGAACCCAAGACCTCTCATTTCTAGGCCTGGCTCTCAAACCACTGAGGGACCTGGCTGGCCCTAATATCTTAGCTGTTTTAAAGACAATTGACTATGAAGCACTAAAGGGAAACACATCTATCAAATGATCATTTGGGGATCATTTTTGGCCTTTGATGATCAAGTCAACTTCTTTTGTCAGTTACCCTTGGACTTATGCTAGGGGCCCACATGAACTCCTGCCAAATTTAGATACTTATTGCCTTACTGAAAGGCTTCTTAGACAACTAATTTGTATTACTTATCAGATTTATGAATAGGAGAGGTATTTATAAGTAAAATGAGATGGGGACTATTATAAGATATCAAATTGATACTTTGGATTCAATCAAATAAAAAAGTTTTTGTATAAATAAAACTAACGTAGCTAAAATTAGAAGGAAAACAGAAAACTGGGGCTGGTGGTGGTGGAATTATAGACAATTTCTCAGCCAGAGGTCTCATATCTAAAACACATATTTTATAAGAATAATTTATAAGAATAAGAGCCATACCCCAATTGATAAATAGGCAAAAATATGAATAAACAATTTTGGGATGAAGAAAAAAGACCATTTAGTGGTATAAGAAAAAATACTCTATAACACAACTAACTAGAGAAATGCAAACCAAAACAACTCCAAGATATCTCATACTTATCAGATTAACTAAAACGACAAAAGGGCAAAATTACAAATGTTAGCATTATAAAACTATACCCTTTGACTTAGCAATACCATTGTTGGTTCTGTTTCTCAAGGAGATCAGGGAAAAAGGAAAGTATCAATCTGTTTTAAAATATTTTTAGCAGCTCTTTTTGTGGTGGGAAAGAACTGGACATTGAAGGGATGCCCATCAACTGGGGAATGGCTGAAAAAGTTGTAGTATATGATTGTGATGGAATACTACTGGACTATCAGAATCAGTGAGCAGGTTAATAAAAAAATAACTTTGGAAGATCTACATGAAATAATGAAGAGTGAAATGAGTAGAACCAAGAAAATATTACATATAAATATAGAATTAATATTTGAAGAATAACCTGTGAATATCTACTTCCAGAGAAAAAAACTTAGAAATAAAAACACAAAAGACATGATTTATCTATGAGTATCTTTTTTTGGGATGATGCCTTCTTTGGTGCATTGAGAGAACAAAGAGGGTGATATACATGGGGATAAATTAATAAAATTTTTTAAAACCTAGTTTGTTATCCAATCCAAAATTCAAAATTTTAGGTGTACTGATAGCTACTAGCTAAACTAGAATGACTAAACTAAATCAATAGAAAAACATAACAGTCAGGAGACTGGATATTTTCACCATTTTATCACCTCAGGATGGCAGCTAGATAGTACAGTGGTTAGAGTACCTGGCCTGGAGACAGGAAGACCCTTCATCACAAGTTCAAATATGGCCTCAGACACTTATTAACAGTGTGACCCTGGGCAAGTGAGTTAGTTTCTGAAAACTAAGAAGTAAATTAATGAAACAGTCCCTACTCTCAGGGAGTTTACATAATGTAAGTAGTAAGTCAAATTTAGAAAAAAATCAAACCATTCTCCAATTGACAAATGGTCAAGGGAGATGAATAGGCAGTTTTCACATGATGAAATAAAAACTATCAATAAGCACATGAAAAAGTGTTCTAAATTTCTCCTGATTAGAAAAATGCAAATTAAAACAACTCTGAGGTACCACCTTATACTTAGCAGATTGGCCAATATGGAAGCAAAGGAAAGTGATAAATGTTGGAGGGGATGTAGCAAAATTGGAACACTAATACACTGCTGGAAGAGTTGTGAATGGTTCCAAACATTCAGGATGGCAATTTGGAACTATGCCCAAAGAGTTTTAAAAAACTGCCTGCCCTTTGATCCAGCCATACCAATTCTGTAATTGTACCCCAAAGAGATAATAAAGAAAAATGCTTGTACAAAATTTTTTATAGCCACGCTCTTTGTGGTGGTGAAAAATTGGAAAATGAAGGGGTGTCCATTCATTGGGGAATGGCTGAACAAATTGTGGTATCTGATGGTGATGGAATACTACTGTGCTCAAAAAAATGATAAACTGAAGGAATTCCATGTGAACTGGAATGACCTCCAGAAATTGATGCAGAGCGAAAAGAACAGAACCAGGAGAACATTATAAACAGAAACTGATACATTATGGCACAACTGAATGTAATGGAATTTTCTACTAGCAGCAATGCAGTGATCCAGAACAATTCAGAGGAACTTGGGAGAAAGAATGGTATCCACATCCAGAGAAAGAACTGTGGAACCAGAAATGCATTTAGATTCTAAATAAAATCTATTTAGAAAAATATATGATCGATCACATAGTGCAATAGGGATGTGATTAGAGTTTTTATATTAAAGGCTCACTCTACTGCTGATATGAATAACATAGAAATAGGGTTGAACAATGATAGATGTATAGTAACCCAGTGGAACTGCTTTTCAGCTTTGGGCAGGGGAAGGAGAGAGCAAGGAGTGGAGAGGATCATGAATCATGTAACCATATAAATATTCTAAATAAAAATTTAAAAAAAGAAAGGTGAGTTGGAAATAAATTGTGAAAGACTAAATGCCAAACAGAAGTTTGTGTTTAATCCTATAGGCAATAGAGAGCGATTAGAGTTAATTTTGAGTAGGAGAAAGACATTATCAAACCTGAATTATAGGAAAATCACTTTTACAGCTATATAGTGGAAAGACACTGGTCTTGGAGTTAGATAATCAGAGTTCAGTCCTTTATGACTCTGAAAAAGTCAATCAATATCTCTGGTAATCAGTCTCCTCATCTGTTAAATGCTGATAAAGTATTACCTACTTTGTTGATTGTTACTAGAATTTTCCTTGACATATGAGTTATTACATATTTTTTTCTCATCGAACAGGTATATGTTATTTTCATTGCCTCTCAATCCCAGTTCTATTACTGTGCCATCTACAATCCCATTCAAAATACAGATTGCAGAGACATATGGCTTCATCAGAATAACTGTTGCCCAACCACAAACAAAAACCCAAGAGCTAGACCTGATCAATTTACTATAATAATATATGAAAGTCATTGAATTTGGTTTCCATGTATTTGATAGGAGAGTAAGTATACATTTATACAAAGACACAAGGATGTTGAAACTAATTTAAAAAATAATGTAATTTGCCATTTTATGAAAAAACAAAGGAATAATTTGATTTTTTTGTTTTATTTTGGTTTTACATGGAGCTCCTGAGTTGACTTTTTAATTCAGTGAACCAAGCTATTTCTTCAGTTCAAAAACAAAAACAGATTGTCTGATTTTCTCACTAACAGGGCTACTTATCTTACTGAATTGTCTGGATCAACAACTTACTTTTACATCATGAAGACAATTCATGTTCAGCTCTGGACCCTTGAATAAGAAGAAAGAATGCTGGAATGGCAGTCCATAAAAAACAATCATTTCAATCCCTAACATTATTCTTATACTATGACCCATTGAACTTAAATGAATGAATTTATCAAAACACAAATGAAATGAGCATATTGTAGGACCCTTCACTTACTTAGATCATTTCTGCAGTTAAGCCTAAGTGTGGGCTTAGATGATTATACTTTTGTAGCCTTTATGAATTCTGGGATTCTTGCTCACATTTCTACTTGAATTGGCAGAGAGAAAAGAGAATAATGTCAGTCCGTAGGATCTTTTGTATGTATGTTCAGTTCTGGCTCAGAAACCAATTTGGTAAGAAACCAATTTGGTAAGCCTTTCCTTACCAAATGGCAAGTATATCCCAAACAGCCCCAGAATATCTGCCAATACTCTGAAGTGCTCTTGGGGGATTTCTTCAGGCTGAACATGCTCATGGAGGTCCAGGATCTCATTAGTCAGTCTCCTATTACATTTCCATCAGTGAAATCAACAAGGCTCCATCATGCTCATGCCAAGTACTGCAGGCATCTTGATGGTGGATTTGGATTGCCATTCCAGCAACTTCAACAGTCCTCAGTGCTCTGACTCAGCTGTTAAGTGAATCCAGGGATTTTGATGGATAAAAGAACTGCCCTCTACCATTCCCCCTAGAGAAATACCTGCTGTCTGGGTGGTTAATGAGCATTATTGGATCAGAACCAACCAGGTTTGACATCCATGGTATGACAAGTTGGCTGCTTATCCTGGAAAAAACAGAACCAGCTTTCAAATCACTGATTCATTGGCCTTGTTTTGAGGATGGAACTTTCTGAGAAAGGCAGTATTTAGAAGACTGGCAGAATTGAATGGAACTGAAACATCTGATTAGGCTAGTTACTTCTCTTGCTTATTAATGAGTTTTTCCATGTCATTCTCCCAAAATTGACCGGTGGCTCTGAAAAGCTTTATGCTTGGGGGGAGGAAAGGGAGTGTGGATAGGAGGGAATTTTGTGGAGGCATATGAAGGAGCAGGGAGAATAAGGGAGAAGGAAGCATTTCCAAGTTCCTCAAGGGGACAGAGTTCCAAGGAATGAGAAAGGAGGGAACAATACCCATTTTACTAATAGCTCCTTTTAGCTAAAGAGGGCTAGGAAGATTATTTCATGCTAATTGCAGTCACTATCAAGTCTTTATGACCAATAAACATTCCAGTTTCAGTTCCTATTCAAGTGGGAAAATTGAGTCACACAAGGCGATGAACTTATTTCCCCCAAGGCCTCTAGCCAGTAAGCAGGGCTTGTTTGTCTTAACTCTAGGCCACTTATAATGTTTCCTGCAGCAAAGTCCAATGAACAGTCTCACAGGACTTCCAAAATAGAGCTTTAAATAGGAGGTTAAAGTAATAGATACTTGGGAGATTCAGATATTTTGAATTTTGTAAGTTCCCATGGGAACTACGGTGTGCCTTATCAAGGCAAGACAGATAAACAATGCCCACCTCTCCAGAGATACTCTAAATGACCTTCCTTTCTGGAAACAGCACATAAACTCTTACCAGCCTTATTTTTTTAAGCAAAAACTATTAGGCTTTTGTCTTTGTAAAACTCTAGGATATCCAATGGGATTGGGTTATAACCATTTTGGCCTTATGAAGAAGAAATCATGTCATACAATCTAATTTTCTTTTATGACAGAGTAACCAGCTTTTTAGATGGAAAAAGCAATAGAGGTAATATATTTCACCTTCAGGAAGACTTTTGACTCTGCTCGCCATGACATGCCCATAAACAAGCTGGGAAAATGTTTGTTTATTTATATCAAATGTCAACTGTTTGGAGGGTACCAAAGCATACTTATTGATGATTCAACATTAAGCTATTATGACATATTGAGGAAATTCTTCTAGATTCAATATGTTTTAAAATTTTGGAAAGTCACTTTCATGATGGAATTAGCCAAGTTTGTAGATGACATACCAAGTTATCTAAAAATACAAAATTATTTTATATTTTGAAGATTTGAGGAATTGAACATGAATGCAAAGGATAAAATTTAGCCCAGGTAAAATGAGCAATGGTGAAAAAATTTAAGATTTTAGAATAAGATTATAGAAACAATATTGTTGAACCAGATCTGAAAATCTCAGTGCATCACTAAAATTTGTCTGTTCAAAGTTGGAACAAACTACACAGTCTTTTATTTTTCTCAACTCTTACCTTCCATCTTAGAACTGATACTAAGTATAGATTTTAAGGAAGAAGAGCAATTAAGGCTATGCAATTTGGGTTAAGTGACTTATCCAGCGTCACACAGGTAGAAACTGTCTGAAGACAAATTTGAACTCAGAATCTCCCATCTCCTGACCTGGCTCTCTATCCGCTGAGTCATGTAGCTTGCTCCCAAACCACATAGTTTTAATGTTATGCTCAGGGTCATATTTCAGAAAAAAAAAAAGTAGAAGGCTTGTGTCTTATGGGTCTTCACTGTACTAAAGCCATCCTGATAAAAGTTTCTAAAATTGTCTTATTATATACTAGTTTATAACATATTTTTACTTATGAATGTCTATGTGCCATCTGGACAGTGGGCAGCATTCTCTCGGAAAATTTCAAGCTGGAATGAGGAACATTGCATGATTTCAAAGTTGCTGATGGACTTCTGGCAATTATTCACATCTATTGAGATTTTCTATAATTTTGAATGTCTAGAACCTGCAAGAACATTGCTAAACATTGCTCTTAACAAAAATAGTACAACAGACAGATCTGGAATCCATTCTAATTAAGAGTCCATTACAAAACAGAAAATTTTAAATGTAAAAATCATCATATTATGGGAGTTGAGGCATTATCAAAATAAGTCCCCTCATTTGATAGATGAGCAAATTGGCTTAGAGATTGTAAGTGATTTTCTCGTGGTCCCCTAGTGTCAGGAGAAGGATTAGAACCCAGGACTTTGTGCCTCTAGTTCTAGCACTCTTTTCCTTATTCCATGTTGTCTCTTAATATTAATATTACAATCTAAATTATGGAGCAAAATGGCCTAGGTGTTTTTTAACATCAGCTAGATGCATTTTTTCTAACGTAGTATCCCAGGTTGCTTTATTTGACTAGTATAGATAAGCAGGTTAAGTATATAAAAGGGGCATGGGAAGTCTTTTTCCTAGACCACAATCCTTTTCCATTCTAAGGGGAAAGAAATAGAAATCCACTTATTTTTCAAGGGTAAGTCCAAGTTTCATCTTCTCCATAAAGCTTTCCCAGATGGCATCAACTCACTCTACCCTCACTTTTTGGCTATATGTTCTGAAGGACACAATCTAGAACTACATTCTGTGTTGTCTTATACATTTTTCTGCTTATTGCTTCATATATGTTCATCTTTTCTACTGTGGCATAGGAAAAACAAAGCCGGGTGTGAGATCAGAAGCATGAGTTCTAGTTCCAGTTATGATTTAGTTGTCACTTAACTTGTTTGTCCTCTTTTTTTCCTATGTAAAATGTAGCTAGTAATATCTGTTTATCCACTTCCATGTTATAATGAAGATAACTAAGATGAAGGATGCAAAAGTCCTTTGTGACTCTCAAGAGCTTCATAAAAGATTAATATTATTATTTACTCATGGAAAAGGTAAACTGTTACTTGATGATTTATAAATTGATCCCGAAAGGAAAAGTGAAGCAGAGGAAGAAGCAGAAACGTCCCACTTACCCTTGGAACTTGGAGTCAATTGGTCCCCCTCAACCCTAGGAAACCCTGCTGAGTACTGAAACAGTAGGTCGACTCTGACTGTAAAGGAGACATCCATTGTGAATCTTTTGTTCCTTGAAGCTGGTCATCCTTTAAGCTATGACAGTGTCATAATAAGGCAGGAGAATCAGCTTCACTGGTTGCTTTGAAGAGACCAGGTCAGATGAGAGAAGTTGAAGTTTACCTAGCTTAAAAAATGGGAGGGAATCAGTTATTCTTTTCCTGGTGACTCATGTTGCCAAGGAAATATTCCCTCATCCACCACCTTGTAGCAAAGATTCTGAGTAATGAGAATTCCCCCCCCACACACACACACCTTTGTGTATATTTATGTGAGTATATACATTTATGCATGTATATGTGTGCATAAATGCATGCAATATATAATACATGCGTATTTGTGTATACACATGTGTGTTTGTGTAATGTATGTGCATACTTGTAATTTATATAATGTACTGTAAAAGAAGAATACTGAGAGCAATTTGAGCAAAACTGAATTAACTGTGAAAGCTCATCTCACATAATTCAGCGGTCCAGAGATTTACAAGTATCTGAGATTCCCCAAGCCTTTGAACTCAACCAGTATTTATACATGAACTACATTATAGAAATTCACATTAAAGAGATCTGCCAAGCAGCGTCTTTCTCTGAAAGTCAGTCTTCCCTTGGAAGCCGGGTAATCTCCTGGGGTCCTCCAAGCAGGGTTTTTTCTTGTGAAGGCTGGTTTTCCCTTGGAAGCAGGATAACATCCTGGGGGTCTGCCAGGTAGGGTCTTTTTTGGCAAGAAGGTTAGGTTGTCATACTTCTTTTCTATAGGACAGAACACATAGCCCTCCATTCCATATATGATGATAATGAGGCTGGCCAGGGTTATTCTGTAGCTTCAGAGTCAAAGGAGATAACAGCTTCAGAAACTCTTGGATACATTCCAAGACACTGAAGGCATGCACCAACTCCTGCTGGCAAAGATCTCTACAGGAAGTTCTAATATTAATTTTATTCTAATTCTTTATTTCTATCAGTTCCATTCTTTCTATTAACTAATAGTCTAATTATTTCTATTAATTCTGTTCTTTAATTCTAATATTCATTTTAAGCACACTACAACTATTGATTACTGAATTTATGTCTATTCTTATATATTTAATGCTTAATCATTGGAGTTATTCCTGGTTATTAAATCTATTGTGATTACAACTAATTATTATGTTAGGTATCTAATAGGATTACATGCTAATAATATATAGCTAAAACAATAAATATAAACTAAAGTTGCTTATTTAAATTATTCTGTATAGTACCCAGATTTGTATATGTCCAACTATACAAACATATACACATATTTAGATATACAAATAGATACATATATATGCATAAACATATACTCACATCAGTATATATGCCCTTACATATATACATTTAAATAGACATATGCCCAATCACATTTATAGACACACATTTGTATACACATAGGCACACACACACATATATATATACAGATACACAAACACACATACATAGTCACTATATATTCATGTACTTCTATATGTACATGTAAACATGCATACTGTGTATGCATAGGCAAAAAAAGACACTAAGCCAGAAATATATACATTTATACAATTTATCCTCATATAGATAGATAGATACATTGACATAGATCTATGCAGACATACATATACACATACACACATAGGTATATACAACAGAAGTATACACACACTCACAAATATAATATCTATAATATATAAATATTTAATTTACATATATCTACATATACATACATTTAGTATATACATAGACCCACATAGCGAGACATAAAAATAGCATCAAACACAGGCATAGTCCTAGATTCTCGCTGGCCTGGCACATGATCACTTAGGATAAAGTCACCAAGGGGCACCCGCATCTGAGAGGAAGGACAACTGGCACGAGAGGATGTTCTGTGCTTTCCTAAAATAATGGTTGGGAGAAATCTCTTTTCATTGACAGACAGCTAAAACTCTGTCCTTTTAAAACAACATCTATGGAAAATCCATTGCATTTGCATCTAGACATGATGAATTCTTTTGTTCATAGTTGATGACCTTTGTTTCAGTTTTCTGATGCTTCATGACCCCATTTGGGATTTTCCTAGCTAAGATACTGGAGTGGTTTTTCCATTTCCTTCTCCAGTTCAGACAAGGTTAAGTGACTCACTCGTGTTCACACAGTGGTGAGTGTCTAAGGGCAGATTTGAACTCTCTCTTTCTGACTCCAGGACTGGTATTCTATCTTCTATACCTCCTAGATGCCCACATTTCCTATGAGGGAAAAAGAGAAAGACCTGAGGATCTTTCCTCCTTTTCCCCCTTTAGACCCTTAGGTTTTGTGGCTCCAGAGAAATGGACCTGATGTTTTGGTCTATTTTCTTTGTCTTTATGGGTTCTAGGTGGAGAGAAAGGAGTTTAAGATCCAAGAGCTGGAGATATGTGATCTCAGAATCCAGGAATCCATACTGAATGTTACAGCCAGCCCAGAAGGATTAAGGAATATTAGGGCAGCTTTAGACCTGAACTTGGTGGGACAAATGCATCGTAGCAACAGAATTAAACTGTGAGCCTTGAATTCCCATCTCCTCCCCAAGGGCTGAGGAGGTTTAGGGGGCACTATTCAACCAGGGGTGGGCACAAGCGTTTATATTTTTGTTCTTGTAATACCTTTGAAGTAGATATTTCTTTGGGAAAGCTAATCTGATCTAAATAGGGAAACAGAACTAGAATACCATTCATTGACCCTAGACACAGAGAAAACAGAGTCAGTAGGAGCTAGCACCATGTCAGAAATACCCTCAGGATACTGGAGAATCCTGGTGGGACTGGAATATAACATTCCCCCTAAGGAGGGGAATATAACAGACCAGATCCTCCCAGACATAAACATGCCAGAGGCTCTCAAGGATCCTAGAGAAAGAGAGTCCCTTGGAAAAGGAATAACTATCAACTGTTAGATGATAAGGAGGATTACAGAAGGCATGTGTTTTAGGCAAAATGATGTAGGACCACAACCAATGGCATGCTGAGAGCTGAAAGATTCATCATCTTCAGGAAAAGTAGCATTATTCAGACCTCCGGACAAGGCTCTGCCACATGGAGAGAGGAGCTTGCATCCAGCCTCCAGGCAGTACCTTTCCCCTATTGATTATCTGTTTTACGTGTAGATATCTTGTTTGTGCATAGTTGTTTTCATGTTTTCTTCCCCACTAGACTGTGAGATCAGAGACTGTGTTTTGCTTTTCTTGGTATCTCCAGAGTTTAGCAAAATGTCTGGCATGTTTTAGGTGATTAATAAATCCTTACTGATTGACCTCTTGAAGGAATCCTAACTAAAGAGACTAAATTTTACTATTTTTGAGAAAATATTTCTCTTAGTTAGGTATTGTTATTTTCAGTGAACACAGATAAAAATTCTATTTATTTCCTCTAATCTGTAAAGAAAATCTGTTCATTCTTTGAGCTTTGTAAATCTATATTGGTTCCAAGGCAGAAGAGCAGTAAGGACTAGGCAATGAGCATTAAGTGACTTGCCCAGGGTCCCTGAGCTAGGAGTATCTAAGGCCAGGTTTGAACCCAGGACCTCCTTACTCCAGGCCTGGCTCTCTAACCAATGAGTCACCTACCTGTCCCATAAACTTGTATTCTTGCAAGGGAATTTACTTCCTGTACCTCAGTAATACAGAGGTATGGGCTGGTTCAGATACTGAAGTTCCTGGATTATCTTAGTAAGCAATGAGTCAGAGAAATATCCCTGAAAGAATGTAAGCTCCTTGTTTTGGTCTTTGTATTTGCATCCTGGGCAGCAGGTGGCACAGTGCCAGGCCTGGAATTAGAAAGAATCCATTTCCTTAGTTCTAATACAGCCTCAGACACTAGCTGAGTGACCCTGGCCAAATCACTTCACCCTATTTCCCTCAGTTTCTTCATCTATAAAATAAACTAAAGAAGGAAATGGCAAACCATTCCAGTATCCTTGCCAAGAACACTCCAAAAGGAGTCACTCAGAGTCAGACACAACTGAAAAATGATACAACAACACTTAGCATAGTGCTTGGTAAATATAGGAGGAAGAAGATGGAACAATCATTTATTAAACTCCTACTATATGCCAGGCACTGTGCCAAGAGTTTTACAAATATCATCTCATTTCATCTTCACAATAACCTATTTTTACAATTGAGGAAACTGAGGTAGGCAGAGAAGGTAAATTACTTTCCCAGGATTATACAGCTAGTAAGCGTCCAAGAAAGGATATGAACTTGGGTCTTCTTGATTCCAGGCTCAATACTCTATCTACTATGCCACCTAGTTCACTTTATACAGTAGGACATAATAAATAAATATTTATTTAATGACTGATTCCAGGAGGATAATTATGACCAAACATTATATAACATTATCAGTAATATTCAAATATATATTTAAAAGATGGTGATAATTAGACATTCTCTATCACTACTGAAAAAGGACAGGAAAAATGTGTTTAAAGCATAACTAGGTTAATGACTTTTTGGCTATTCACAGTTAATATTATTTTGGAATAGATTTCTATATAAGTGTCACCTGTGAGTTTTTCCATCTGCAAACTTACATACCTTAACTTAACTTTTCCTATAACAATAGCTAAAAGTGTGAGATCAGATACAGACCTCATCTTTAAAGTCCTTCTAAACTACTCTTTATAAATGAAAAATCATTAGGCTTCCAACAGTTACCAAGCCAAAACAAAGGAATCTAAGATTTAGCAGATAATTCCTGGTAGGCCTGTTATGCATGAATTCTTCAGTTGCAGTCAATTTCTTTCCTTACCAGTTTGTTCTTTTGTCAGATATTTATATTTCTCATACTGAAAATCCATTGAACATCAAGCAATGATATATTAGTGTAAAGTGAATTTATTTATTTAGGTAGTCTAATATTCATTCTGCATCTATTGGGAAGAGAAGGCTTTGCTCAACTTAATAGCCTTTTTCCTTATCAGATATTCATTTAAAAATGTTGCCTTATAAATACAAGATGGGCTGAGATTTGTGTGCTCTAAATATTTTAAGAGATTTATGCTTGCATTAACTGTCCTTTTAGTTCAACTTAAAGGCACTGCAAACACTGTAGTCATTTCATGAAGACAACATGCCTGATTATCAAAGGTTAGAGTTCCCCAGTTTGCAAGATGACAAAAAAGGGTACCTGACTGTCAGGAAGATGTTATGGGTGTTCATTTTGGTGTTCCTTAATTTGCTCATTAATATTTGTAGAGATAATATTCTTATTGAATAGGAGGTTGAACTAGGTGCTTTCAAAGAACATATACAGCAGTTAATCAGTAAAAGTTTAAATGCCTACTATGTGCAAAGCCACATGCTAAATTATATGAAAGTACACAAAGGCCATTGCTGAAGTGTTGTGGTACACTTTATTAATCATTTTTGCTTTATTGCTTTTGTGAATTTTAGACTTTGTAGCAATGATGTCAAGACAACAATGAATGATGATTTAACATGATATTTAATCTAACACACAGTTTTTTGAGCCAAAAAAAAACTACATTGATTTTTCTAATTGAATTCAATCAAATTGGTCTGCATTTGTGTGCATCTATCAATCAGCAAACATTTATTTATCACTTACTATGTGATAGGCACTATGCTGAGTATTCAAAGACCAAAGTAAAATAGCTCCTGCTCTCAATTTATGTCGATTATAAAAGATTTTATACAGAATGTATACAAAACAAGTGGGGCAACTAGAAGAGGCATTTTGTAGAAAGTCACACTTGAGCAAAGTATTGAAGGAAAACCAGGATTCCACAGGAGTAAGAAGGGAGAGCAGTTGAGTCATAGGGGACAGCCAGTAAGATGACGATCTCTTGTCTCTCATAAGATTAGAAATTTTCTAGAATTCTAACCTGATGAAATCTTTCTTCCCAGATTCCCAAAGATAAAGTAATCACTTCCTTTTCCTTTTTTCTTTTTTTAAAGATAAGCTCTTATCAATGTTTGTTATATCACAAAGAGTTCTTCTAGTAACCCTCCCTTTCCTTGAGAAACATGCCACATAATAAATAATATATTTTCAAGGATGAGAGCAAAAACAGAATAAATTCAGCACATTGATCAATATGCCAAAAAAAAGTCTGAAAATCAGTGCAGTGTACAATGCTTATGAACTTCCCACATCTGCAATGGGGTAAAAGGTTTATATTTCTCATATTTCTTCTTCTGAGTTATGCATAATTTTTATAATTTTTATATTATCTTTTGAGCAGTTAGGTGGTATAGTAGATAGAGTAAAAGGTCTGGGGTCAGGAAGACTCATCTTTGAGTTCAAATCCAGTCCCAGACAATTACTAGCTATGTGACTCTGGGCACTTAACTCCATTTGCCTCAGTTTCCTCATCTATAAAATAAGATGGAGAAATAAGTGGCAAACTACTATAGTTACTTTGCCATGAAAACACCAAATGGGGTCACAAAGAATCAGACATGACTAGAATAACTGAATAACAACATTCACTTTTATTTTGTGTGCATGTGGTTGCTCTCTCCATTCACCTTGATGTAGTCATTGTGAATATTGTTTTCTTGGTGATGCTTACTTTAATCTGCATCAGTTCAAATAGATATTTAATACTTCTTTGTATTTATTGCATTCTTTATTTCTTGCAATAATTTTATTTCTTACAAAAAGAGTAATCTCATTATATTCATGGAACACAGTTTGCTTGTTCATGCCCCTAGTCATGGCCATCTACTGTGTTTTCAGTTCATTGGGAACACAAAAAATGAGGCTATATTTTGTTGTATTGGAGGACTTTTTTTCTTATCAATAGTCTTGAAGAATATTCCTCATAATGAAATCTCTGTAACAACAGATATAGACATATTTATCACTTTATTTGCACAATTCCAAATTTCCAAAGTGGTTGTCTTGGTACCCAGGTCTACTAATAATACAATACTATTCTTATCTCCCCACAACTCCTCCAACATTGATTATTACCATATTTCACCATCTTTGTCAATTTGGAGAATATGATGTGAAGATTCAAGTTTGTTTTGATTTGTACTTCTCTTCTTATTAAGGATTTGGAGCATTCTTTCATTTTTTGCTAATTGATTAAAATTATGAGAAAAATATTTGTTTTTTTATCCTTTAACCATTTATCTCTTGGGTAATGGCATATATACACAAAAATAATTATGTCACATACCAAATTCTAGAATTTCTATACAGAGATCCCCCTATCCCATTTATTTGCTTCCTTTCTCATTCCAGGTATAGTATTTTGTTTATTCACAAATTTTTCAGTTTTACATAACCAAATTTAAATATTTTATCTTTAATAATTATTTCCAGCCCTTATTTGGTTAAGAATTCACTTCGTACCTATAACATCAATTAGTTTCTTTCCTAATGGCCTAGGATTTTCTAAATAAATCACATTGTTGTCAGCGCCAAGGGATTGTTTTATCTCCTCTTTACCTAACTTTATCCCCTTAATTTCTTTCTTTTCTCCTCTTGCTATTGCTAACATTTTCTGAACTAGGTTAATTAGTAAAGCTTCTTTTTTGTTTTGCTTTGTTTTTCATAATTGCCTTGCCTAAACCTGGGCTTTATACTTCCCTCATTCTTCTCTGTATTATTGTTTTCTATATAGTTATCATGGAGGCTATGTCTAGGAGTTCTACTGGGTTCTGTACTCCCCAAGGCCATGGATCCTCATCTTTACCCTTGGCCTTTTGTTCTGCCTCAGATACCCTCCTCTCATATACACCTTTATTGCCACTCCACTATCCACCAACAATTCAGAGAATTGTAATAAAATCAATACCATTATGGCTCTTGTAAAGGCTAGAGGTCAATAGATTGCTTTATTATTCCTCTAACCATCTCTGTGACTTCACAAATCAAAATTTCCCTCTTTCATCACTACTTCCTATATGTTTCCCTCATTGGAATGTGCATGGCATATAGTAAGTATTTAATAAATGATCATTCATTCAGTCCATTTTATCCTGAATGCCTTTAGCTAAATTTAGAATTTTATTTATAAATCTAAATTGTGCTCTTCTTTTTTTGTAGCCTAGGGTTGCAGTGCTCTCTTTATAAAAATACATAATAACTTTTGTTGAATTAAATTGAATTCTGTGTAGTCAAATACCTTTAAAATAGATTCACAGTAGTGGCTTCCCCAAATCCTGTGGGAAGTGACCTTAAGTTCTTTCTAGAAAAACCTGAAAGGAGTAAAATTAAAGGAAAATGAAGCTTGTGGGAGAGATAAGTTCATTGTATCTATCCACTTAAATATTTTGGTTTTGTTTAATCTCATATCTTTCATTGGTTATTATAAAGAAGTCCAAACACTATAAGATAAAGAAAAGAAAATAATATCAGATAACAGAGTTCCAAATGGGCAGGTCTCCAGCTGACAGCTAACATTGTTAAATATAACATTATAGACATCAACAACAACCTTTTGCACCAAAACTTCGATTGGAATCAGCCCCAACAATTCTTCACAGGAATTCTGAGGCCCCAGGGATCTGGGTGCAAAGTGTTGCCTTAACAAAACATTTAGCAAACACTCCCTTCCACTTCCTTACGCCTATTTTTCCCAGCTTGTTCACCCTCTCTAGCCAGGTTACTTAGGATAGCTTTAGAAAAACATCAACAAAAACTATAGAGAACTTACTTTACGCTCAGTGATGGACCTTCATCAAGGGTGATGACAACATCAGAGGAAAGAAGGGGGCAGATACCAAGTTAGAATCAACTAATGTTGTCATGATTGTATAATAATATATTGTATGATTATAACATATCAAGAGTTACAAAGACAGAATCAATAGGACCTGGCCACAGATTGGTTATAGGGCGGGAGACAGTGTGAGAAGTCAAGGACATCACCTGAGTGGTAGCTTATATGTTTCTCTTCCTTTTTCTGTCTCTCTCCTTCTCCTCCTCCCGCTTTGCTCTGTCCCTTCTCTTAGATTCCTTTACCCTTTCCTCTCCTTTTTTCTCCTCTTTCCCCTTGTCCTCTTCACTTCCTTCTCCTCCTCCCCTTTGCTCTTTCCTTTCTCTTAGCTTCTCTTTCCCCCTTCTCTCCCCTTTTCTCCTCTTTCTCCTTGTCCTCCTCCCCTTTGCTCTATTCCTTCTCTTAGCTTCCCTTTCCCTTTCCTCTCTCCTTCCCTTTTCTCTTTCCTTGTCCTCTTTACTTCCTTCTCCCATTCTCTCTTACCCTCCATCTCTCCTCCTCCCCTTCTTCTCTTTCCAGTCTTTCTGTCTCTAACTTCCATCTCTTTATCTCTGTTTGTTTCTGCCTTTTGTCTGAATTTCTCTCTTTTTTTGTCTGTCTCAGTTTCTCTATTTCTCTCCATCTGTCTGTCTCTCTCAGATAAACGTACTCCCACACAGTATCAAGTCTGGCTGTGAAGAGACTCTAAGGAGAATAACAATGCAAAGAACACTCAGTTTTATTCAACAAACTTATATTAAGCACCTACCATAAGGGAAGCATTGAGGTTAGAAACATTTTTACAAAAAGTGGTGCAATCTCTATCTTTGGCTTTCTTACTGTGAGAATTCCCTCTGCCAATACAGACAGGAACTCATCTATGACTTGGGAAATAAATCTTTAAGGGAGTTACCTGAGATATGTGGAACTTAAGTGACTTAAGTTTCTGTGGTAATATAGGTAATAATTGTAAGTAGAATTTGAAAATAACTTTTCTTTGTTTTTCTTTTGTTTGTTTTTTTTAAGGTAAAGAGGGTTAAGTGACTTGTCCCAAATCACATAGCTAGGAAGTATATGAGGTCAAATTTGAACCCAGGCTCTAGGCCTGGCTTTTAATCCACTGAGCCATCTAGCTGCCCCAATAGATCTTGATTCCAAGTCCAATACCCTGTCTATTGTGCCATAATGTCTTTCTAAAATATAAAAATATGCTTTCTAAAAAACATATCATAAGGGGGCAGCTGGGTAGCTCAGTGGAGTGAGAGCCAGCCCTAGAGACGGGAGGTCCTAGGTTCAAACCCGGCCTCAGCCACTTCCCAGCTGTGTGACCCTGGGCAAGTCACTTGACCCCCATTGCCCACCCTTACCACTCTTCCACCTATGAGACAATACACCGAAGTTAAGGGTCTAAAAAAAAAAAACATATCATAAAAAGCTTTGGGAGAGGGGAGGGAGGAGGGGAAGGAAAGAACATAAATCATGAACCACGGGAAAATATTCTAAATTAATTAATTGACTGATTGATTGATTTAAAAAAGGCATGTACACAAGGTATAAATCAAATTTGAATTTTTAAAAATTGGGGGCAGTATGGTGATTCAATAGATTGAAAGATGAGAGGTTTTTGGACACTTCCTACATATCTGTGTGACCCTGGGCAAGTCACTTAACCCCCCCGCCCCCATTGCCCAATCCTTATTGTTCTTCTGCCTTGGAATGAATATATTGTATTGAAAAAGAAAAGTTGTTAAAACTAAATTAAAACTCCAGTCCTTCATTTCCATAGAATTTATTAATATTTACTTGAATAAGAGAAAGAAGACAGGTAGAGCTATTTTGAACTATTCTGACCACATGGTTGCTTCTCCTCCTCATGGCTCTCTCTCAGCCACCCTCCTTTCATTGCTCTGTCCAAGGTAATAGGGAGAGACTACTTCCCTGGAACCCCCTCTTTTCTTTCTTCTCCTTTACCCCTAGATTGTAATTATCCTTTCTGGGTCAATGTGCCTTGCTCACTTTTCCTCTGCACGACTGCACAGGGACATAGGTAGGATGACCCCAGGACGTGATTTCAGGGAGTGGGAGTTCCATTTATACAAAGGTTAGGGTTTAAGGAGAGAGACAGTACAACAGGGAGAGAGAGAGAGAGAAAGAGAAAGAGAGAGAGAGAGAGAGATAAGAAAGGCATGAAAACTTAAATAAAAACAATGGAGAGACCTATTGTTTTCCCTAGGTCTATTTTTCAGACCTGACAGTCACTATCCCTTTGGTGATCCTTGCAAAGGAAATCTAGAAAGCACTTCTACAGATTATGAAGTTCTGGCAATAAGCAAGATATTAGGGCACAGCTGATGTTTTCAACTCTTCTGTCATATCAAAGAAAGAACTTCAGAAAGAATAAAATTCAGAAAATAAATAGCTGATTAAGAAAATATGTCTGAGAATAGGATTTGTCTGTCTGGTCCCTGGCTTAAAATAAAGAAATAACAGATTCTTCTCCAGGGTTGAAATGTAGCTAATGATATCTGGAAAAAGGCCTATTTGCTTGGAATAGGGTAAATCTGATCAAGAGGGCTTTAAATTGAAATTGGAAAGACAGAGGAAAAATGGCTAAAGAAGAGCATCAATAGAGAATCCTGGTAATTCACAGGATCAAAAATTAAGAGCTGAAAAGAATATTGAAGTTCACCCAGTTCTTCTGTCTCTTCATTTGAATGAGAAACTGAAACTTAGAGAAGTTGAAATGAACATTCAAAATCACACAATTGATAAATTGTAAAGCCATAATTTCAACCTAGGTCCTTATAAAAAGACTGATGTATGTTCAGAAGATAGGAAGGTGAGGAGAGTATATATGAACATACCATTCAAGGACCAGTTCAATAAATTGGGGAAGATTTAACCTGGAAAAGAGAAACCTTTAATAGGACCATAACTGCTTTTAAGTAAGTATGTGAAGGATCATACTGGAATTGAAATTAGATTAGATTTATTCGACTCAAGAGAACAGAATTAAGAGGCATAGTAATGGTGGAAATTACAGAAAGCAAGATTTAGGACTGATGTAAGGAAAAGAAAAAATATTTTATAACATTTAGGGCTTTCTATAAATGATATAAGTTACTTAGCTGGTGATGACTTCCTCCAACCAGAGGTCTTCAAGCAGAATCTGATAAATCTCTTATTTGAGGATCCTATAGAGAGGATTCCTGAATTTATTCCAAGAATGGACAAATCTAGCTGGATCCTAAAGTCCTTTCTACTGTTTAGGTTCTGTTACAAGAAACATTTATTGTGGGGAAAACAGATTGGAGAGATGAGAGAATGGAAGCCAGGAGTCTAATTATGGAACTTTTGAAATAGTCCAAAGGAGTTATCCCTCCTCTGGACTATTTCAAAAGTCCTGAACTATTTCAAAAGAGCCTGGAAGTAGATTTTATGAGATTTGGCCCCTGATTCACTATCCTTGGTGAGGGACAGGGTAAGGTTGTGGATGATTCTGAGACTGTAAACTTCAATGACTGGAAAGATTGGGGGTGGGGAGTGGGGAAAGGTGCATAGAAAGGTAGAAATTTAGAGAAAATTTAGGAATAAAAGATTGAGTTCTGTTTTGGACAGATTGAATTTAAGGTGCATTATAACATCCATCCCCTTGAGATGTTCAGTAAATGATGTCTACTGCAATTCCATAAAAGGGAGATTAAGTTTGAATATATTGATCTGGGAGACATAAGGGAAAAGATCCAAATTTAACTCATGGGAACTCATAAAATTGCCAAAAGAGAAAATGTAAACAGAGAAAAGAAGGCTCAAGACAGACCCTTGGGGAAGGAAGTCAGGCATGGAGGATGATTCAGAAAAAGAGCCTGAGGAATAGTCAGATGTGTAGAAGAACCAAAACATATCAGTGTCAGAATGACTAAAGATGAAGAGGACAAGAAGGAAGGTAAGCAGTCATCTTAGTGTCTGTCAACGGAGCTGGAGAAGGAAATGGCAAGCCATTCCAACATCTTTGCCAAGAAAATCCCATATGGGGTCACCAAGAGTCAGAAATAACTAAAAGATCTAAAAACAACAAAAAAATCTCAGAAGTATTTTTATAAAAGGTTCAAATAAGATTATGTAAATATTTGTAAATCTCCTAGTATTGTTACATGAGCTATTATTATTTTTATCAATATTCTTGTAATTATTACATTAGACTATCTCTTGCTGAATCAGTATTTTTTTAAATAGTGCTTTTGAATGAAAAATAATGGATTTCAATTTTTATTATTGTTCAAAAGAAATCATTTTTCTGGCCTTCACCCTAATTAAAGAGACAAACTCAGGAAGTGAAGTTGAAGGGAGTTTATTCAGCTTGTCAAAGTAGAGGAGCAATGGGAAGGCCAGTTACAGACTACAGTTGTATCTTGCTTATAAACTAGGATTAAGTATTTTCAATATAAGGGCAAAAATATTTTGATTAAATCACACAATTATGAGGAGGTAGGATTAGTGCCACCTCAGCTCTTCCCTAAGTATTTTGCTTGGTTCGTGTCTCAGCCATCTTAAGTAGCTTCCTGCCACATGTTCAACATTAAAGACAAGGTTTTCTAAATGGCGTCCTGGACTGCCTGAGCACACTAACTGGTTTTTCCACACTATATAGCAGAAAAGATTATTAAAATACAGTTAGACCCCCACATTGATAGGCAATAAGTTCCAAGACCTATTGTGGATGGTTAAAATTGTGTGGCAACTTAAGATCTCAAGCATCAGAATTTACTTAACAATAAAGACAAAATGAAATAATATATAGATACGTATGTTAAAAGAGAAGCATAAATGATAAAATATAACACTATCCATTTATAAGCCTGATTACTCTCTCCCACCAACGAACTCAGTGTCTGCTTGGGAGAGTAGACACACATAGAAAATGGTCAGGAAAATACTACATAAGGAAGGAAAACCCACTCTCTGTGGGTAGCTCAGAATTCTCGACTTCAGATTCACTCAGAAACTTCTACATTACACTTAACCACTGTTACCTGCTGGTTGTTGGACCTACTTCAGCACTCTCCAACTGAACAAATTATTCTCCTCTCTAACAAACTGTAGCTTTTGCAACTTCTCTCACCTTAGAATCACCTTTAAAAGGACATCTAGAAAGTGTTACCTTTTACCATGAAGAGCAAGTCCCTTTAAGTCGGACCTCTGATAGCTTATCAGGCAAGCAATTTCTAGGCTTGGAGTCCTAATTTTTGTGTGTGTCATGGACCCTACTGACAGTCTGCCAAAACCTTTTAACCCCTTCTTATAATAATGTTCTTAAATGCATAAAATACTATATATAGGATTAAAATACAACCTTTTCATTTTTCAATGAAATTGAATTTTCAAAGGAGCTTCAAAATGCTTTTCAGAATGGCTGGATCAAATTATAGCTCCATAAATAATGCTAAACAATATCCACTTTTCAAAAGTCTTGCCAACATTTGTCATAATTCTTTTTTATCATCTCTGTTAATCTGATGGATGTGAAGTGGAATTTAGCAGTTGCTTTAATTAGAATTTTATTATTAGTAATTTGGAACCTTTTTTAATATGGTTGTTGACAGCTTGGATCTCTTCCTTTGAAAGCATATTGTTCATATCCTTTGACCATTTTTTACACTGGGGAATGGTTCTTCTTTTTATAACGCTGAAAGAGTATCTTTCTATATCTTGGAGGCTAAATGTTTATCAGAAACTTACCATAAGATTTTTTCAATTACCCATATCTCGTTTAATCTTAACTGTGTTGGTTTTCTTTGTCAAAATATTTTAAATTTTACACAATCAAAAATGTTCAGGGAAGGTAATTCTTAGTTTGCCAATTACCTGTTAAAAGTTCTTGCCATCTTTCTTCCATATTTGCCATTTACTTTCCATTTCCAGCTAATCTCAATGTGGTGGTCCTCTCTTCTGGGTTTACCTCTTGGTCTAACTTGCATTTGGAATTTTATTCTATTTATTCATATGTCTAGCATCATCTTCCAGTTGGAGATTTGTGCCTGGGCAAAACTTTACTCCCTACTTATGTAGTATAGGCAAGACCTATCCTGAATGAAATTGCTAAGACTAGGCACAATCTGCAAATATTGATTTTTTCCTGGTGGTTTAACTGGTTTTGGCATTGGTGCCTTTTCTTCCTCTTTTTCACTATATAGTTAAAAAAAGCAGAATTCTCTCCATTCAGATGTGCAGATGTTATAAATTCTGCTAATAGCAGAACATCTGCAAGACCCCAAATGCTTGGTGCTTAGAGGCTTACCTTGGCTCTCTTGTCATTTCTGCCATGGCATATCCATGACACTAGTCTCTGTTTCTTCTTGTACCTGGGCTAGGGGTGCTGCATGTTGTGCTACCTTATCTCTATGCTCCCTAGAGCTATGCATTCCTAGATGCTATGGTATGTTGGCATTAATCTGGCTCTATCTTCTCTGAGTTATAGCTACTTGTTTGTGTGGTACCTCCTGCTTACCTTCGCTTGTCCTCATTTAGAGCCTTCTTAGGATTCTGAAAATCTTTTATGTTGGCCCAAGAATGGATAAGGTGTTTATAGCTATTTCTCTTCAGTTGTCCTTGTTTTTCTAGTGCATTTTTAGAACTTTACTGGGATGTTTCTAGGAGATCTGATATTCCCTTGGTCCTAACATGTCACCATCTTCCCAAAATTTCTTTTCAGTTATATTCTAACCTCATCTCCCCAACATTTGCCTTATGTTCCAGAGATACTTATCATTGGTAGACCATGACATGACTATTTTCCTGATTCTGTAGTACGTAAATTCCCTGAAGGCAGGGACCATCTTTTTCATGTTTCTCAAACCTAACAAAATAACAAAACATATTAAACATGTGCTGAATTAATACATTTTGATCTATTTTTATCCTGTCTTCTGAATCTTTACTCATGCTGTTACCTTTATTTATAATGTCTTTCCCTCTCCTCTCTGATTATAAAAATCATATCCATCATGTAAGCCATATCTCAGGCATTGTCCTCCTTGAAAAAGCCAGTCTGACTACTCTGATGCCATAATTACCTCTTGGAATTCCCATAGCACTGATAGTCTAGACTACTAATAGGACACATAGTCCTATACTGCCCTGTGATTATTTTATCTCTCTCTCTCTCTCTCTCTCTCTCTCTCTCTATATATATATATATATATATATATATATATATATATGATGTATGTGTGTATATGTCTTATCTTCTGAATGAGACTGACCCCTTGAGTGCAAGGAACATCTCTTCATTTGTATTCTCCAAAGCACCTGTCAGAGTTAGGGTCACAGAATATACTTGTGAAATGGAAAAATGGCTTCAAAACGCATTTCTATTTTTCCCAAGTGGTTGCTAAGCATTTTAAATTAGTTTCTCTTTCTTTGTTCTGCCATTTCTCCTTTGAAATGTAAAAAAAATTGATAATATATCATGACTCCAGCCACCAGCTGTTATAGAAATAGATTCCAAGACAACTAGATCCAGTGAAATATAGCTTACTTCAGTATCATCTCCATCACCTATAACTGTGACTGAAAAATTCTTCTGACTAACCAATGGCAACATTGAAACCACAGTAAAAATATAACCCAAAACCCTCCCCAAAGCCAACAAAAATCAGAGACAATGTGTATAATTCTTCTGCAAACTTTTCTTACTATGATTCATGAAGACATCTCACTGAACTCCTTCCTCTTAGTGTCCCCAACATTTACATAGATTTCCTTTGAATCCTGTTCTTTTTTTTGGCCCAAACTCAATTTCTCCCAAATTCTCTGTCTTCCTCAGCAAACCTGAATGCTCTGGGGACATCTCTCAGACTTTGGAAGGAGGTGTTCTCCCAACTCTTGCCCAACTGAGAAATATTGCCACAATAAATTTTAGTTTTCTACCTTTCAAAATCCCATCACCCGTAACTTAGCAACCTCTTATAGCAAGATACTCTTTCATTATTTTTGGCATATCCTGGGTGTTAGTCAGCAGTTGTTAGATGCTATTAAAATATCAATATGACCACCCAAGGTGTGAATGTAATCTTTTAGAAACCTTCTAATGTCATTCATTTAATAGCTTGCAATTCCTCTAATAGTGATATAATTTTGTTCATGATTCAAGAGCATAGGCTGATAGAGCCATCCTGAAGTCTGATTTTTACCATGGTGCTCTTGTGGTGGGTTACTATTTCTGAGCACTTACTAAGCAAATTACTTTACTGGAGGTCTTACTCCCCAGGAGTCCATTTTAAGGGGGTATTTTCCCAAATTTCCTAAAGGTACAGGGGACTGTTGGAGGCCTGAATTAATCAATCAATTGGTCCACAAGTATTCATTAAGTGCCTTTTATAGGCGCCTTACATCTACATGTGCCAGATACTAGAAATACAAAAACAAAAAAAAAATATTCTTTGGTATCAAAGAATTTATATTCTATGTATAGATAGATTTAGTTTTGATATAAGGAAGAATATCTTAAAGAAAAGAATATTTTCTATAGAAATTAGATTTAATAAACTTCTTTCTCTAAAGGTTTTTAATAACTGGATCATTTTTTCACTTGCGTGGAAGGTTTGGAGGGTACTATTCGAAGTATGAGAAATGAAGTATCTAGGCTCTCTGGACTACTCTGCATTCCTTCTCCTCACTCTCCCTGCATGATGATTCCATGAAGTTCCACTTGGTGTGATCATTTATAATTGGTTATATGGTCATTCCCTCTTCTTAGAGAATGTCCCATCAGAGGAAGTCCCATTATAAAATCCTACATTATATCTCTAGAAGAGCTTGAGGAAGCTTCTTGTTTGAGAATCTTCAAAAACCTGTTTTTGAGATGGTATAGGCCCTATCCAAAGATATAGAAATGTACTCTTAGGATCACATCCAGGGGAGACTCAATCTGTGTTTCTGTGATGCTAAATGGAAGGATCATTATCTCATTACATTAAGATCCATATCATTTCGCCATCTGGTGGATTTCTGCTGTGATTACAGTTTTTGCCCAAATAATTTTGTGGAAAAGGGCACAATTTAGACCAACCAAGATTTGTTAGAAAGATCCTTTTGTAATTCTTTTTTTCTGGGACAAATGTGTGTAAAAATATTTATCTCTATCCATTTACTTTATTTTTATGGAGTAGGAGGGAAAAAAAAGTTAAGGAGAATGTTGATATTTCAGACCATGTGTACAGGTCTCCATAAGTTCAAATCCAGTTTGAAGATCTTCACCAGACACTCATACGTCCCCAAACAGCCACTGTCATGTAGGTCAAACAGTAGAATTTCTAACTGACTTTTTTGGGTCCAGGTGCTTCATTAGATGTAACTTTTAATAAATTTCCTCTGAAAAAGGTTTTGAGTGATAATATATGTATAACCCAGTGAAATTGCTTGTCAACTTCCAGAGTGGGGAGGTAGGAGGGGAAGGAGACAATAAGAATCTTGTAACTATGAAAAAATAATTTAAAAAATTAAATTTAATTTAAAAATTAAGTTTCCTTTGACCTTCCTTGTGAAAAAACAGTGACACAAATTATAAGAAATTATAAGAAAGATCTTTAAAGCCTGCAAAACAAATATTCATGTCATGCATATAACTTGGCTTAAAGCTCCAAGATCACTGATAGGAGACAGCAGGAGATTAGCATCTGCCTGGTGGGGAAGCTGGAAGAACCTATTTCCTGCTTCAGTTGAACATTTCAGGTAGCCTATGATCTGGCCTCTTGGAGACTTGGATTAAATGAACATTTACTTCACCTGATTAGCCACAGTACAATCTCACAGTTATTCTGGCTTCAGGAAATTGCAAATTCCTTTCTTCATCAGTGTCTCATGATTTTTTTATTCCTGAGACCAGGTTCTAATGACTATGTGTGATGTAAAAAGTGCAGGGGATAGAAGACAGATGCTAAACTAAGTATTCTTCCTTCAGATTATTGACTTAAATTAGGAAAGGTTAGCTTCTGGGCTCCTAAAAAATGACATATTTTAAGAAACCCTAGCCACATGTACATATTTTATGCATCGAATTACCTGGGAGTTTAAATTGAATGCTGCTGCAATTACTTCTAACTACACACACCTGAACTACCTTTATCTCCATCCTGCCTAATGTTATGACATTTGAATTCCCTTGTAGTCTAGTGTAGGTGGTAGTCTTCCACTTAGTACAGCTTTCTCCCTCCTCCTAATAGAAGACAGAGAATCAATTCATATACAGAATGTACAAAGAAGAGGTTTTTTCTTCCAATAATTTGAGAAGTCACTTTTTCCTCCTTTCAATGAAATACCCAGAAAATAAATTCCCTCATCAAGTCGACAGGGGGAGCAATAGACATCTCTTCAGAGGTTTGTCATTTCAAAGAACAGACCTCTTGGTGATGGAGAAATTGGCCAATGCAACCATGGCCTGCCAAGCTAGAAGCAGCATCAAGGAGGGGATGAAGGAAACAAGCAGAGAAGCAGATAATCCTGCATATAGATTCAACTTTTTGGCGAAGTGTTCAGTGAATAGAGTGCTGGACTTGGGATCAGGAAGTCTCATCTTCATGAGTTCAAATGTGGCCTCAGAATCTTGTATTGTGTGACCCTAAACAAATCACTTAAATGTTTGCTTCAATTTCATTTTTCTTTTGTAAAATGAGTTGGAGAAGATGGCAAATCGCTCCAGTACCTTTGCCAAGAAAACCCCAGGTAAAAGTCAAAGAGTCGGACATGACTGAAAAATGACTGAATAGTCTGGCTACAGGGAAAGAGTGAGCCAGCATCTTTAGTTGTTGAAGCCATAATTCTTGAAAGAGCTATTTTCCCAAGCTACTTGAAGGGGTGGGTTGTGGGATGGGAAGTAGAAGGATGTAATATTTATTCAGAAATGTGGCATATACTATTTCATCAACACTTTAGTATTTATCTCTATAATATGTACTGTGTTGTTGCTCATTCTTGTCTCAATTCTTTAGCTTGGTGAATCATTGATTATTTAAGACCTCTACTCCTTGAAAGCACTGACTCCCCCCCAAAGCTCAGTTTGTTGCATCTCTTATAAGAAGTTTTTTACTGCTTTTTAATGACTTTTAATTTTTTTAATTTACATATTCTCTATTCCTGTCCATGCTATTTTCCTCCTGTGGAATATGTTATTGAGGGCAAGTATCATTTTTCTCTGCTTTTATTTTTGTATGCCTAGTGCCTAAAAGGTACTTAAAATGTAATAGACACTTAGCAAATTTTTTCAAGTTTAATAAAATTCAGCTAATTTCTGAAGTGGAAGGAGACAAGTGAGCTCAATAGATAAATGATCATTCAAAAGTACATGTGATTTGTAAGAGAGCCATAGAACAGTCAGAGTTAGTGAGCCTTAGGGCTACACAGTTGCAGTGGGGGTTTTAGAATTGATTGGCATTCTGGAATTGGTATTTCAAAGGGCTAAACATTTTCCCCTAAGCCCCAATAAGATTTTAAAGTAACATAGTCTTTGATTTGAGCAAAGAGACTGATTTGAATCATCACCAAGTGTTTTGAGAAAGACACAGTTCTCATTCAAAGTGAAGTGAGCAGAACCAGAATATTTTATAAAGTAACGCTATTATACAATGATCAACTGTGACTTAGTTATTTTCAGCAACACAATGATCCAAGACAATTCTTGGCTTAATGATAAAGAACTTAATGATGAAAAATGCTATCTTCAGAGAAAGAACTGATGGAATCTGAATGCAGATTGAACCATACTTAAAAAAAACAAACAACATTCCCTGCCTCCCTTGCTTTCTGTCTTAGAATGGATTCTAGGTATCAGTTCTGATGCAGAAAAATGGTCAGATTCTAGACAACTGGGGTTAAGTGACTTGCCCATGATTACAAACTAAGTGTCTGAGGCCATATTTAAACCAAGGACCTCCCTTCTCCAAGTGTGGCTCTCTATCCACTGAGCCATCTATCTGTTTCTGGAAGCATCTTTTAGAAAAAAATCTCTTTTTTGCATCTGGTCTGTGTTTTCTTTTGTATCATAGCTAAAATAGAAATATATTTTGCATGACTATACATGTATAATCTACTTAAAATTGATTGCCTTTTTCAGGAGGGGTTAAGGAAGGAGGGAGGGTAACAATTTGGAATTCAAAATTTTTAAAAAAGGAATGGTCACTTCCCAGCTGTGTGACCCTGGGCAAGTCACTTGACCCCCATTGCCCACCCTTACCAATCTTCCACCTATGAGACAATACACCAAAGTACAAGGGTTTAAAAAACAAAACAAAAACAAAACAAAACAAAACAAAAAAAAATGAATGATAAATTGTTTTTACATGTACTTGGAAAATATTCAAAAAATTTACATGTACATACACACACATAAAACAGTTCTCAAGGGAGCAAAGTAGGGGGATGATGTTGATATCTGTGATTCTAAGTAACAGGATCCTTAGACACCTTCTGCTTTCTTTGCTCCCTCATACTCATCCAACTTCGCTCAAGTCATTGTGTGTTTCAATCCTTCTGAACTCTATCCTTTCAATAAACCTGTTATTACTGTAAATCCCATTGTATTGCTTTTTTAGTTGATTTTTAAATTTTTTTTCATTTTTAATTACAAAGAAACAATTTTTGACAATTGTTTTCTGACATTTCATGAATCAGATTCTTTCCTTCCCTCCTGGGCTCCTCTCCCCAAAGAATTAATCTAATATAGTTTATGCCACTGTTATCATGCAATACATATTTCCATATTCCTCATGCCATGACAGAAGACACATATTCATCCACATGATGACTATAGATAGTTTCAATTTCTTCCTCTGAGAACTACCTGTTCATATCCTTTGACTTTTTATCAGTTAGGGAATATTTTATATTCTTATAAATTTAACTCAGTTCTCTGTATATTTGAGAAATGAGGCCTTTGTCAGAGACATTTGCTATGAATTTTTTCTCTGTTTTTCCCTTCTAATCTTGGTTGTATTGTATTTTTTGAATAAACCCTTTTAAATTTAATGTAATAAAAATTATTCATTTCATATATTAACTTTTATCTATATTTTCACATTTTTCCTTTTTATTCCCAAAAAAAATTTGAATTTTTTCATAATGTTCTCTATATCTTATTTGGCTACAAATTCTTCCCTTATCCAGATAAAGTATTGCTATGTTTCTTTCATTTGTTTATAGTATCACCTTTTTTTCTAGATCAAATATCCATTTGGACTTTATCTGGTATGTGGCATGAGATTTTGGTCTATGTGCAGTTTATACCATACTGTTTTCTAATTTTCTTAACAGTTTTGCCAAATAGTGAGTTCTTGTTCCTAAAGCTTGGATCCTTGGGTTTATCAAATACTAGGTTACTATGGTCATTAACTACTATAATGTGTTGATGACCTAATCTATTCCATTGATCCACTACTCTATTTCTTAGCCAGTACCAGGTTATTTTGATGATTAATTCTTTATAATATAACCTACGATCCGGTACAGCTATGTATCCTTCCTTCATATATTTTTTTCACTAATCTCCTTGATATCCTTGATCTTTTATTCTTCTAGAAGAACTTTGTTAGTATTTTTCCATTTCTATGAAATAAATTTTGGGTAGTTTTATTGGTATGGCACTGAATAAGTAAATTAATTTAGATAGGATTGTCATTTTAAAAAATTTTCATATTGACTCAACCTATCCATGAGCCATGTTTTTCCAGTTGTTTATGTATGACTTTACTTGTGTGACAAGTGTTTTGTAATTGTGTTCAAATAGGTACTGGGTATGTTTTGGTAGATATACCACCAGACATTTTATATTGTTTACATTTATTTTAACTTGAGTTTCTTTTTCTATCTCTTGTTGTTGGACTTTATTGATGGTAAATAGAAATGCTAATTGATGATTTGTGTGTATTTCATATCCTGCAACTTTGCTAAAATTCTTAATTGTTTTTTTTATTAGTTTTTGATTTATTCTCTGGGTTCTCTCTCTATATATATATACCATTATATCATCTGCAAAGAGTGACAACATTGTTTTTCTGCTCTTTATTGCTATAGCTAGCATTTCTAGTCTAATATTAAATAGTAGTGGTGATAATGGGAGTTCTTGCTTCACCCTGATCTTATTGGGATCTTGAGAGCCCCAAATTTGTAGCAGCAGGAGGTCTGAAGTTTCCTTGTCATAAAAGTAGCTTTCTAATTTTTTTCATTCTTTTTTGCTCATTTATTTAGTTATTACTTTCCCCCTCTCGTTACCTTATTCATATGTTGAGGTTTTTTTCTGCTCCTGGGGAAAATGGAACACTGTTCCAGGCTAGCAATGTAACCTTCTCTAGTGCTTGGAGTAGGCCTAGCTGTCTTTGAATACTACTATGTGCACTTTGAGGTGATAGTCAGCTGTCTTTATGTGGGGAGACTTGCAGTTATTTTGTCTAGTTGGATTTGCTCCCCCTACTGCTTGTCTTGTGGTCTGGACTATTCCCTGTTCTGCCAGTTCATTGCCTTAGGCCACATGGAAGTGCATTGGGCTGGGCTGGTTCTGCTGGTTCCCATGATACTGCCCTATTTTTTTTTGAGGCAATTTATTTTCTATTTTTGTTTGGTGAAAAGGTTTGGTGAGCAGAACTTCCCTTACTTCATCCTCTTAATTCCTAGCATACAACTCCTATTCTTTTGTTAACAAACTATTCTTCAAATAAGAACTATGCCCTTCCTCTACAAACTAGGTTGTGCATATTTTATACTTAATTTTTACATACATGTTGTTTTCCCCAATTGAATAATAGCTCCCAGAGTTTTGGAGTCTCTGTTTTGCAGTCATCTTTGTAACTCTACTGCTTATCATGGGCCTGGAAAAGAAGAGCAATCTAACAAATTCTCATTTAATTGAATTGACTTGACAGGGTAAAGCAAAGAGAAAGATGAGAGTAGAATGAATCTGAAGTGGCTTGTAAGTCTTAAAGCACTGAAAGGGTTAGCTCTTCTTATGACTACTATAAGATCAATGAGCAGAATGATGAGCTGGGATCCATAAAAGAGAAGCATAGAAAGTACTCAAGACACATTCTGACATCACAATTTTTCCTATGTTACAAAGCACAAAATGACTTTTATGGTTCAATTTCCATTGAGTAGAAGAAGATTCTACTAATACAATACATCTCGTAATTCACTGAGAAAACTTGAGATGGATCCTGATTAGGCAGAAATATCTATTTAGATCATAAGAGAAAAATAGCATACCTGGAAAGACATATATATGAAGCAATGCAAAATGAAATGAACGGAACTGGGAAAACATTGTACACAGTTACAACAATAATGTATGATGATCAACTGTGAATGATGACTATTAACAACAATGTAAGGATTCCAGGACAATTCCAAGGGACTGATTCATGATGAAAAAGACTATCCACTGCCATAGAAGGAACTGAAAGAATAGAGTGCAAATTGAAGTAAATCATTCTTCATTTTATTTCCTACATTAATTTTTCCATAGTGTAAAAAATATGTATCTTTCATAACATGATGAATGTGGAAATATGTATTGTATCAGGGAGGGGGAAAAGAAGTAAGAAAGAGAGAACTTGAATTGCAAAATGTCAGAAAATTATTATTAAAAATATTTTTTAAATAAAGAAAAATAATATGGCCCATTGGATCTGGTACTGGGGTTAAAGTCTGGAAGACCAATATTCAAAACTGGCCTGTGACTTTTATTATTTGTGTGACCCTGGGCAAGTCAGTTAACCTCTTAATGCTTCATGCAATTCCATATGATTTATCACCTAAGACATAGATAGATTGCCTTCTCTAGTTCTTCTTCTAATAGTTCCCCACTTTCCAAAAAAAAAAACCCATAGATTTCTCTCACATTTGCATACAATATGACAATTTGGGGACTTTTGTTTTTGCTCTAAATGAATAATTTTTCTTGTCCAAAACAGCACCAGTCCTTTGGTTCAATTAGTGATAACCCTTTATGGAAACAAGTGGGGATAGGTAGAATATTTACTTAGGGACTTTCACCCTTAAATTAGTCCATGACACACACACACACACACAAAGGCCTGAAGACCACTGTTCTATTGGACTCTTCTCCTATTTTTAACTCCTAAGAATATTTGTCTTCATGCTCCCAGTCATTAAGATACAAGAAGATACTAGTAGCAATAGAAAACCTTTAACTAGTGGCTGTGGGGCTCTGCTCATGTCCTAGGAAGGAACAGAATGAGTAGAATAGTAAAAAGGGAGAGCAAATAGATTGCTCATTTCCTTTTCAAGGACAACAAGCTGGCCTAGAATTGTCAAGTATCTCAGGAGACCCCAAAACATTTTATGCTAAGATAATAGTCATTGTTGGCCCTATGAGATCTCTGTTTTATACCTATTTGCTCCTGTGATTTGTTTCTCAAAGTGACTACATATCTTCATTAACTTCAATCACACAAAAGTTCCTTTATTTCCTAAAGGAGGATTAAAAGCAAGTCTTTATAGCATTTGTTTCTCCATTGAAATGCCACCAGGATTCTAAAAATCTGTAATCATCTGGCTTGTATTATAGAACTTGAACAAAACAAAAACAAACAAAAAAAATCAAACCTCTTTTTTTAAAAAATGAATTGCCCTCTAGGTAACTGCCTGAACCTTTTCTAAGTAGCACTGTGATTTCATTGGTTTTGATGATAACAAGTCAAATCTTAGGGGAAGCAATACAGAAGTTTAAAGGAATTGAACAGGCCTCTCTAAAGGGTTTTAAATTTGATCCAAAGTTTTTATACAATGGGGGGAAAATCCAGACAGCATCCAGCTGGGACACCAAGAATTGGTCATTTCCAGGAGCAAGCCATTTCTATGGCCATTAAGGGGAAGCAAAGAATTATTCTGATTCTCTGACTATATAAAGATATGTTGTACTGATGAGACCCCAACAGTAGTGAGAGGGTACAAAAATTTCCACTCCTCTCTCTCTCCAGCAATATATCTGACTGGTGGTATTATCAATAGTAGCATTTAGCTAGCAAGCAATGGTTTTAAGTGGTTATATGCCATCAATGACAGAAAATGGAAATTAACGGACAACTCAGTCAGCCATTATCAAAAGTACCAGGAATGCTACAATCTACTAAATGTGCCCTCCTTATCCTATTTTTTGAGGATTTGAAACAGGAAAATGGTGTTGGTTAATAATTTGAGATTGCAAAATGTCTAGCACTTCTCTGGAAAAACCAGCACAACAGCAGACTTCACCAAATTCTAAAATTACTGTTTTACTGCTCCTATATTTTTTCTGTATAGCTAAATGGGCCAGTAGGGATTTTCATCTGGGGCCTGAGTGCCCAGACAGGGCAGAATCCCCCAATTCCAATAAAATTATGATATTATCATTCTTATATAAGCATTTTGACCTAAAATTCTGATGTTCAAACTATCATTCTGCATATAGACAATGCTATTTATTCAAAGACCTAGATCTCTCAGCATTTTCTTTACTTGTATTAAGTGGCAAAGTGTACTCTGAGATTAGATTGGGTCAGATGGGACAGTGAGCAATACAAATTGTGGTGAATAAAATCCTGAGAGACAGCAATATGGATATTAAAAATATACTTATTGACTAAGCTAGTAATAATCAATAAATTAATGATCGCCTGTCTTGATAACAAAAGACCAAGGTGCAGGACTATGGGTCATTTTAAATACTTTGCTGCCTCCTAAATAGTACATGATTAGATCCCCCAGGGAACAGAATAAGGTAACTCTTCTTGGTGGACATTTAATAAGAAGGTAGGCTAAGATTGATGGGGGAGAGGTTAGCTGCAAAAGTGACCTACTCATTAAGTTTCAGTAGCCCCCAGTGATGTGGGCAAAAAAATTATCTTCAAAGCAATTACACAAAATGATATCAAAAATATTTTAGCATTCTCAACATCAAATCAATTAGGCTTAATAATGATCAAAGGATATGAACACACAGTTCTCAGATGAAGAAATTAAAGCTATATTTAGTCACATAAAAATACTCCAAATCTCTATTAATTAGAGAAACAGAAATTAAAACAACTCTGAGGTATCACCTCAGCCCTATCAGAATGGCAAATATAGCAAAAAAAGAAAATTATAAATGTTGAATTGGGACACCAATAAATTGTGGAGCTATGAACTGATGTAACCATTCTGGAGAGCAATTTGGAACCATGCCCAAAGGGTCATCAAATTGTGCAAAACCTTTCACCTATCAGTACTACTACTAGGTCTATATCACAAAGGGATGGAAGATAAAGGAGGGGAAAAAAAAGAACAAATGTCTTACAGCAGGAATACAATAAAATTCCTAGGATTTTCCAGGGAGAGATATCTTTAAGGTATTGTAAGGGATAGCCTTTTGACAGAGAAAAGAGTATTACAAATTGATATTAATAATCAAGTGATACAACATTAATATTAATTTTCCTCAATGTAGACTCTTAGGTCCATTTCCCCACTAAATATTCTAAGCCAACATTGAAAATCTTCACAGAAATTTCATGTTACTTTAATTCCCACACTGTTTTCAGAACCCTTCATGGTGGCCTTCCATATAAGTTTTTGCCTGAGATGAATAAAGCTATAAGCTACCTTTCCCAAAACTTGATGTCACTCCAGTATTATCCATTAGTCAATGGGTATAATGGGAGAGGATTGTTATTCACATTTTAGTCTACTTAACCACACATCATTATCCTCATGATGTGAGTCAAACAGAAAGAACTTATTTGGTCATGATAAATAGATAGTACAGCTAAAAATAAAACATAGAATGATATTTATAAAAGAAAACTATGATCAAATTTAGGATATAGGTTCTATTTGCACATTTATTGTGAAAGATATTTGCAATCACACATTAATGCTGTTGTTCAGTTGTTCAATCATGTCAAACTTTTCATGGTCTCATGTACACTTTACACTTCTATTCTCCATTATCATCTGAAGCCTGTCCAAGCTCATATTTATTTCTTGTATGACACTATCTATCTATCTCAGAGTCTTTTATCCCATTTTCATTTTTCCTTTAATCTTTTCCAACACCAAGGTTTTTCTGGTGAGTCTTGTCTTTTCATTATGTATTCAAAGTTTAAAGCTTCAACTTCAGTATTTGACCTTCCAATGAATGACATTAATTAATTTATTCAAGTTGTGTCTGATTTGAACTCTTTGCTGTCCAAGGAACTCTCAAACGTCTTCTCCAGTACCATAAGTCAAAAGCATTGATTCTGTAGTGCTCAGCTTTCACTCTAGTCCAACTCTGACAGTCATCTATTAGTAACAGAAAAACCATAGCTTCAACTAACAGAACTTTTGTTGTCAAGGTGGTGTCTCTGCTTTTTAATGTAGTATCCAGATTTGCTATAGATTTACTTCTAAGGAGCAAATGTCTTTTAATTTCCCAGCTGCACTTGCTGTCTTCAGTGATCTTTTAGCCTAAAAGTATAAAATCTGACACGGCTTTCATTTCTTTGCCATTTGCCAGGAAGCAATGGGACTAGTTGCCAAGATCTTAATTTTTTTGATGTTAAGCTTCAAGCCTGCTTTTACTTCTCTTTTACCCTCATCAAGAGACTTCTTAATTCTTCTTTACTTTCTGTCATCAGAGTGATATCATCTGCATATTTGAGATTATTGATATTTCTCCTAGTAACTTTAGTTCTGCCTTTTGATTTATCCACATTGTCATTTATCATGATATACTCTGCATATAAGTTGTCAATAAGCTTATGATATACAGTTTTGTCATGCTTCTTTGCCAATCTTAAATCAACCAATTGTTCTGTGTTCAATTCCAATTGCTTCATGACCTGAATACAGGTTCCTAAGAAAACTAGTAAGATGATCTCTCATTGTTTTGAGGACTTGCCACATTTTGTTGTGCTCCACAGTCTGAAACTTTAGTTGTCAATAAAATCATTGGAGATGTGCTTTTTTAACATCTTTGCTTTATTTATAATCCTGTGAATTTTAGCAATTTGGTTTCTAGTTCTTCTACCTCCTTGAAAACCAGTCTGCTCTTATGGCAATTTTCAGTTCATATATTGCTGACTTTTAGCTTAAAAAATCATGAGCATAACCTTGCTGACATATGAAATAAACTCAATTGTTCAATAATTTGAACATTCTTTGGCCTTGCCATTCTTTAGGATTGGATGTGAATTAATCTTTTCCAAACCAATGTACCTCCAAATAGAGGGTAATTAAGCAAACATACCTGAAATAAAATTAAAAAAACATCTGAAATAAAAAAATTGAAATTTGGAATTAAAAAAATTAAAACATTTAATTTTACATTAAAGTACATTTTAATTTACTCATGGATACCTACTAATGGGTAATTAAGGTATTAGATGTTCATTCATTTATTCATTCATTTATTTGTACACTTATTTCATCACAATTTTCTATTAAAAATATCAAGTGATGAGCTTGATCATAGAATTAAAAGAGTTCTGATGTGTGATTTGCAAATTACTAGTGTTTGTTTCATATATTAGGTAGCATTTATTAGTCTTTACCATATATACATATATGTTCAATGTGTGAAAGGCAAGAATATAGTTGATATATCCTGTTTTTTTGGCTGACTCTTTCTTTGACAAACCTCTAAATCATCTTCCATGATAGATACTGAAAAGTCTAGTTCTGAAAGGAATGCAGGTGCTGTGACAAACACAGCCAAATTTTTGAGCAAATAACTAATAAAACTGAAATAAAGAAAAATCTGCCATTTGTACATTTTATAAGGAGAAGTGAAAACTTACTCTGAGAAAGAAAAAAAAAAGAAATCTTATAGCAACATAAAAAAGCTTGAAATATGGAAGGTAAAATCAGGACTCTGAAACTTTCCTAACTGGCTGCAAGAATGTCCTCTTTAACTGATGGCTCCATTCTGTGGGAAAACCCAGGTCAGGCTCATTGGATTAATGTAGCTTGAAAGAGTGATTGTTCTCACATCTCAGGCTTCTACATATACTGTGGTGTAAATTGTGGTGGGCAGATAAGGAGATACACATCTACATAATAAATTAGTGCACTACAAATAGCCACCAGAATATCAACTCTTTACTGTTTGAAAATTAATAACAATAATAGTAGCATGAATTTTCCCTAGAAACCTGAAAGTGCTTTAAAAAATAAAGGCATTAATACACATGGAATGAAGGGATTCAATTGCCCACTTATGAGAGTCATTAATTTTTTTTCTGACCACTAAAATCTAGTCATAAAATTTCCCTTCTGGGAAAGACTCTCATTTCTGCATTTTTCTTCTTTTCTTGTTGATTTCATTAGACACCTATATCTTATAATTTCCAGAAGAGGTAAGTGGATATAGAAATGTAATTTTTCTTGATCTATAGATATTGACACTTGGTACCATAGATATGAAATAAACTAGTGACTTTCTACCAGGAAAAGTGTAGGTCTTAATTATTATTGCTATTAGTTAATGATTATTATATTTGTGCTATAATTATTATTATATCAACTATGTGCCAGGCAATGTGCTAAAAGCACATCATTATTAATAATTACTGTGCTACTGCATCATTATTATTCATAATTTTGACTATTATATTTCTTTGGATTTTACAAATCATTTTACACATTTTATCTCGATAGATTGAAGGGGAGATATATAAAAATTTACCAAGGAAAATATTCTTCAATAAAGCCTCCATAGTTCCATCAAGAATAAATAATAACTTGTGTCAAGTAAATCTTGATCTCCTTTTTCTTTGGATTAGGTGGAGATAATAACAATATCTATATTGCAAGATTGTTAAAAGGATCACATGAAATAATATTGAAAAAACAGTATTTAGCACAGTACCTGTAACACAATAGACACTATATAAATGCTAGTTATTTAGTAGTATTAGATTAGAAAATAAAGGGTAATCCATAGACTTAGTATACCTGTATTTGAGCGAAATATTTAACAGTGAATGTAAGTTGCAGAGAAACACACTTTACAGACTTCTGGCCTAAGATGGTGGCAGACTAGAAGGAAGGGCTATACTCTTTTCCCCTGTTTTTCTTCTAGAGACTAGGGAGAGATAGTCTACATGAAAGTATAAGTAAATGGATTTGGAAATGTTAGATTGAGGTCCAATGCAGAATTATTAGGGCTCAATATCTCAGAGGGAAGCCTATAGAGTCTAGAGTGCTCTTAGTGTTTGTCTTTGGTTTTCTGCTGCTCATGTTTTTTTCTTTGACTTGGAGAAAGGTACAATGATATATTTATCAAATTGTCATATGTCACAAAATTGGGAAGAAGGAATAAATAGCTAATTTAATAGGAATAAATGTAAATTTTTCACTTAGGCTCAAAAAATCAACTTCACAAGTACAGTATGGGAAAGGCATGAGTAGACCATAATTCCTGTGAAAAACAACAGTGCTTAATTTTAGGGAACAAGGCACTAAATTTGAATGACAATCTACAGATTAAATAAGCTAACACAATCTCAGGCTAAAGTAACCAAATCATGGTGTTCATAATTAGTGTGGTGCTAATTAAGTGTGCTGTGCTCAGAGCTGAAAACATTTGAAAATTGAATTCAATTCTGGCTTCTTTTTTGTTAGGCAACATAATGTCAAAACATGTCCATAAAAGGCCGGTCAGACCAAAGAGAAGACTAAACATGTCACACATGGATTGATGGAGAAAGTAAAGGATGGTTAGCCTAGAGAAAAGAAGACATGATGAGGATACAATGGCACTTTTCTAGCATTTGAAGAGATTTCATGTAGAAGAGAAATGACTTGTTCCCCTTATCTTCAGAGGATAGAACTATTAACAGTGAATGTAAGTTGCAGAGAAACATACTTTACAGACTTCTGGGCTAAGATGGTGGCAGACTAGAAGTAAGGGCTATACTCTTTTCACAAGCAACTGACACAGTGTTAGAAAAGGACAAAAATCAAAATCAGATGAGTGAAGGGATTCAGCCATGGTGCACAGCCTTGAAGGTTTGCAGCTTTAGGGCATTTCCCCAATATAAAGGGGTAAAAGTATACCTACCAAAGCTCAAGCTGATCACTCCTCACCCACGCCACCTACTCTACCAAAGTCAGAGTGAGGGCTGGAGCAATCTCAAAATTCTCAGGGGCTGACTGAGGGTACCACAGATTTACCTCTGAAGGCAGCAGAGGCCCTTGGCAGTGAGACTTGGATCCTGAGGTTGGGGAGTGTGGTCATGGAGTGCGGGAGCTGAGGCAGGGCAGACCAGGCTAGCAATGGTAGACCCAGGCTGGCTGAGATAGACACAATGGAGAATGGAAAAATAGCCTCAAGCCCACTACACCAAGAAGTGCCTCCCACTTTACTCAGACTTCTGGCTGAGAAGCCAAGGAAATACAGAGAAAAAAACAAGCACAGCAATGACTAACAATATGAACATAATCAACAAGTACCAAAAGAAATAAACTCCAACAGAAAAGGCCTTTGACCCTAGATAACTTCTATGGAGAAAATGAGCAGAGTACAGGGGCAACAGCAGAGAGTGACAAACAAGCAAACATCCAAACTTTTAAATAAAAAAAAATGGAAATTGGTCACAAGCTTTCAAGGAACTCAAAATGGAGTTCAAGAACCAAGTAAGAAAGATAAAAGAAAAATAGGAAGAAAAATGGGATAACAAAATGAAAGTAATTTAAAAAGATAACAGTTTAAAAGACAGAATCTCCCACTTGAAAAAAGAAGCACAGAAATCATATAAAGTAATAAGCAAATTGGAGACCAGAAATTGTCCTGCTGGAAGCCACAAAAAGCAGGTAGATCAAACCAAAATGGAAAATCAAAAAATCAATGCTTAAAAACCAGTCTTTAAAGACTAGAATCTGACAATAGAAGCTAATGATCTCACAAGACAGGAAGAATTAACAAAGCAAAATCAAAAGAATGAAAAAAATAGAAGGAAACATGAAACATTTCATTGAGAAGACTATTAACTTGGAAAACAGGTCCAGGAGAGAATATGAGAATTGTAGGTCTACCTGAAAACCTAGACATAAACAGAAATCTTGACATCATATTACAAGAAATTATCCAAGAAAACTGCCCTGATATTCTTCAATAAGAGGGCAAAATAGATATTGTAAGAATCCATAGATCACCCTCTACATTGAATCCTCAAAAGAGATAACCCCCAGAAATGTAATTGTCAAATTCAAGAGCTTCCAAGCTAAGGAGAAGATATTGCAAGAAGCCAGAAAGGGACAATTCAGATGTAAAGGAGCACCAATCAGGATTACAAAGGATTCAATAGATTCCAAACTAAAGGACTGCAAGGTTTGGAATATGATATTCAGAAAAACAAGAGGATTGGGTCTACAACCAAGGATCACCTACCCATAAAAACTGACTATATATTTCCAGGGGAAAGTAAGGGCATTTAAAAAAATAGAAGATTTCCAAGTATTTGCAAAGAAAAGATAGTAACTAAATGGAAAATTCGATGTCCAAATACAAAAATCAAGAGAAACATGAAAAGGTAAACAAGAAAGGGGAAAAAAATTTTAAGGGCTTCAGTAAGGTAAAAGTGTTTATATTCCAATATGGAAAAATGTTATTTGTAACTCTCAAAAACTGTATCATAGTAGTTAGAATAATTACTCATAGGTAGATGTTGGAGTAGTAAGTAGTTTAGGACAATATATAAAAAAAGAAAAAGAGGGAAAAAAAGAAGATGGCACCAAGAGAAACTTAAAGGAATAAGAAAATAGGAAAATATATGCCACATGAAGAGGTGAATGGCAGGGGGAGAGGGGAAGAATACTATTATAAGAAGGAGAGAAAGAGAATGCTAATAGGTAATACATAAACTTTACTCTCAATGGAATCAGTTCTGAGAGGGAAGAGCAACTAGATTCATTGGGGTATAGAATTCTATCTTATCCTACAGGGAGGTTGAGAGGGAAAAACCAAGGTGGGGAGAGGTACAGGGAATATCAAAAGGAAGGAAAAGAGAGGGGGAGGGAATTTAATAGAACCTAAAGAAAATTAGAGGGGAATAAGAAAGGGGTGGGAAGGGAAGTAAAATAAGGGGTGGGGGATTGATTAAAAGCAAAATGTTGGTGTAGAAGGAAATAGTGAAAGAAGAAAAGGCAGGACTAGGAGAGAAAATCAAAATTATGGGGAATACATTGGAGGTAATCATAACTCTGAATGTGAATGGGATGAACTTACCCATAAAAGAGAAGCAAATATTAGAGTGGATTAGAAACCCAAATCCTACTGTATGTTGTCTACAAGAAACACACACAAGGCAGGTAGACACGCACAGAATAAAGGTAAGAGACTGGAGCAAAATTTAATGGACATCAACTGAGAAAAAGAAGGCAGGAGTCAAAATCATGATATCTGACAAAGCCAAAGTAAAAATAGATCTCATCAAAAGAGATAGGAAAGGTAATTATATCCTGACAAAAGGCAGTATAGACAATGAAGAAATGGCATTACTAAACATGTATACACCAAATGATATAGAATTCTTTTTATATTGAATTAGAAAAAAATTATAACAAAGTTCATCTGAAAGAACAAAAGATCAAGAATATCAGGGGAAATAATGAAAACAAAATGTGAAGGATGGGGGCCTAGCAGTACAGATCTTAAACTGTAGTATAAAGCAGTGGTCATCAAAACAATATGGTACTGTCTAAGAGTCAGAAGGGAGGATCAATGAAATAGACTTGGGCCAAATGTCCTTAGCAAGAGAGTATATGATAAAACCAAATATCCAAGCTTTTGGGTCAAGAACCCACTGCTTGACAAAAACTGCTGGGAAAATTGAAAAACAGTATGGGAGAGATTAGATCTAGATCAACATCTCATACCCTATACCAAGATAAATTCAGAATGGATAAATGACTTAAATATAAAGAAGGAAACTATAAGTAAATTAGGTGAACATAGAATAGTATACCTGTCAGATCTATGAGAAAGAAAAGAATTTAAGACCAAGCAAGAAATAGAGACTATATAAAATGTAAAATGAATAAGTTTTATTACATTAAATTAAAAAGATTTTGTACAAATAAAACCAGTGTATCCAAAATTAGAAGGGAAGCAAAAAATTGGGAAAAAATTAGAAAACTGATAAATAGGCAAGGGACGTGAATAGGCAGTTTTCAGATAAAAAAATCAAAACTATCAATAAACACATAAATTTTTTCTAAATCTCTTATAATTAGAGAAATGCAAATCAAAACAACTTTGAGGTACTACCTCACTCCTAGCATATTAGCTAATGTGAAAGCAAAGGAAACTAATAAATGTTGGAGAAGATGTGGCAAAATTTTGACACTAATGCATTGTTGATGGAGTTGTGAATTGATCCAACCATTCTGGAAAGCAATTTAGAATTATGCCCAAACAGCTTTAAATGACTGCCTGCACTTTGATCCAGCCATACCACCTCTGGTTTGTACCCCAAAGAGATAATAGGGAAAAAATATGTGTATAAAAATATCTATATCCATGCTCTTTGTGGTGGCAAAAAATTGGAAAATGAGCGGATGCCCTTTGATTTGGGAATAGCAGAACAAATAGTAGTATCTGTTGGTGATGGAATGGTATTGTGCTAAAAGGAATAATGAACTGGAGGAATTCCATGTGAACTGCAAAAACCTCCAGGAATTGTTGCAGAGTGAAAGGAGTAGAATCTGGAGTACATTGTATACAGAGGCTGATACACTGTGGCACAATTGAACATAATGGACTTCTCTACCAGCAGCAATACAATGATATAGGACAATTCTGAGGTATTTGTGAGAAAGAACACTATTCACATGCAGAGAAAGAACTGTAGCAGTAGAAACTCTGAAGAAAAACATTTCCTTGGTCACATGTTTCGATGGAGACATGATTAGGGATATAGACTCTAAATGATCACTCTATTGCAAATATTTTTAATTTTTATTTTGAATATTTTCCCATAGTTACATATTTCATGTTCTTTCCCTCTCCTCCAAGCCTCTCTAACCCCCTTCGCCATTGTACATTCCACTGGGTTTTACATGTATCAATGATCAAGACCTAATTCCATATTATTGATAGTTGGACTAGAGTTATTGTTTAGTGTCTGCTTCCCCAATAATATCTCCATCAGCCCTTGTGTTCAAGCAGTTGTTTTTCTTCTGTGTTTCTCCTCCCACAATTCTTCCTCTGAATGTGGCTAGATTTCTTTTTGAATGGAATTTCTCTTTCTAACTCTTCCTGCTGCAATGTGTTGGAGATATATAGAAATACTGATGATTTAAGTGCATTTATTTTGTATCCTGCAACTTTGCTAAAGTTGTTGATTATTTCCACTAATGTTTTAGTTGATTCTCTAGGATTTTTTAAGGAGACTATCATATCATCTGCAAAGAGTGATAGCTTAGTCTCCTCATTGCCCATTTTAATACCTTCAATTTCTTTTTCTTCTCTAATTGCTACTGCTAGTATTTCCAGTACAATGTTAAATAATAGAGGTGACAATGGGCATTCTTGTTTCACTCCTGGTCTTATTGGGAATGCTTCTAATTTATCCCCATTGCATATGATGTTTGTTGATAGCTTTAGATATATACCATTTGTTATTTTTAGGAAAGGCCCTTCTATTCCTAAACTTTCTAGTGTTTTCAGTGTTGTATTTTGTCAAAGGCTTTTTTTAATATCTATTGAGATAATCATGTGGTTTTTGTTGGTTTGCATGCTGATATGGTCAATTATGTGAATAGTTTTCCTAATATTGAACCATCCTTGCATTCCTGGCATAAATCCCACCTGATCATATTTAATAACCCTCATAGTCACTTGCTGGAGTTCTTTTGCTACTATTCTGTTTAAGATTTTTTGCATCTATGTACATTATGGGGCTGTATTTTTCTTTCTCTGTTTTTGATCTACCTGGCTTTAGGATCAGTACCATATTTGTGTCATAGAAGGAGTTTGGTAGAACTCCTTCTTTGCTTACTGTGTCAAATAGTTTGTATAGTGTTGGAAATAGTTGTTCTTTGAAGGTTTGATAGAATTCACTTGTGAATCCATCTGGTCCTGGGGATTTTTTCTTAGGGAGTTCTTTGATGATTTGTTCAGTTTCTTTTTCTGATATGGGATTATTATTTAAGTATCCTATTTCCTCTTCTGTTATTCTTGGCAATTTATATTTTTGTAAATATTCATCCATCTCACCTAAGTTGCTATATTTGTTGTCATATAATTGGGCAAAATAGTTTTTAATGATTGCCTTGATTTCCTCTTCATTAGAGGTGAGGTCTCCCTTTTTATCTTTGATACTGATAATTTGGTTTTCTTCTTCCTTTTTTAAATTAGATTGACCAGTACTTTGTCAATTGTATTTATCTTTTCAAAAGTACCAGCTTCTAGTCTTATTTATTAATTGAAAAGTTCTTTTACATTCAATTTTATTGATTTCTCCTTTAATTTTTATAATCTCTAATTTAGTTTTTAATTGGGGATTTTTAATTTGTTCCCTTTCTAGTTTTTTAATTTGCATGCCCAGTTCATTGATCTTTACCCTCTCTTATTTGTTGTTGCATGCACTCAATGATATAAATTTCTCTCTGAGTACTGCTTTTGCCGTATCCCACAGATTTTGGTAGGATGTCTCATCATTGTCATTCTCTTCAATGAAATTATTAATTGTTTCTATGATTTGTTCTTTAACTACCTGATTTTGGAGAATTATATTATTTAATTTCCAATTATTTTTTTATTTGCCTGTCCATGTGCCCTTACTGATTATTATTTTTATTGCATTCTGATAGAAAGGGTTACAATTATTATTTCTGCTCTTTTGCATTTGTTTGCAATGTTTCTATGCCCTAGAACATGGTCAGTCTTTGTAAATGTATCATTTGCAGCTGACAAGGTGTATTCCTTTTTGTCCCTATTTATTTTTCTCCACATATCTATTAAATGTAATTTTTCTAGAATTTCGTTCACCTCTCTTATCTCTTTCTTATTTATTTTTTGCTTTGATTTAGCTAGATCTGAAAGAGGAATATTTAGATCTCCCACTAGTATGGTTTTACTATGTATTTCCTTCTTGAGCTCTACCAGTTTCTCCGTTAGAAATGTGGATCCTATACCATTTGGTGTATACATGTTGAATACTGTTATTTCCTCATTATCTATACTGCCTTTTATCAGGATGTAATTACCTTCCCTATCTCTTTTAATCAGATCTATTTTCACTTTGGCTTTATCAGAAATCATGATAGCCACTCCTGCCTTCTTTTTCTCAGTTGAAGCCCAAAAGATTTTACTCCAGCCCTTTACCTTAAACCTGTGTATGTCCACCCGCCTCATGTGTGTTTCTTGTAGACAACATAAGGTAGGGTTTTGTTTTCTAATCCACTCTGCTATTTGTTTCTGTTTTATGAGCGAGTTTATCCCATTCACATTCAGGGCTATAATTTTCCACTGTGTATTCCCTAGTATATTGGTATCCTCTCCTTGTTCTACCCCTTCTTCTTACTCTATTTCCTTTTAAACAAGTAGTTTGTTTTAAATCAGTCCCCCTTGTCCCCTCCCTTGGTTTACTTCCCTTTCCACCCCCCTCCCTTCCCCTCTTATTATTTTTTAAGGCCTAATGAATTCCCTCCCCCATCTCTTCCCCTCCCTATATGAACTCCCCACCCCACTGTCCCCCTTGGTTGATCCCTTCTGACTTTATCTGTAGGGTTAGATAGAATTTGATATCCCAATGGATATAGCTACTCTTCCATCTCAGGATTAATTCCACTGGGAGTAAGGTTTAGTATTTCCTATTAATGCTCTCTTCCTCTCCTTCTTATAATAGTATTCATCCCCTCCCTTTCCCATGCCCTCTTTGTGTGGTATAGATTTCCTTATTTTTCTTATCCCTTCAAGTTACTCTTGGTGCCATCTTCCATTTCCCCTCCCATACCCCCCCATATCATTTTAGACCATTTAGTACTCCAACCTCTCCTTATGACTAATTCTTCTAATTACTATAATAGTGAGTACAATTTCTTAGAATTACACATAATATTTCTCCATATAGGAATACAAATAATTTGATCTTATTGAAGCCCTTAAAGAAGGCAATTTAAAAATGAGTTTTCTTTCTTTCCCTTCTCTTTCTTATTTACCTTTTTATGTTTCTCTTGGTTTTTGTGACTGGATATCAAACTTTCCATTTAGTCCTGGTCTTTTCTGTGCAAATACTTGGAAATCTTCTATCTTCTTGAATGCCCATACTTACCCCTGGAAGTATAAAATCAGTTTTGATGATCCTTAGTCATAGACCCAATTTTCTTGCCTTTCTGAATATCATGTTCCAAGCCTTACAGTCTTGTAATGTGGAGGCTGCCAGATCCTGTGTGATCCTGATCGTTGTTCCTTGATATCTGAATTGTCTCTTTTTGGCTTCTTGTAATATTTTCTCCTTAACTTGAAAGCTTTTGAATTTGGCTATTACATTCCTGGTGATTGTCTTCTGAGGATTTAGTGTAGAGGGTGTTCTTTGGGCTCTTTCAATGTCTATTTTGCCCTCTTCTTCAAGGACATCAGGGCAGTTTTCTTGGATAATTTCTTGTAGTATGATATCTAGATTTCTATTTGTCTCTGATTTTTCCAGAAGACCAATAATTTTCTAGTTGTCTCTTCTAGACTTGTTTCCTTGATCTATTTATTCTATTATCTTCTCATTGATATATTTCTTTTTTCCTTCTATTTTGTCAGTCTTTTGACTTTGCTTTATTAATTCTTGCTGACCTCTGAGATCATTGGCTTCTACTTGTCCAATTCTATTCTTTAAAGACAAGTTTTCAGCTATAATCTTTTAGTTTTCCTTTTTAGTCTGGTCTATCTGGCCATTCATGGCTTCCAGCTGGTCATTTCTGGTCTTCAATTTGCTTATGATTTCATTTGATTTCTGAACCTTAATTTCCAATTGTGAAATTCTGCCTTTTAAACTGTTATTTTCTTGCCAGGTCTCCTCCATCTTTCTCATGATCTCAGATTTGAACTTTTTAAGAGCTTGTGACCAATTTTAATTTTTTTGGATAGGTTTGAGTGTCTTTAATTGTTTGTCCTCCTCTGTTTTCTGGTTTTTTTCTGTGCAGAAATTATCAAGTGTTAGAGCTTTTTTCTTCATCTTTTTGGCAGTTATTTCTTGGACCTTGCTTGATATCATTATGCTTTCTCAGCCAGAAGTCTGAGTAAGGCAGGCAGACTCTCTTTGTATGCAGCTAAGGAGCAGTTTTTGCCTGAGGCTACTTTGCAAGTCTGGTGGCTTCCATTCTCTCCTAAGCCTATGCTTTGCACAGCCCCTCTCAGCCTCACTCCTGTACCCAAGGCCTGCGCTCTCCAGACTCTTAGGGTCTCAAATCTTACTGCTCTCAGGGGCAAGCTCCTAGTAGTCTCAGTTAGCTGCCAAGGAGCTAGATTTTGTGCCCCCACTTGCTCTAACTCTGGTATGCAGCCTCTAACTCTGGTACTGTGGGTGAGGTGGTGGAAGGTTGATCAGTTTGCATTTTGATGGGAGCTATTTCCCCCCTTATAGCGTGGAAGTGCCCAAATCCCATGTGCCTTCAATACTGTGCCTTATTTTGGGGTGCCTTCTTTCATCTGGATTTGTTTTTTTGTCCTTTGGAGGTATGCTGGTGGGCAGTAGTGAGGAGAATAAAGAGACCTGCTTCTACTCTGCAGCCATCTTAACCCCAAAGTCCTGCAAATATTAATGATATGGAAACAGGTCTTGACCAATGATATACCTCAAACCCAGTTGAATTGCTCATGGGCTAGGAAGGAGGTGTGGGAAAGAATACAAATCATGTAACCTTGGAAAAATATTCAAAATTAATTAAATAAATTAATGAATTAAATTTTTTTAAAAGAACCATACTTTGCTTCAATATGAAAAGGTGGAAAACTGTTCACAATTAGAGGCCCCTCAAAGTGGATGAGTTGCCTTGAGAGTAATAGGTTATTTATAACTGGAAATTTTCACACAGAGGCTTCAGGACCATTTATGGGGGATGGCTCATAGGAATAATTTTTGTTAGCTATAAGTCAGATTGAATAGCCTTTGAATTCCCTCCAGTTCTAAGATTCTGAGATCTGATAAGTGTCATGTAAGATTTTTTTTCTCTATGATTTGGTTAAACCAATATGGATAACAAACCTTGTACTGAAAATTTTAGGATGATATTAACAACTTCTACTAAACACCACAAATAGTCCCCAGTGAATTACTGGTCATATTAGTTTACTTCTTCCAAGGTGGTATGATGGTATGTGCACTGGGAGTTCTGAAAGCCATCTCCCATTTCTGATTCAAGGATTGCAGAGCTCAGAGCTTTGTGACCTACCCTCTGCTGGGGCTCAGGGTCTAGCCTCAGACTTAGGTAGAAGCTTTTGGTCTCACCTTGTACTTGATCACTGTGGATTGCCTTGCCCTGTGGTGTGACTTATAACTTTACCTTGAGATGGCTAGGGGCTCTGTACCTTGCTTTGGTCTTATATAGGCTAGGTGCTCTGTGGACTGCCTTGTGCTGGGCCTCCAAGTCTCACTGCAGGCTTAGGCTGGAGCTTCCAGCCTTGCTCTGGGCTTACACAGACCAGGAATACTGTGATTTAACTGCTTTGTGCTGGTTTTCAGGACCTCACTGCATGCTTGGGCAAAAGCTCTAGGCTTCCTCTTGGGCTCATGCCAGCTTGACATCTTTCTAACTGCCTTGCTCTGGGGCTTAGAGCCTTGGTGTGGACTCAGATAGGGACTCAGAGCCTTCCTCTGAGTGTATACTACCCAGGCACATTGCAAACTCCCCTGCATTAGGACACAAGGCCTCACTTGAGACTAGGATGTTGTCTTAGGCAGGGATTGAGGGCCTTGATGTTGACTTGAGCCCAGGTTGAGAGCCTGAAGCCATAGATTGAGAGGGCAGTGGGGCTTGCTGTTGACTTGTCTTGGTATTCTTTGGTGAGCCTCCTATGGGCTGTCATCCCTTGTTGCTCCAGTGAATCAGACCCTCTCTGTTTACCTTTCAAGTTGTTTTCTTCATGAAAGTTGCTTTACTCTGTTTCCTTGTTAGTTCTTTCATTCTAGTATTCATTTTGAATTTTGAGGATTCTCACAGTAATTCCAGTTTTTCCTGCTTCTTCTCTGACATCTTGGCTCTGCCTTCCCCCCATCCCCAACAATATAAAGTTCTTAAAAAGCAAATAGTAGAAATGTTCAAATAAAATAGATAATTTTGATTGTTATTGAAAAGCTTTTATTTGAACAAAATCAGTACAAATAGGTAAGAAAAGATGGGAAAATATTTGTATCAAAGATCTCTGATAAGGTTCAGATAGCTAAGATCAAGAGGTTGTGTTCATCCCCTCTAGCCTAGTCCCAAGGTTCCTACATCTTGTTATAATGCCAGCAAATGCATTACCATCCATCTTGCATCACTCTCTACCCCTTATTCTAGAAATAAAAATTAAATAGATACTACTGTTGCTTGTGGAAAGGGCATATCATTCAAATCGTCCAATGGCTCCATTAATTAACCCTATATGTTTATGCTTCCCTAGATGCTTCTCTTGTCTCCTCCTATTAGGATATAAACCCTTTGAGGGCAGATACTATCTTTCTTTTCTATTTGTACTACTAGAGTTTAGCATAGAGCTCAACAATAGAGTAAACTGTTAAACAATGTTTTTTTTTCCATTACTTTTTTAATTTTTTGGTTTAATTTATTTATATTGCTGCAATTATCTCACATTTTGCTTGCTTGGTCTATTTACTTTTCTTTACTTCATTTCATTTTAATATTCCCATGCTTTTCAATTTCCTCAAATCTATTATCTCTTATGGTAAAATAGTAACTTATCAAATTTGAATACAATAATTTGTTTAGCCTTTCTCGAATCAATGAAATCTAATATATTTTTTCAATTGTTAGCTTCTACAAAAGATGCTATTATGAGTATTTTGACATATGAGCCTTTCCTATCTATCTTTGACTTTCTTGGGCATGTGCCTAGTTATAGCATTTCTGAGTTGAAAAAGGTGTTGGGAATCCAGTATCTTCTTTTCAATCATACTTGCTTTCTATAATTTTGGCCCAATTCATTGTTTTATTAATGTGTCTGTTTTTGTGCATTGCCTCTGATGCTATTTCTATATTTTGCCTTCTTTTCCAATCTAGTTTATCTAACATAAAATTTTATAATAATTTATGGAAATTATTTCTTATATTAATAGTATTTTTATATTATTAGTGATTTTGAGCCACCTTTTTAGGATTGCTAATTATCTGCTTTTCTTTTGGGAACTATTCATATTATTTTACTACTAAGTTAGTTACCTATTCATATTATTTTACTACTAAGTTAGTTACCTATTGATCTTAGTTATCTGTCGTTAATAGATGCCTTAATGCAAAGATTTTTCCTTCATTTGACATTTTTTTCTTATCCTAATTTTATTGAAGTTTTTGGTCAAAAGCTATTGAATGTCAGTGAAACAAAATTATCTATTTTATCATTTGATCACCTCTATCATTTGCTTATTTAAGAACTTTGTTTCCATCCATATCTATGAAAGGTGTTACAACTGGTTCTCTTCTTATTTAAAAAAAAATTGCATGACCAGGGCTAATTGTGGCATCTAGTATAAGTTGTTGGTCTAAACCCGATTTCTGCCAAACTGCTTTCCACTTTTCCTAACAGTTTTCATCAAATAGGCAATACTTCATCAAGTAATAGATGGTCTCAGCTTTATGGAATATTGGGTTGTTGAGTTGTATTGCTTTTTATTCTTTCTTGTCTACTGTGTTCCATTGATCTATTTTCATATTTATAACTATTAATGAATAGCTTTTATTAATACTGCTTCATAATATAATTTTAGGCCTAGAAATATTATCCCACTTTTTATTATGCATTTTATAAACCAAATCAATGTACTAAGTTGCTAAACTTATGGAGTTTATCCTAAATGACTTGGGACTGAATTCCCTAGATAAGAATTATTTATCTTGTAAGTTCACACAGTTATCTGGATTGGAGTGAAATGAGTCAGAATCATTGAGAATTCCCAAGATGGGCTTGCTCCCTTATTCTAGAAGAGAACTTTAAGCAAATCCAGTCACCCACATAATAACTCACATTGATGATTTCTCTGGAAAAAAAGAGAGATTATATTTCCTGAATACATGGGAACAATATGCAGAGATCTTCTGAAGAAAATTTAACTCAATCACCCAGCCTTTAAATCTGCCAAATATCTTTATGTAGAAAATTGAAGTTAAAACAAAATTCTACCCACCTTTTCACCAAGGATTGTACACAAAGAAGACATAAAGTGAGTTATGCCTTTCTGGGAGTGTCAGCAGACTATTTAGGTCTATAACCCAGAAGCTTAAAGTTCCCAAAGATGATAGCAAGCCATGCAGCTGCTTCAGACCCTAAATAAGGTGAAGAATAGAATGTTTCCAGATCATAATAATAGTCATTATCATCATCATCATCATCATCATCATCATCATCATCATCATCATCATCATCATCTTCTAATTCTCCCAAAAGCCAGCCAGGGAAAGAAGAAAAGAAGGCTTAAATCCCATCTCTCCAGTTTTATGCCCTCTTCAATGTTCCCACTAACTTTTGACTTGTCAGGGGTTGTGCATTAATACAAATCATTCAACCAATGTTCCTTAAGTGCCACTAATGTGCCAGGTATTGACTTATTTGCTAGGAATATAATGCCACAGAAAAATTGGTCTCTTCCCTTGAGGAGTTTACATTCTTTGTCCTGAGGGGAAACAATTTGTGTACAGATAATATGTAACATGGAAAAGGTGAATATAAAGTGTCAGGAGAGAGGAACCAGTTAGGAGGATTACAAAAAGTTTTGTGGTCTTTTTCTGCGCCATAAAGGATCTTAGGATTCCAAGAGGCAAAGATCAGGATGGGTAGAATTTTGGAAAAGCAGGATAGGCTGGACCAACATATGGAAGCAGGAGATTCACTTTCAAAAGATAAGAAATAAATAGGCCAGTCTAACTGGTATATGGAATGGAAGAGAGGGGAATTAGTTATATTACTTATTTTCTTAATAAAAGATGATATTTTTTCCCATCAGCCTTTTCCCAAATACTTCTAGTTTACCAGAGGTTATAACTGCTATGGCTGAAAGGTCTCAATTTCTTCTACCAAGTTGTAGTGGATGTATTTATGGAGGAAAAAACAGAAGGTACCTAGATGCCATGACTATTTCTCTTTGATTACCTCCCTACTTGTTACTCTCTGGCTCCTCTTTAAGGTTGGATATATGATTACACTTACCTGTGTTTCTCCGCTTGGGGTTTGGGGGCATATTGTTTCCTCAGGGACAAGGTTACAAGATAAGGGATAAGCCCATTTTTCATAGCAGCCAATCACCAGTTCAATCACACTGCTTAATATGACCTCTCCTTTGTCTCTGTGCGGGCTTTATTTCATCCAAGGGTGATAGGTGGCACCAGAAATTCATTAATATATTCATTCATTTACCTCATGACCACACTTGATATTTAGCCAGCAAGTTGCCACCAAGATAGACAAATGTTGATGCCACAAGGTTGAGTGTAAATGGAGACCTCACAATATTAGGTCAACTAATAGTCCTCTCTGAGAGACAAATGAAATGTGAGCAGGAGTCAACCTCGTCAAAGGGAAGAGAGATGGCTTCTCACTTTAAGAATAAACATGTCTGATGTGACTTGATGTTTGATTTGGGAAGATCCCTTCCTACCTTCTTCTTGGCATTAATCTAACAGCAAGCAACTATTACCCTGTACAAATGTTCCATTCCACTGACATTATCTCTAAATAATGATCCAGGTGAGGACCTAAGGATAAGTTCTAACGCCCCACTTTTCTCTCTATGTTATAGAGTCCTTGAAAATGCTATTTGGGATTGTCAGCATGAATTAATGAAAGCCTTTTCTATTATATCACATTTAAACACAGAGAAATATGACTGGAGGGTAAACCAACCCATGATAAATAGCATGTGTTGAGGCTTTAGTCTGAATTTAAAATGGTGGTTCTCTAATAAATTTATCATGGTTCAGTATTTTATTGGTCAAGAGGGGATATTTTACTTCATACACAAAAAGACAGCATTTTCCCCTGGGGCTAATAAATTCTATCCATTTCAGATGCTCATGTAGCCAAATGATGTGAGTCTGTGGTATAAATCAGGTCAGTGGATAAAGACAAAACTCCACTATTGCTTATTATTTCCTTAAGTTCAACTGACTGGCACATTGGGGCTGGTGCAGAGCTTGTCACTCCAGTGTTTCTCTGTCTTATTCCTCACAAATTGTTCTGCTGTGATTGTAAGAGGGAGATTTTCATTTTTGTCTCTGTTGGCTGGTTGTCGAGTTTGCCAACCTCTGCATGATCGTTCTCCGCTTACAGCCAATATTTATACTGCCTTATACCTAATGGCTCTGCATGGCTGAGAGTAGTCATGAGGCCACAGCAATTCCTGAGTTAGTTCTTCTGCTTCTTCCTCCAAAATATTCTATCTTTCTTTGGAACTTGGAAACTTGGAACTTGGAAAATTCAGGGTTGTTATTTTTTTTCTGCCTAGGGAATATGGGTTTTCTGTAATCTCTTCTTTCCATATCCCTTCTTATTCATTTGGAGTGTGGGACTGTGGAGGGAGAGAGGGAGGGATTCAGAGAAAAAAGAATGAGTTATCCCTTCTATTGTCTTTCTTTTATACACAACATTTTCTACTTTACACCTGAAATTACTTCTTTATTCTGATGGTTGCTTCAGAATTGGTATTGCATAGATGAAGCTTATAATTCCATCTTTCCTTATACACTGATGCATACATGATATTTCCTCCGACTGTCATTATGGAATTGGTAGGAAAAGATAGAAAAGAAGCCTCTTTCTGAATCATGATAATACATGTGAAGCCAAACCTTTCTTTCCTGTCTTCAAAATTCCTCCCTCGGTGATTTTTGAAGTAAAAAAAAGGAGAAGAAAGGAGAAGAAGAGAAGAGAAGGGAAAGGAGGGGGAAAGCAAGTGAGAGGAGGAGAAACATAAGCACAGAGATAGTTCTTTCCCTCTGGTAGAGAATAACCTAATTTTCCTTATTCCAGCTTTATTTCCTAGATTAAATTTCCATGTACTGTTCATAAACCAATGAACCTAATCAATCATGCTGTTTCACTTCATTGTCTATGAGTAGGGGAAATTAGTGGGGGGACATAAAAGTACTGCAAGGAATTCTATTGCATCCCATCCCTGGATAAAAAGCCTCATCTCTATAATCACAGAATTATATAATATCAGAGTTAGAAGGACTCTCAGAGGCTAAGTATATAATCCATATACATTCATCCTTTAGGTTTCCTTCCTCTTCTATATCTATACTTACGTTTATAACTATATTTAGAGAGATTCTATATATAAAGCAGAGGGAAGGAATCTCTCTAATAGAACTTGGCACAGTGTCTGGGACATAGTAGGTGCTTAATAAGTGCTTAGTAATTGATTGTTCTGTCTCTTCCAATAGACTGCATTTATTTTGAGGGAAATGATTTTTGATTTTGATTTTTTTCCACCTTTCTTTTTCTCTTCAATATAGCACATAGCAAGCACTCAATAAATTCTGCTGACTAACTGCCTAGCATCCCTGTCTTGCAAAACATACTTAAGAAATGCTCATGTAGCTTGAAGATTGATGATAAAAAAAAGAACCTTGCACATCATAAAGCAGCCTATTCCATTTTTAACTTTAATCATTAGGAGTTTTTTTTTCTTTCTAGACTAAATAATAGCTGATTTATATTTATTGCATTCTTGAGACAGATTAGATACCCAGATTTATAGTATATTTTTATGTTCACAAGGAAATCATGGGTGGGGAAATGATTCTAAAAGAGTGGTCTGTGAAAGCTCTCAGGACTGAACCTGGTCCATTTAAACCTACAGATATGGTTCTGAACAAACATAAACTAAAATAAAATTTCAATGTTAATATTTGTTCATAGTACATTTTACCTGGAAAAGCAAATTATTTGATGTTTCACTACTCTCAATATTAACCCCAGTTCATCATTCCTTTGATCCACTCAGGGTCAAACTATTAAGCCATTAAAATATATTATTCTTTCCCTATAAAAGGTAGGAATGAGACCTCTGAATACATCATCAGCTCTCCATACTTTCTCATCCTCTGACTAAAGTATAATGGAGTTTCTGAAATATTGGGAAGAGGAGAAATATATAGTGTCAGATTTATGATTTCAATGATGTTTTATTTTCTAGTAATTTTACAAAAATAATTCATATATACAAAAAAGTCTAGTAGGAAAAGGAATTAGAACCACATTGTATAATGTCACTCCATGTATGAATTCTTTACTTTTTTTACAAATTGAATAGATAACATCTGAGAGAAAAAAAAACAAAGCAAAATGATTATTGATATGGGAAGCAGTTGGGAATATCCAAAAAAATTACATTGGTTTGCTTTATTTTTAAAATTTTTTCAACATATTTTCTTTTTCAGATTACATATAGATAGTTTTTAATAATATTTCTGACATTTTTAATCCATATTCTTTCCCTCTCTCCTGTCCTCATTTTTCCCCAAGATAGCAGTTAATATGATATAGTTTACACATGTTATAATACAATATATTTCCATATTCATCATGTTGTGAGAGAAGACATTTATATATATGTCATTTATATAAGAAAAAAATTCAATAGGGAAATAATATGAAAAATGTTATGCTTCAATTTGCATTCAGACTCCATCAGTTTCATCTAGTGCAATGGATAGCCTTTTTCATCAAAAATCTCTTGGAGTTATCTTGGATCATTACATTGCTGATAATAGTTATATCATTCACATTTGATCATCTATACATTTTTACTATAACTGTATATAATATTCTCTTGATTCTGTTCACTTCACTTTACATCATAAAAATTTTGATATGTTTCATATAAGTTTTTCCAGGTTTTTAATGATCATCCTGTTCATCCTTTCTTGTGGCACAATAGCATTCCATTACAATCATATACCTCAATATATGCTCTCTATAATGATTGTATCACTTCACAGTTCCATCAACAATGGATTGGCATCCCAATTTTTCCATTGCCATTCCATCATTTATCATTTTCATTTTCATTTTTTATCATATTAACCAATCTGATAGGTATAAGGTGGTACTTCGGAGTTGTTTTAATTCGAATTTCTCCAGTTGATAGTGATTTAGACCATTTTTTCTTATGACTAAAGGTTGTTTTAATTTCTTCACCTGAGAACTTTCCACTTCTGTCTTTTGACCTTGGAGGAATTTAACTAATTGGAGAAAACTTATGTTCTTATAAATATCACTCAGGTCTCTAAATATTTGAGAAATGAGACCTTTTTCAGAGACATTTGCCATAAAAGTTTTCCCCAGTTTTTTTTGTTTGTTTGTTTGTTTCTCTTCTAATCCTGGAGGCACTGGTTTTGTTTGTACAAAATCTTTTTAATTTAATGTAGTCAAAGTTGCCTATTTTACATCTCAATGTTTTCTCTGTTTTTTTGGCCATAAATTCTTCTCTTATCCATAGTTATGACAGGCACACTATTTTGTGCTCCCTAATTTGTTTATGATATTTTTTATTTTTATTTTTAAATTCATTTTTACTTTCTCCAAATATATGGTATGAGATGTTGCTATATCATAGTTTGTCATACTATTTTCTAGTTTTCTCAGTAATTTTTGTCAAACAGTGAGGTTTTTCTTCCAGAAACTTGGGTCTTTGAGTTTATCAGAATGAGATGACTCTGGTGTTTAATTCTATATGTTGAGTGCCTAATCTATACTATTGGTCCACTGCTCTTTTTCTCAGCCAGTACCAGATTGTTTTGATGGTGTATGAAGGAAATTTTCCCTCCTCTCTTTTTTTCTGGTACAAGTGTACCTGTGTACCTGCATATGCTAAGTATGCTCTGTGAGTATGAACTTGACTTGCATGTGAAAGACAGGAAAAAAGAGGCTAAGCAAGAAGATTTCTGCCCTCTCTCTGGAAGCCCATGAAAGAAACTCCTATGCTAGGTTGCTGCTAGAAGCATCTTTCTATCTATTTCTCTTCTTTCATCTATCCAAGTAATTTTAATAAACTTTATTAAAATCTAAGGACCAGAGTCCTAATTTAATAATAACAGTAGTATTCACTTTATAATACAGTTTGAGCTCAGGTACAGCTAGGCAACCTTCCTTCATATTTTTAAAAATTAATTCCCTTGGTATTCTTTGCCTTTTGTTCTTCCAGATAAATTTTGCTATTATTTTTTTCTAGCTCTATGAAATGATATTGGGGTGGTTTGATTATTATGACACTGAACAGATAGATTAATTTAGGTAGAATTGTCATTTTTATTATATTAGTTTGACCTAGCCATGGGTAATAGGTGTTTTTTCCTAATTGTTTAGATGTGACTTTATTTGTGTGAAAAATGTTTTATAATTGTATTCATAGACTTAACTACAGTTGTTTGGTTTGGGAATTTTCTTTGTCTTGCTGTTGGACATTATTAGTAGTATGGAGAAATGCTGATGATTTATGTAGTTTATTTTATTTTCTTCAACTTTGCTAAAGTTAATTGTTTTGATTAGTTTTTGGTTGGTTGTCTGGTATTCTCTAATATTATTAGATCATCTGAGAAGAATGATAGCTTTATTCCTTCATTGCCTATGTTAATTCCTCAAATTTCTTCTTGTATTACTATAGCTTTCATTTCTAGTACAAGATTGAATAGTAGTTGTGATAATAGGCATCTTTGTTCACACCTGATCTTATCAGGCAAGGTTTCTATTTTTTCCCCATTACAGAAAATGCTAGCTGATGGTTTAGGTAGATACTATTTATCATTTTAAGGAATATTTCGATTACTCCAGTGTTATCTTTTTTTTTTAAATAACAATGGGTTTTGTATTTTGTCAAAACATTTTTCCGCATTTATTGAGAGAATCATATGGTCTCTGTTGATTTTTGTATTGATATTGTCAATTATGCTGATAGTTTTCCTAATATGGAAGCATCCCTGCATTTTTTGTCATAAAACCCTGTTGTTCTTAGTGTATGGTTCTTGTGATATATTGGGATAATCTCCTTGCTAATGTTTTATTTTTAAAATTTGCATCAATATTCATTAGGAAGATTGTTCTTTATTTTTCTTTTTCTGTTTTTCCTTATCTTGGTTTAGGTGTTAAAACCATATTTATGGTATAAGAGGAATTTGGTAGAATTACATCTTTAGTTATTTTTCCAAAATGCATACATATTATTAGAATTAATTGTTCTTTAAATGTTTGGTAGAATTCATTTGTGAACTTATTCATCTGGCCTTATGATTTTTGTTTTAGGGAATTCACCGATGGTTTGTTTAACTTATTTTTCTCTGATGAAGTTGCTTAAGTATATTATTTCTTCTTTTATTAATTTGAGCAATTTATATTTTGTAAATAGTCACCTATTTAATTTAGATTATCAGATTTGTTGCCATATAGTTGGACAAATAACTCCTAATAATTGCTTTAATTTCCTCTTCATTTGTTACAAATTAGCTCTTTTCATTTTTTATACCAGTCATTTGGTTTTCTTTCTTTGCTTTTCTTCTTCCTTTATTAAATAAAATTAACCAATGGTCCCAGCTGTGTGACCCTGGGCAAGTCACTTAATCCCCATTGCCCACCCTTACCACTCTTCCACCTAGCAGCCAATACACAGAAGTTAAGGGTTAAAAATAATTAACCAATGGTTTATCTATTTTATTGTTTTTATAAAACCAATTCTTTGTCTCATTTATTAATTCATTATTGTTTTTACTTTCAATTCTATTCATTACTTCTTTGACTTTCAGGATTTCTAATTTGGTGTTTAATTGGGAATTTTTAATTTGTCTTTTTTCTTTTTTTTAGTTTCATTCCCAATTCATTAATCTATTTTCTCTCTATTTTATTGGTGTATGCATTTACAGATACAAATTTTCCCCCAAGTACTGCTTTGACTACATACCATAAATTTTGATATGTTGTCTCCTTGTTGTCATTTTCTTTAGTGAAATTGTTGATTTTTACAGTGGTTTATTCTTTGACCTACTCATTCTTTGGGATAAGGTTATTAGTTTCTAATTAATTATTAGTCTTTTTTCTGTAGCTCTTTTTTTGAGTGTAAATAAAGGATTTAATATTTCTGCTTCTCTGGATTTGGTTGTGACATTTTTATGTCCTATTATATGGTCAGTTTTTGTGAAGGAGTCATGTGCTGCTGATAAAGAATATATTCCTTTCTTTTCTCATTCAGTTTTTGCAGAGGTCTATCAAATTTAACTTTTCTAAAATTCTACTCACCTCCTCAATTTCTTTCTTGTTTCATTTTATCTCATTCGTTGTGGGGGAAGGTTAATGCCCCTGAGTAATATAATTTTATTGTCTGTTTTCTCTTGCTAATAATGGCACTTCTCCTTTAGGAATCTGGATGCTATCCCATTTGATGCATTTATTTTACTATTGATAGTATTTCATTGTTTATAGTACTTTTTATCAAAATGTAATTTCCTTCTTTATCTTTTTAAAATTACATTTTTACTTTTGTTTTGTCTGACCATGATTACTGCCCCTGCTTTTTTAACTTTAGTTGAAACATAATGCTCTGACCCATTATGTTTGTTCTATGTGCATCATCCTACTTTAATATTTTTTTTCTTATAGACAGCCCATTATGTGATTCTGTCTTTTAATCGACTCCATTATATTGTTTTATGGGTGTTAATTTCATTCACATTCACAGATATGATTGCTGTGTGTTTCCTTCTATCTTATTTTTCCCATTTATCTTTCTTTTTGACTCCTTTTAGCCTTTCCCTGTTCACATATAATATTTAAGATATCTATGATAATAAAGTACTTAAGATACTTAATGTACTTTCAATATTTAAGGTACTCAAGGAAATCAATGAATTCAAACTGATTATATTACTCCCTTGGAAGATTATAATTAAGATACTTAAGATATCTATGATACTTGAGATATGTAAGATACTGAAATATTTAGGGTACTTATAGTATTGAAGATACTTAAAAACTTTATCACCATTAGACCAATAATTCTTGATGAGAATACAAACTCTACATTTAGGCTATACTACCTCACTGTCTGATGTGTTAAATGAGGAAAAGGAAAAGACATTAAAAAATAAAATTAGAACAGCTAGACTTAACCAAACTTGGAGGAAAAAAAATATCAAGTTGGATGTGATAGCATGTTAAGGCCACTCAGGTATTTATTTGTAAGATATCTCAGTGGAAAAGATCCCACAAAAATAAGAAAGATCATATATGATGTCATTGGCTATAAAAGGCAAAAGAGAGGTCAGAGACTACTGACTCATACAACTATTTTCTTTTCATTATAAAATCTTTTCAACAATCTTCAAACATATCAGGTATACCCTTGCTGAAAATTTTACTAGGGAATAGGTAGACTTTGAGGGAAAATTTCCATGGTAGGGCATATCTTTAATCATACAATTGACTAAAAGAGAAAACAAGCTTCTCCTCGCTTCATTATTTATTTATTACTTTAAAAATCTTTTAACTCACTAGAGATAAAAACTAAAACTTTTAAGTCTTGTATCCCATGCTGATAGTAAATAGGAATTATTGGTAGAAGAAATTATCCAAATAACATAAATGAATGGTTCTTTGATTATGAATATAAAACAAAAAAAATCTTGATGAAACATGATCACCAAAGGTCTTGATCTTTGCCATGGAGAATTTCTTATACATAATCTCCAGATGGAAGATTGCCTATAGAAATTGGATTCCCTATAGATATTAAATCTTCCATCTGCTCTTGTTTGTATGTTATTTTACTGATTATATGTTCCTGTTAACAAAAATGCTTCAGTATTATCCATAGCTCTTCAAAAAAGGTCAGTTCAAGTATTCATTCAAGAAAAAAAATGATCAAAGAATGCACAGGGCCCAGATTATAATGTGTCATTTAGAAAGATAGTCCCTTAACTTAGTTAGGTCTTTGGTACATATATCTGACAGATATGACAAATAGATAATGAGTTAGACACAGAGTAAAATAACAAAAATAGAGAAGGCCATACTGTGTTTAAGAAATTATGCAGAACTTCTGAACATTCTACAGTCTTTCATAGGAATGGGGGAAAAAAGAATGAGACATAGATTTTTGGACATAGCTAATGTGAGAATTTGTGTTTCTTGGATAAACATATTTATTATAATTTATTATATATTTACAACAAATCATATTATATAATATGTTACATATTATTTTATGATACATATAAATAAATTATAACTAAAAATAATAAGACATAGAATCTCTTTTTGTGGCAGCAAAAATATTGGAAACTGAGATGTCCATCAATTGAGGAATTGAGGAATCATTTAAAAAGTTGTGGCATATGATTGTAAGGAATACTATTCTGTCATAAGAGTGACAAATAGAATGATTTCATAATAACCTGGAAAAGCTCATATAAACTGATGCAAAGTGAAGTAAGAAGAGCCAGGAGAACATTGTATGCAGTAACAGCAATATTATATGGTGATCAACCATGAATGGTTTAAGTATTATCAACAATGCTAGTATCCAAGACAGGTCCAAGGGACTCATGATGAAAAATGCTATCCAACAATATAGAAGGAACTGATGGAGTCTGAATGCAAATTGAAGTATACCATTTTTAACTTCATTTCCTTCAAGAGTATTTTATTGTAAGTGTAATAATATTGTAAGTGACTTCTTTCAGAAGATGAATGTGGAAATATGAATGGTATTTGATTCCCTTGATGCATTCCCTTGATTATTCCCTTGATGTATCTCTCAAGGAGGGAGAAGTTTTGGTGAGTAACTGGAGAATATTAAACAGGATGAAATATTGGGAGAATCTTTGTACTAGCTTAGATCTCAGGAAAGAATATATATAAGAGGTTTATGATCTGATAACAATGAAATGAAGAATTATTAGTGTCCAAGAGATATCCACCATCACATATGCCATGGCTCTGATATTATTGATGCTACCTGTTTATTGTTATTGCTTAACATCAGGAAACCCATTGTTAATGGAAAAGATTTGACATCCTCAGCCATATGCAACTGGTCATTGAGACCTGTGACTTAGACCTTTCAAAGGTTGAAGGAAAATTCTAGGAAAATGATGGCAAATTTTTTAGAGATGGAGTGCCAGGCCATGCCCTCATCTTACCCCATCCAGACCAAGTGCCATGTTTGTCCCCCAGAGACTGAGTGTTACTCCCTGCCCCCTCCATCCCCTTATCCCAGATAGGGGAGAGAGGAAGCACTCCCATTGGCTGCTGGGCAGAAAGGCAGGGGAAATGAGGAATGTCCTCAGATACATGGTGAGGGGGGAGAGGAACAGTTCTACCCCCACTACCTCTAACTTTCTAGTACTGACCTCTGGTGGATGATTTCTCAAGTGCCCATAGAGAGGGCTCTGAGTTCCCTTTTTGGCACATGTGCCATAGATTTGCCATCACTGGTCTAGGATTTCTGGCTTTTGTTCTCTATATGCTTTTTCTTTTCTTTTTCTTTATCTTAATTCCTTTAGTAGGGTTTATTTTTATATTAATGTTGTATATCTGTGCATGCATATATTATTTTGTTTTTCTTCCTTACTCCCTTATTTCTTCCTGTGACCAGAGGATTGTCTATTAATAGTCCTAAGAACATTTAAATAATAGAAGTTCCTCTAGAAGATTTTTAGGACCTTTCCACAATTAAATGGTTATTTAATAGGGCCAGTATCTGCCAGGGTTCCCCTTACCCCTACCATACATCCACACCAATAACCTCTTCCCTCCCTACCCCTGCCACTATACCTTGCATTATTATATTTATGCTAGTTTTTCACTAAAAAGTCAGAAAACTTCCCCCAAGAATACTATCCATGTGGATCTAGGCCTTCTCAGATTTGGTGGATGTTCTAAAATGATGCTAGTCTCTGGGCCCCTACCCTGCTGATCATTAAAAAGATAATTAAAAAGACAAGAGGAAGTAGAGGAGGTTTATATTGGATAAATGCTAGAGAATCCTTGTTGAATATCTTTCTATGCTATGGCTAAATAAAATTCCTTTGGTTAATTCTTAAATGCTCTATAAGTGCTTTATTTTGTCCAAACATTGAAACTTAACTAATAAGGTGCTGGCCTCAGTCAGTCTAGTAATGTGACAGAGGGACAGCTAGATGCCTCAGTAGATACAGCGCTAGGCTTAGAGTCAGGGAGACTTCATGAATTCAAATCTGCCCTGAGACACTTATTAGCTATGAGACCCTGGTCAAGTTACTTAACCCTGTTTGCTTCAGTTCCTCCTCTGTAAAATGAGTTAGGGAAGGAAATGGCAAAGCAATTCAGTATCTTTGCTAAGAAAACCCCAAATGGGGTCATGAAGAGTAGAACATGATGAATAACAACAAATGAGACAAAGAGAAAATCATATTCAACAGTTTTCAAAGCAATAATGACCCTATATTTTTAGATTATACATAGAGATTCTCAGAGAAATTTAAAATATGGTGCTTTGCATCTTTGGGATTTTGTGATAATTATTTTTTGAGAGGAGGGAAATAAGGTCAGGGTTGTCCCAAAGCTGGATTTTATTGCTGTGGGGAATTCCTCTACTGGAAATTGCATCTACTAACATGCATTGGCAACCTGTCTCTAACTTAGGATCACAGATTTAGAATTGAAAGGCATTTCAGAGTCAACCTAAATCTTTTATTTTAGAGATAAGGAAACAGATTTGCTCAAGGTCACACAGTCTTGTACTTTGCTCAAGGTCGCATAGATAGATGGTAGCATAACCATTATTGGAATCCAGCTTCTCTACCTCCAAAATACCATACTAGTCAACCTTTACTCTTAAAGAGTTTCCTAGAGGCCCTGGGCAACCACAACTTGCTGGGGGCCACATAGTTAGCAAATGCCAGAAGCCAGACTTGAACTGAGGCTTCTCTGCTACACCACACTGACTCCCCTTATAATTCATAAAGGCTATAACTTACATATTCACCAACTGACATATTTTAAGGAGGATATTTACCCTATTTAAGAAAAGAGATCTATTTGGAGCACTTCACAAGCACCATTTACCTACAAATAATCATGATGCTATGTATAAATGATTATATGTATTATGTATTAATTTAAATGAGTCCTTAAAGACTTAAGCTTGGTAACACCTGACAAACCCTGTTCAATTTACTGTATGTACTAAAAAGCAAACAAAGAAATAAATGAATGAGTTGAATTGCTTTAAAAGTAGAATATATGTGAATGAAGCTTTTCATTAATTCCATATATTTTTCTCCTGGGTGGTCTTAATTATTGAAATTTTATTGTCAAAAGGGATAGAGTAGTAAAAAAAAAACTTGCTGCTTTTTCAGTGACCCTAAATTTATGTCAACTCCCATATTCATGCACTCGTTTAAATGTACATGTATCTACACAAAAACATACAAATTAGATTTTTAAAAGTAGAATTCAATCAAGGATGCCATTAGAAATTTATTTGAATTAGTTAAATAATTTCCTGAATGACTAAGTGTTTGACTGACCTCAGCCTTTTCCCCAACAGTGTCTGAACATGTTTCTCTGAGGAGATGCCCTCATGGAAGCTCTTCCATTCTCAGTCCATTAGGCTCTCCAGGGATATTAGCCCAGAGCAGTTGGAGGTCTCTTCAGCAGCCCCATGAGGAGAAAGGAAATGAATGGTGGTGTTGCTGGCAGCTATTGTCATTGAGTCTTTCTACTTCATTTACCACATAAATCACACTGAACTTTTAACTATTCAAACTGTCCCTCAAACATGGGCTGTACTTTCCTGCTTTTTTGCCTTTGCTCATTCAAAGGTATTATCACTGTGGCTAGAATGTCCCATGTGGAGCACCTTCCCTTCCCTTCCTTTCACTTCTTTTCCCTTCCCTTCCCTTCCCTTCCTTTCCCTTCCAAACTCACTATGTTGCAATGAAATACTGTGAAAGTAAATATCTGGAATTGGGAGTACTAACTATTCTTTGGTTCCTTCAGACTTAATATCTAATGTGCTTTAAGTGGCTTTTTTCTCCCTCACTTTTTAGTGCTCAGTATTTCATCTAATGCTTTAAATGAGCTCAGTTTTCATCTATGCTGATGCTTCCCTTTCCCTCCTACAGGAAGCAGCCCCTCCCCACACTGATAGGGAATCTTCATGATAAAGTTTGGCCAGAGGAATTTGTCTCACATGGACCAAACTTCTTACAATGGATCTCTTCAAACTAGTCAGGCTAGTCCTGAGATATTTGTGTGTCCTGCTACTGGTCTCTCTGTCTGTCTGTCTGTCTCTCCCCATACACACATATGCATACATGTATCTACTCTGAGTTTATCTGGAGGGGTAGGTAGTATGTTTCATCCTGGATTATCTGGAATTGTAGTTAGTCATTTTGTTGATCAGAGTCCCTACACCATTTGAAGACAGTTTCCTTTACAATGTGATTGTTATTGTTTAAATTGTTCTACTTGATTTCTTCATTTTGCATTGATTCATACATGACTTCCCATGTTTCTCTGAAATCATCCCCTTCATCATTTCTTTTTTAGAAATTCCTTTTACATGTAGATGAAACTTTGGTAATTGTTTTCTGACATTTTTGTGATCTATCTTCTCTCTCTCCTTCCCATCCCTTCCCTTCCAGAAGATGGCAGATAATATAAGAGGTTGTACATGTGCTGTCATGCAATACATATTTCATGTTAGCCATGTTGTGAAAAAAGACACATATCACATACGAGAAAAAAATTCATGAAGGAATTAAATTAAATAATGGTATGCTTCAATTTGCATTTAGACTCCATCAGTTCTTTCTATGTTAGTGGACAACCTTTTTTTTTTATCATGAGTCCCTTTCAGTTGTTTTGGATCCTTGTATTGCCTATAATTCACAGTTGATCATCAGATGTAAATATTCCATTTATTGGGTACCATGTTCTCCTGGATTTGCTCATTTCATTTTGCATCCATCATGTAAGTCTTTCCAGATTCTTTTTGAGTATGTATGTGTGATTGTCCTGTTTGTCATTTCTTATGAATCAATAATATTTTTTGAAATAAGCTATCTTACATCTCAAAATGTTCTCTTCAATGTCTTGTTTAGTCATAAATTCTTCTCTTATCCATAGGCCTGCCAGGCAACTATTTTGTGTTTCCCTAAATTATTTATGGTATCATCCTTTTTTTCTAAATCATGGATCTATTTTGACTTTATCTTGATATATGGTGTGAGTTGTTGGTCTATACCTAATCTCTGCCATATTGTTTTCCAGCTTTCCTAGCACTTTTTGTTAAATTGTGAATTTTTCTTCCAAAAGCATTTGGTCTTTGGCTTTGTCATCTACTAGTTACTAACCTTCATCATTTCCTATAGCATAATAATATTCTATTACATTCATATGTTCAGTCATTCCCCAATGTATGGATAATTGCTCAGTTTCTAATTCTTCGCTTCCAAAAAAAGTTGCTATAAATATTTTGAACATATTGCCCCTTTCTTCTTTCTTTGATGTTTATGGAATTCAGACCCAGTACAGACATTACTAGGTCAAAAGTATGTAAAGTTTAATTACTTTTTAGACACAGTTTCAAATTGCTTTCTAGAATGACTTGATCAGTTTATGTAGGTCTAGTTCATTAATATACCAGTTTTCTCACAGCCCCTCCAGCATTTGTCATTTTCAATTTTTGTCAACTTTGCCAATATGATAAGTAATTGAGAGATATTTTCATTTTAATTTCTCTACACCATTTATCAATTGGGGAATTAAATGCCACTTCTTTAATAAAACATTCCTTGAATTCTTCAGCTAATAAAGAGCTCCCTCTCATCTGATTTCATAGCATTTCATACTTCTCCCATGAATCTGTCATATTCTAATTCAAATTATAATTTTTGTGCATATATTTTAACAACCTGTTTCTATTTTGTAAAGTTCTTTTAGCCAGGAGCTATGACTTATTTTCCTTTTTATTCTGAAACACCTTCCCTAGCACCATCTAATATATATAAAAAAGAAGTTAATAAACCTTAGCTGAATAAATGAGTAGGTAATTAAATGAATACATGTGTTATTAGTCATTAACCTATACTATACCAGATACATATTGTGAATCTCTTTTAGAGAGGAGATGGTATTTGATTTTGTGCTCTTTAATATTTTACATATGTGCTAGTGCAAGATGAATTCAGAGAAAATGACTCTAATGAAATATCTAGGAGCTAGATCTTATCTAGGATCATACATTTAGAACTTAATGGAATTTTAGAGGCCATCAAATTCAAACCTTTCATTTTATGGATCAGGAAACTTAGGCAGAAAAAAGATTAAGAGATTTGCCTAGGATCACACACCTAGTAAATCCTGGAATGGATGATATCATGAAATGAATCATGAATGATTCCTGAAACTGATTAAGTTAAACCAGATATCTTCCCAATTTTCTTTCAGTTGTGATATTCTATGACTTTTGTTCTATGACCAGAAAGAATAACAATGATTTCATGAAAACAGTTTGGATGTGACATTGTCATGAAGAGAGAAAGCATATTGTTCAGCTGTTGAATTGTTTTAGTTATGTCTGGCTCTTCATGATCCCATTTGGGATTTTCATTGACAAAGATACAGGGACTGCTTTGCTATTTTCCTCTCCAACTCATTTTACAGGCAAGTAAACTAAAGAAAATAAGGTTAAATAATTTGACCAGGGTCTCACTGCTAATAAGCATCTCAGTAAAGATTTGAGCTCAGAAAGATGAATCTTCTTTTTTATTTAATAATTTTTATTTTTTAGAAAAGTTAACATGGTTACATGATTCATGCTCTTACTTTCCCCTTCACCCCCTGACTTCCCCCCGCCAATAGCCGATGTGCAATTCTACTGGTTTTAACATGTGTCATTGATCAAGACCTATTTCCAAATTGTTGTTAATTGCATTGGTGTGGTAGTTTCAAGTCTACATCCCCAATCATGTCTGCCTCAACCTATGTGTTCAAGCAGTTGCTTTTCTTCTGTGTTTCCACTCCTGCAGTTCTTCCTCTGAATGTGGGTAGCGTTCTTTTCCATAAGTCCCTCAGAATTGTCCTGGGTCATAGCATTGCTGCTGGTACAGAAGCCCATTACATTCAATTTTACCACAGTATATCAGTCTCCGTGTACAGTGTTCTTCTGGCTCTGCTCCTTTCGCTCTGCATCAATTCCTGGAGGTCTTTCCAGTTCACATGGAATTCCTCCAGTTTATTATTCCTTTGAGCACAATAGTATTCCATCACCAGCATATACCACAATTTGTTCAGCCATTCCCCAATTGAAGGGCATTCCCTCATAGAAAGATGAATCTTCTTGACTTGGGTTCTGGAACTCTATTCCCTATGCCATCTACCTACCCTAGAAACCATATTACCTGATGAGAAACATTGTGGTAAGTGGAGTATCAAACTTAGTGCCCAGAGATTGGGATTTGAATATTAGCTTAGATACTAACTAGCTGTGTGACTTAGCAAATCAGATGACCTCTCTGTCCCTAAGTTTCATCATCTGTAAAATAGGAATAACACTAATACTTGGAGTACCTATCTCACATAATTGTTTTTGGTAGGTAGTATGTACCCAAGAAGTTCCAGGGACCTCTTGTTGGCTGATAAAATACAGTCAACTGACTGAAAAAAAAAAAGAAATATATATATATATAAAAATAAATTTCTTTGACTAAAAATATCTCTACAAATTTCTTTCTTTGACATTTAAAACTTTCACAGTAGGATTCTAGACTTATTATGAATTACTCTCCTTCATGAACTCTAAACTCCCAGGCAAACTACCTTTCTTACTTTTTCTTGGAGTGTACATTTAATCTCTGGTTTGAATGTGCCCTAGTTCTGGAGTGCATGTACTCCTCTTCCTCCTCCCTTCCACCACTTAATAATATCTAACTTCTTTCAAAGTTTCGACTGAACTGTCACCTTATACGAGAGGCCTTTCCTGATGCCCCAAATTGCTAGTTCCCTTTGCCCCAACATTATCTTATATTTGCTTTGTATATTTTGCATTTATTTATGTGTAGACATTGTTTCCCCTCAAAAGAATGGAGGGTATTCCTTCTAAAGGGCAGGGAGAGTTTCATTTTTGGTTTTAAACCTGGCATACAGTAGGTATTTAACAAATGCTCAACAATTGAATGAATTAATGTAAATACTTTATGAAACTTTAAAAGTGCCATATAAATATGAATTATAATGAAAAGAAGCTTATTGTTTCTAGGTTTATAGAGGCAAACCATTTTCACTGGATTTATTAAATAAAGGGTTGAATGAATTCATGCAATTATTTACTTGTGAGGGGAAGGGATATTCCATAGCAAATAAATCATTTGAATGCATTTTTTCACATTTCAACAGGCTATTATGACATTTCATAGCCCTAAACTGAGAAAGGACCTAGGCTTAGCCAATACTTTTATAGAACCCCACACATGTAATACTGACTGGATTTTTCTTAAGCTTGCAAGTGATTATTCTTCAGTGTTTATATGAACAGACCCTCCCTGCCTGCATTTTACCAATTGTTCTGCCCTGCTACAGACATTAGCTTGTGTTCAGGCTCCGTGTACATATAATCCATAATTAATAACTGCCACAGGGTTTCTGAGAGCACTGAAGTTCTTCACCTTTGGAGAACTAGGTCCAAAACTGCCTTATTAGTTCACAAACAAAGCATAGCCAGGTTTCACTAATGCCCAGCAGGACTCATGTTCACATCCCAAACCACAGGGCAAATGTGGCTTAATTCAGAGTGACTGGCAGCCTTTCCCCCAGGAGGAGGTCAGCAGGGAGGGAAAGCCAGAGAAAGGTCAGGTAGGAGGCTTAATAACAAAGTTAATGGGAAATTTAATTCTGCTCTGTGGGTGTGTGTCCTGTTACTGGTGCTGTCCAGAGCTCCCTCCCTCCTTGAAATCTTCATATTTCTTATGTGACACCACAGAGAAGCTCAGACTGAGTAATTTTGCTTGTGTTGACTTAACAGATGTAGGGAGACACAGCCTCTCAAATCCCACAGTGTGGGTTACCTGGAATATAAAAGAAGAAAAAGAACAACAACAAAAAAAAAAACCTGGAAATGAGAATGAATCAACTGTGGAATGTGGGTACTGGTGATTCCATTTGCTGAAATGAGGGGCAAGGGAGAGGTTCAAGATAAATGTCTTAGAGAAGAATTGTTGGAAAAATAAGCAACTCAAAAATAAGAAGTGTCATCAAACACTTCAAGGTGTTTTTATTCCTTACCATTATTAACATCTAGAAGTTGGGAACATAAACAAAATAATATAAAATCCAGGAGACACAAGAAATTGATCATCTCTGAAACATAGAAACTTTTTTATATTAATTTTTTTCCAGATTACATGTCAATACAATTTTCAATAATCATTTCCTTAACCTTTTAGAATGGGTAAGATGAAAGAGTGGATATTAAAATATTGTTCTGGTTTTCAAAAAAGAGAACTAAAGGTAAAATCTAGAACCTATAGTTCAGAATTCTTAAAATCAAGTTCAGAAAAAACACAGAACTAGAATTGTGAAATACAAAGCATGTGACAATAATGTTTAAAATGCATAGTTTGTGAGAAATTAATGTAGGTAATATGATAGGTTACTCTGGGACTCATGTCGGGTTCATTCAGAATAATTAATGCCACACTCCTTTTACTCTTTTGTGACTATTACTATATTGGAAGACCAGAGTAAAGCTAAGGACGTAGTAAATCTGGAAACCAGTACTGTATTGAATACATTCTCTTATGACATTCCTTTAGAATCACAATTGTTTTAATATTGCTACTTAAAACAGTGAGTAATAGTGGGCAGCTGGGTAGCTCAGTGGATTGAGAGCCAGGCCTAGAGATGGGAGGTCCTAGGTTCAAATCTTGTCTCAGAGACTTCCTAGCTGTGTGATCCTGGGCAAGTCACTTGACCCCATTGCCTACCCTTACCACTCTTCTGCCTTGGAGCCAATACACAGTATTGACTCCAAGACAAAAGGTAAGGGTTTAAACAAACAAACAAACAAAAACAGTGAGTAATAAAATTATTCTAATCCTTAAAGCTTTTCTATGTTTTCATAAAAAATATGGGTTTAATGACATCAACAATGTACTTATCACAACTGCAAAAGACAAGGCTCATATCAACAAGTTCTTTTCACAGTGGCGTGCAATTCATTCAGATCAGGAAATGAAGTCACTTTGCTTATTCTGCTTTTTAAGAAGATCTTTTATTCAATGAATGTTGGTACTTCTTTTATCATTAAGTCAATTCTGTTTTTTAACATATTATTTTCTTCATTTTTTGTGCCTCTTTTACCAAGTTGTTAATTCTCTTTCCATAATTTTCTTGCATCCCTCATTTTTTTTCTTCCTTTTTTATTCTACTTATATCTTTCTTTAAATCTTCTGGGAATTCTTAATGGCTTGAGCCCAAATTATATTTTTCTTTGTGGTTTTGCTTATAGCTTTCATATTGTTATCTTCTTCCGAGTTCATCTTGGTCTTCCTTGCCATTGTTGTAGCTTTTTATGGTCCAAATTGTTGTTGTTGTTTACTCATTTTTCTAGGCTATTTCTTGACTTTGAATTTTATTATAAAGTTGGAGTCTTCTCACCTGGAGTGAGGAGGCATTGGTCCAGGCTTCAAGCTTTTTCATGTTTCTGCTTTCAAAGTTAGGGGATCTGCAAGTCTTTGGTGCTTCCAAAGTAGTGAAATCTAGGAAGAGATAATGTCATAGCTTTTCTGGTCTGTATCCTCAGCTTCACTCAGAAAGGGCCCATTCCCCTAAAGTCACAAGTACTATAGCTCTTCTTGCCCCTGGGATGGTGAGGAGGCTCTCTTCTTTCCTATAACTACAAGTATATATTAGAGTATCCTTCTCTACCCTGGAACTATGACCCAGAACTGGGTTTAGACACAGAGTTGATGGCTAGTGTGAGCTACACCCAGTAGCAGCAAAGTATTTCCTTAATTTCTTTCTGACCAGTGATTCTGGGATGAGGGCTCCTAAAACTGTTGTTGCTCTCATTGTCTTCCCCAAGAGCCACCACTTTTTTTGTTGCCACAGAGTTTATTCCAGATCAGACCCAATCTTGGTATCATAGACCATTTATACCAACCTTCTAAGTTTTCTTAGGCTGGAAAAATGTCTCACTCTGACCTTTTGTTTTTATTGCTTCTCCAAAATTTGATGTCAGGCTTTGTTTTAAAATGCTTTGCAGGGAAATGTTGAGAGAGTACTGGTAGGTTGTTGACTCTGATCTATTAACTTGTACTCTGATTTCAACTCCATGAATATTCTAACTCTTCTTGGGGTACTTTCTTGTCTCTCTATCCCCCTTTCAGATTCCTTTTGGGTGTTATCTTCCTCTATTAGATTATAAGCTCATTGAGGTCAGAGATTCTATTATTGTTTCTGATTTGAATCCCCAGGGCTTACCACAGGATTTAATAAATGTTTATTGAATTGAATCCATTTAACCCTTTTGAGCCTCAGTTTCCATTATTTATACAAAGGAAGAAATAATATAATTATTTCATCAACTTTCCATTTTCCTCTTGGCTATTCTTTTATTTTTTTTAACCTATCTTTCATTACTGTAAGGACTTCCACTATTTAAACTCCCTCTACCCCTGCAGTTTGACAATTGCACTCTATCTTGTCATTTCTGAGAGTTCCTAAAAGCAAAAAGATTTTGTATGGTTTGTTGAGTCACAAAGCTAGTGCGATGACTCGACATATGTATATTGGATTCCCTACTCTCTATAAATTCTATCAGGCTCCTAAAAATTCTATATGTTTATTATGAGAGGCAAATTATATAATACATATGAAAACTCTTGAGATACTTTAGATTGCTATTACTTTAAAATCATTCCTCTTTATCTAAAGTTGATAGGTATCTATTTTATGGGTAAATATCATTGTAGGTATAAAAAGGAATTCTTTATTCCTTTTCTAATTTAAGGGGGAACCTGGAGGTCCTTTTACCATAGAGATGTATGTGTAAGGATTAACCAGCCCACAGTGACAGGAATTAGAAACCATAGAGACAGGAAAGAGAAATCATAGAGACAGGAAGAAGAAAACATAGACAGGAAGGAAGAACCACAGAGACAGGAAGTGAGTCAGGAGAAGGTTATAAAAGGAGCCAAGCATGAGTTGGTTGACTTGTCAGTTGCTGACAATTGGTGGTGGTCAGTGGCTGGCAGTTAAGGTAGGCAGTTGTGGGGAAGTTGGCAGCTGGGTGGGAGTTGGTACTTGGGGGTTGGTTGCTGGTGATGTAGTTTGGCGTTTAGTTGCTGGGATATAAAAGGTGAGCTTGAGCTTACTGAGAGGGCTTTTTGCCTTCTTGGCTATTGCTTTGGGCTGTTTGGGTTTTTTCCCTTCCTTGAACTTTTTGGAAGGTTGACAGACCTAATTGGGATTTTATTAAACATTGATTGGGTTGGTTTTGATTGGGCTGGATTGGGTTGGAACTTTGTGGGATGATTGTTATTAGCGGTAGTTATAGGTAAATATAGGCAGTTTTAAATAGTAATTATAGGTAGTTAAAGACAGTTGAAGGATATCTAGTATAGACAAGAAAATTTCTTTCTTTACCTCTTTCTTATATTTCCCTCCTTTTCTTTATTCTTTTACTATCTCTATTTTAATTAAACTAAATTGTTAATTTTTTTTTTAAAAACCCTTACCTCCTGACTTAGTGGTAAGGTCTAGACAATGGGGATTAAGTCACTTTCCCAAGGTCACACATCTGGGAAGTGTCTGAGACCAGATTTGAACCCAGGACCTCCCATTTCTAGGCCTGACTCTCAATCCACTGAGCTATCTAGCTACCCCCTAAATTGTTAAATTGTTACAAGCTGCTAAAATTTTTTTTCCTTCTGTCTTAAAGGGATAATGTTAATTTACAACTCTATTATATTCTCATTAAAACTTAAATTATTAAAAATAAAAAGTAAAAGCTGCTCTCTTATTTTGTCAAAAACCCCATTTAGGGGGCAGCTGGGTAGTTCAGTGGATTGAGAGCCAGGCCTAGAGACGGGAGATCCTAGGTTCAAATCTGGCCTCAGACACTTCCCTACTGTGTGACCCTGGGCAAGTCACTTAACCCCCATTGCCTAGCCCTTACCAGTCTTCTGCCTTGGAACCAATTCACAGTATTGACTCCAAGAGGGAATGTGAGGGTTTAAAGTCTTTTGAAGAACTGAGTTCTTGATTGCAACTGTACTGGGAAAATTAAAAAAAAAAAAGTGCCTCATTACCTATTCTATTCACTCAATGTATGGATTTAATCCCTTATGTAAAGGGGCAAAAAATCAGGATATGAAGTACAAAATTCAGTGAATAATGAGCTCCATACTAAGTTGATTTAAAAAGATTTCACCTCCATTTGTGCAGAATTTGGAGGTGGGGAACTGGGCAGATACAAACCAGTGACATTTGACATACATTCCAAGGTGAAATGATGTCAAAGAAGACTGAGGCAATGAGAAGGTTATAAGAGTAGTACTGCAAAAAAAGGAAAAGGACAAGAAAAACAATATGCATCAGGATACTGATTCAGGCTTTCTAAGTAAATTTATTAGTTCTAAGAAAAATGTCCTTATGTGCTCAAAGACTTCCCAATTGATTAGAGGTTAAAAAAAGAAGAAAATAACCAGATGCTTTTCAAATCTTGTCAGTTTTTTTAAAAAGTTGATATATAGGCATATATGTGTATATATGTATGTATATGCACAAAACTTGGGAATTTAATAAGTCCTTTGGGATTGACAAAAGTCATTTAAAAAGTATTCCTTTGCAAGAAATATCAGTAAGAAGCACTAGAGCCAGATGGCTAAGCATCTGAATTTTCTCAAATATTCCATAATAAACTATATCCAATTTAAAATGAGATATGTAAACATCCTCTAAAACAATGTTATAATAATATAGCAAACATTTTCCTCCCTTGAAACTAAAATAAAAAATGCTAGGAAAGAATACTCCAAATAAATCAATTTTGCAACTTAATATTGAGTCAAAAAACCTCCCAAATTAACCTTTCTAAGATTAAACAAAGTACATACACACACATACACACCTTACTTTAACTTGTTTATTTTACTTTATGCAACTTTTTGGTGCAAATGGTTATCTCTTTCTTACAAAATTCAGTGATTTCAAGACAACTGAAAATAAGAATAAACTTTTAGGTTTAGTAATTAGTAATTTAGTTAAAATTGGAAAAGAATATAATTGAGTCAAAAAACAAGAGAAATGCTTTTGAATCGTATTTATTGGGTTTTTGACATTCTGTGTTTTGACTAAATACACATGAATAGCTCATTTTGAACAGATAGCTCCAGGAAACCACTGTCCAATGGGTATTGATATAGTTAATTTTGTGTTTGTGTTAAATGTGAAGTTATTAGGAGCCTGACAATTTCAGTGCTTTCCTATTTGCTGGAAGAAAACATTTCTGTTCAGGGATAAGACTTCTTGTGGCCTCTAAGCCTCTTGTCTTTTCCATTCCTTGATATGAACTGTATCATACAACAAATATTTATCATTCCTCCTGCCCACTTTGCACAGAGATCACGAAACATAATGGTGTGCTCTAACAGTTTGGAGAATCATTTTAAGTTCATCAAATTTCTAATCATTATACTCTGTCAAAGAGATTTGTACAAACACTTCAATTAGGTTCATAGTGACCTGTTTGTTAATATGTATCAGAATAAATACACAGCAAGATAACCGTGTATTCCTTTAACTGATGTTCCTTGTTTCTGGAAAGATGATTAAACCCCATGCCAGATACTGCTGCTCCAGTCTCTGTTTTCACCTAGCTGTCCTAGCAAGGCAAGAGCATTGGGGCTAATTCATCTTTGTTTTTTGTTGTTGTTGTTTGTTTTTAAACCCTTAACTTCTGTGCATTGGCTCCTTGGTGGAAGAGTGGTAAGGGTGGGCAATGGGGGGGTCAAGTGACTTTCCCAGGGTCACACAGCTGGGCAGTGTCTGTAATTTCTCTTTGTTGATGAGAAATCACCACATGGAATCAGCCCCAGTGCCTATCCTGCTGCTGAAATGTTTGCCTTACTAGAATGTAAGGTGAATCTGTCTCATGTCTTGTATTTGTATCCTCAGAATTTAGTTCAGTGACTGGTGCATAAAAAGTACTTTTTTTTTCTTTCATTTGTTCAACTTACTAAAAAGAGTATGTGCATTTTCCTTCCATTTAGCTTTAAAGTTTTTTATGGTTTCTTATTTGTAGCAATAATGTTGATATGATTAGTTTGCTGAGGTCCTTTTCACAACGTCTCTGATCATCCACAGGACAAGGAGTATGCTAAGTCATTGATCACCAGACAAAGAATGCACATTGAATAACAACAATTAATGTTGCAAACAATTTGTGATTCTTATGACCCTCTTTGCTCATAAGTGGAAGGAGTGCGTGCATTATTGAAATGCATTTTTGTCCATTGTATATATTGCTATGGCCACCATAATTGATTGCCTTATATTCCCCCTCTAGTAATTAGCTTACATTCAGCAAGGCTGATGCTTAGAAAGTAGACAGAATCAGCCAGTGGGACTCAATTCAAAGTCTTTTAATTTGGGTTTTGAACCTCCGAGAGCTTATGCTGTTGTGGATGAACCTTATTTCCCTGCCTTATTGAAATATTAGAGTAGGTCTTCTAAGGATTGAATAAGAGATGGAAAATATTTTAGGTTGCATCTACTAGGAATACTAGAATGAAATGATTAACATTGAATCAATTTGTGGAAGAACAAGTTGATATATAAAGGAATGGATGGTGATATCTTAGCCAAAATAGCTATTTGAGAAAATATTTAATAAAAATGTATGATAGTTATTTTTTCTCTGTTCTTATAAGAGAGACTTTTCAGCTAAAGGAATTCTTCAGCTCCTTGTGAAGATATAGTTATTTCCCCCTAGACTCTAAATATTGTTAGGATATGATTTAGGATTAACTAGTCAATAAATATTGCCTTATCCAACTAACAGATGTCTGCTATGCACCATGAGTGAGAACAACACAATAAGACATATTACTTGTCTAAGACAAAATCGAGTTAGTGAGGTCACATAATCCAAGTTGCATTAGGGCTAGAAGAGCTCTTAAGAGATCAGGAAGTCCAATCTCCTCATTTTACACATGGACCATTGAGGGTCAAGAATGGTAAACTGACTTATGAAACATCACATAGGAATTAATAGCACAACTATAATTCTTTTGAGTTTTTGAGGAGCAAATGTATCTGACTGGACATTCAATAAATCAACAAGCATATATGAAAGACTTATGTACCAGGCACTATACTAATAATAATAGCTGATAGTTACATGGCATCCTCATATTAAAAACACTCACACATACTTTCTTCTTAAGCTCTCATTTGAGTTCTCAACAATATTGTGAAATCAGTTCTATAATGATTATCTCAATTTTACCCAGGAGGAAACTGAATTTCAAAGAGGTTGACTTTCTATAGTCATGAAGAATCAGAAATGAGATTTGATGCCAGTTCTCTCCTATTTGTTAATAGAGTACTTTTTCCTCCCTGCTTCTCCAAAATAAACAAAAATGTTCTTCTATATTCATTCTATGTCACTCAAAGTTTCTTATTGTTTTATTTTTTAAACCCTTACTTTCTGACTTAGAATCAATACTATGTATTGGTTCCAGGCAGAAGAGCGGTAAGGGCTAGGCAATGGGGATTAAATGACTTGCCCAGGGTCACACAGCTAGGAAGTGTCTGAGGTCAGATTTGAACCCAGGTCCTCCAATCTCTAGGCCTGGTTCTCAATCCACTGAACAACCTAGAAGCCCTGATTGACTTTTTCATTTGAGAGATCAAATTGACAAGTAAATTAAAGGGATTGCAATATTTGGAATGAACTGATTTTACCCCAAATCATTAACATTTTGTTAAATGTTATTTTTTTTACTATAAACTCAAATTAAATATAAAGACTGTTAATCTTTTAATTTCAAGGTTTGATATAACATTTTTTATGCTCTCTCCCATAGATGCTCCATTTTATAACTAGTGAGAAAAGGAGGAGGAAGAGGAGGAGAAACAGAAGAAAGAAAGAATAGGAAGGAAGGAAGGAAGGAAGGAAGGAAGGAAGGAAGGAAGGAAGGAAGGAAGGAAGGAAGGAAGGAAGGAAGGAAGAAAAGGAGGGAGGAAGG
>NC_058130.1:396241703-396267557 GCF_016433145.1 Gracilinanus agilis
AAGGAAGGAAGGAAAGGAGGGAGGAAGGAAGGAAGGAAGGAAAGGAGGGAGGAAGGAAGGAAGGAAGGAAAGGAGGGAAGAAGGAAGGAAGGAAGGAAAGGAGGGAAGAAGGAAGGAAGGAAGGAATTGTCCTTTAGAGTTTGGAAATCCTTTATACTTAGACATTTTCTGACTCAGACTCAAATTAATCCTGGTCTCTAGAAATGAGATTGTACTGAGATACTTTTCAGAGAATCCAGGATACTATTCTTTTGAACACTTCCACATACTATTTCAACTGAATTGCTTTCCACTCTAAGGCAGAAATACCTTAGAATGAGAATTTTAATGAAGAGACAAAATACAAAGAAAACAGGCAAAATACTATGAATATTGTGGATAAATTCTTAAAGTTGAAGCATCCCTCCTTTTAGTTAAAAATGTTTCACTACAAAATTAGAATGTATCACATGTTAATCCCCATGACTTTTGAAATATTTTTAATTTTCATTGAAAAATAATTTTTTGCATCATCTTCATTTTCAAATAGATCTCTCCCATCACCCACACAGAAAGCCATCCCTTGTAACTAAGAATAAATAGGAGGGAAAAAACACAGTTTCACAAAATTAACCAAAACATCAACTGAATGGAACAGGTTTTACCTGGGGCTTTTTCTCTTTTCTCCTGGGCAAGAGTTGGTCATAATAAGCACTAGATGGTGTTTTGGTGTTCAGTTTTCTTTTTTGGTGTTTGGCTGGTGTTCTTTCATTTACACATGTTAACATTGAATATATTCTAATGCATTTTTGTTTATTTTGTTAAATATTTCCCAGTTACATTTTTATTTGGTTCTGACTGCACTAGAAGGGTTGTGGGCAGCATGTGACCTACAAGCTGTACTTGATACCTCTGTGATACACCATCTCTACCATTTTGATTCTAATACATTTTTTTCTGTAGATGATCCACCCAATACTCTGAATGTTCCCATCTGTTTCTTTCCAAGCCTGTCCATCTGTTGCCTCTCACCATTGCTAATCATCTTCATATATAGCATTTCATAGTATTTTATGGTTTGCAAAACACTCTACAAATAACATCTCATTTTATTTTCACAAAACCTCGCAAGGCATGTGCTACTATTATTCCCATTTTATAAGTCAGGAAATTGAGGTACACTGAAGTTAAGAGAAGTACTGAAGGTCACACAGCTAGTAAGTGTCTGTGGCCAGATTTTTTCTCATTTGCCTGACTGTGAGGTACATTCTCTATCCACTGAAACTCCATGACGCTTTGCTCATGATATCAGGTAAACTGTGGATGCTCAATGACTCAAACCACTTCCTTTCCTGATCATACATATTCTTAATATTTTAGGCTGCTGTTTGTTGTTGCTCAGTTGCTTCAATTATTTCTGAATCTTCATGATCCCATTTGATAAAGACACTGGAGTGGTTTGCCATTCTTTCTCCAGCACTGATCCATTGTGCCACCAAGCTGTTCCAACTTGACAGTTTTCAAGGCAACATTTGTAAGAAACTTTTGGCTTCCATTTCTATTATACTGTTTCCTCCCCCGGGCATATTCACAATGAAATTATTCCAAATATTGAATACTTTGGAATAATTTGGAATATTTGGAATAATTTCGTTGTGATTATAACCAGGAAAAATCTTGCCTGTGGACCATGACAAACAAGGTCTTACATGAATGATTTTAAGTGCTACCTCCGTTAAAAGGACTTGAGATTGAAGAAGAATTGCAACTTGAAGAAGGTTCAGGGAGTTTAGTGTAGATTCAAATGACAGCAAAAGAAGAAATCCCAAGGAAAACATTAGGAAGATGAAGAATTTAGTCCAGGAAGAGATATTTTGTCAAACTTACATAATGAAGTAGGATACATATTAGCAGAGATGGGGAAATTAAGAGATTGTCACTAATTTATAAAGCAGAACAGTAATTAAAACCTGGAAGGAATATAGTGAAAATTATTCACTTATTTATTTCAAGATATTTCTTGAAATACTAATAGGGCCATTTGCCTCATCCTAGAAATAATTGTTTTGGTGGCTACTGTACAAGATTATAAATGTCTCAAATTGGGAAAAGCTAGGGAACATGATTTCAAGGCATAATGTAGTAAAATAAGAAAATGGTGAATATGATGGCATATAAAATATACACATTTATGTATTGCAATTCAATCACTATCAGCAAAATTTAGATGGAAAAGAATGCAAATTAAATTTTGTGAAAGGAATCTGAGGTCATTGAAAAATAAGTAGCAGGAGTTTCCTTTTCATTTCATTCTCAGACTGAGGTTGTACTTCCTTTTTTTTTCCCCTTTAAAGTTTGGGTTTTTTTATTATTATTATTATTTTTTATACATTTATTAATAATCATTTTTAACATGGTTACCTGATTCATGCTCCTACTTTCCCCTTCACCCCCTGTACTCCCCCCACCCATGGCCAATGCACATTTCCACTGGTTTTGTCATGAGTCCTTGATCAAGACCAATTTCCAAATTGTTGGTAGTTGCATTGGTGTGGTAATTTCGAGTCCACATCCCCAATCATGTCCACCCCGACCCATGCGTTCAAGCAGTTGCTTTTCTTATGTGTTTCCTCTCCTGCAGTCCTTCCTCTGAATGTGGGTAGTTTTCTTTACCATAAATCCCTCAGAGCTGTCCTGGGTCATTGCATTGTTGCTGATACAGAAGTCCATTACATTCTCTTTTACCATAGTATATCAGTCTCTGTGTACAATGTTCTTCTGGCTCTGCTCCTTTCGCTCTGCATCAGTTCCCGGAGGTCTCTCCAGTTCGCCTGGAACTTCTCCAGTTTGTTATTCCTTTTAGCACAATAGTATTCCATCACCAGCATATACCACAGTTTGTTCAGCCATTCCCCAATTGAAGGACATACCCTCCTTTTCCAGTTTGTTGCCACCACAAAACGCGCAGCTATAAATATTTTCATACAAGTCTGTTTATCTATGATCTCTTTGGGGGTACAAACCCAGCAATGGTATGGCTGGATCAAAGGGCAGGCATTCTTTTATAGCCCCTTGAGCATGATTCCAAATTGCCAGCCAGAATGGCTGGATCAGTTTACAACTCCACCAGCAATGCATTAATGTCCCAATTTTGCCACATCCCCTCCAACATTCATTACTCTCCCCTTCTTTCATTTTAGCCAATCTGCTAGGTGTGAGGTGATACCTCAGAGTTGTTTTGATTTGCATTTCTCTAATTATTAGAGATTTTGAACACTTTCTCATGTGCTTATTGATACTTTTGATTTCTTTACCTGAAAATTGCCTATTCATGTCTCTTGCCCATTTATCAATTGGGGAATGGCTTGATTTTTTATACAATTGCTTTAACTCCTTGTATATTTGAGTAATTAGACCCCTGTCCGAGTTTTTCGTTATAAAGATGTACTTCCTTTTGAATAACTGGTTTAGCCATATTGTGGGAAATGACCTGTCAATTGAATCAGACAACTGCTCAATTCAGGGAACAATTGCTAGGACTAGTCTTTTGGATTCAAGAGAAGGAGATGGGATTTATTCACTTGTGACCTCATTTCTGTGATGACCCAAGCTCTCATAGTTGTGGGAAGTTGCCATTGTAGCAGAGAACTGACATGATGAATTGATTTTGCATCAGAAGTCCTATAGCCATTCTATCAAAACATGTAATTAGTGGCAAAGAGTAGCATCAAGTAGCATCCACTGGGGTCATGTCTAATACTCAGCTTTGACAAAGACACAGATGGTCTGATTTATCTCGTTGGTCTTATGAGGAGCAATGTCAAGAACTGTGGGCTCCTACTAATTGCAGTATTGTGGACAACCTCCAGGGTTGTATTATTCCATTCAACTGCTTATCAACTAATCAAGCTTTACTAAGCACCTACTGTGTGTCAGGCACTGAGCTATGGACTGGGGATATGTTAAGAGGCAAAAGAGAATGTTTTCCCTCAGTGAGTTTATAGTCTGATGATTATATATGCACTTTGTTGATATGTGCTGTCATTATAGTGTCTGATAGCTGGAAAATGTCATTCATCTTTAGGCATACTGCTTTAGATATCATGGGAACTTAGGAAAGATTTCTTGATTTGAACTGAATTGAATTGAAATTTTCTTGACCTTTGACTTCCTCATCAGTCAAGTAAGTATGTTAAAATAGATTCACTGAACAAATGAGAACTCTAAGGATACCCCAGATGCATTAGGGTAGAGTGAATTTTGACTAAGTATAACCTAGATCAGGGGTCGGCAACCTTTTTGGCCCTGAGATCCATAAACGCCACATTTTTTAAAATGTAATTTCATGAGAGCTGTACAGTGCTCACAGTGAGCTCCTGTAACAATGCCTGAAAAAAATTGACTTTATGGCTTCTGCAGAAAGAGCCATACGTTGCCGACCCCTGACCTAGACTGTATGGAATCACATGCAATATGAATTCAAATTATTATTCAAGAAATATAATTTACTAATTATGGCTTTTGAAGGATATTAAGTAACTTAAACTTAATATACATTTCATCAAGATTATGGATTTAAATGGTTGGTTTTGGTAAGATAATCACTTTCAACATATAACATACTGGTTTGCTCACATTACTTGATATGTGATCTTTCTCTAATTGTATAGAACTTTGACTTAAATTGGTATATCCATGTTCAGTTATCCTCTCAAGTGGTTGATTTCTTACCACAAAAGAGAATATTGTGCTATGAGCAAAACATTTTAAAGACAGATGGCTCTATGATCCCTAAAGTAATTTCAGATCCTAAAATTCAAATTCTAAAATGTCCAGGTAAAGGATCAAACAATCTAGCCTTCTTTCCTTTGCTCCCCAAAATTCTTTGGATTTAAAGAAGGCAATACTCTTTTTAAACTTTCATGATCTCAGTTACTCAGTATGATTGTTTTAACCTTTCCTTAAATAAACAATTTTAATTATGTTAATAATCTTTGTTTTCTATCTTTCAAATATTTCCTTTTTCTCCATATCTTTTAAAAAATTTGATGAACTAAATTTGACAGATTACAGTATGTGTAGTGGGCAGAATATTGAATTTAGAACATTGACTTTGGGAGATCCCTTTATTACCTGATGGCTGTGTGACCTTCAGCAAATCACTTAACCTGAAGGTTCTCAGTTTCTTCATATGTTAAATGAGGATGTTAGACTAGAATCAGTGGTTCCCAAACTTTTTTGGCCTACTGCCCACTTTTCAGAAAAAATATTACTTAGCCCCCTGGAAATTAATTTTTAAAAAATTTAATAGCAATTAATAGGAATGATAAATGCACCTGTGGCCATCACCGCCCTCCTGGATTGCTGCAGCACCCACCAGGGGGTGGTGGCACCCACTTTGGGAATCTGGACTAGCTGACCTCTGATACCCCTTTTGTCTCTAGCTTTTTGACACTAATTATTATAGATGCGTTTTTTTTTTCTGATTCCTATTTGCCATCTCTTATTAATAGGATCCATGATTTCTGGAATCTAGAATGATTTATAGAATGTCATATTTTACAGAGGATAGTCTGAAATTTCCCACTAAAATAAATGCTCAAATCTGGCCTCAGACACTTCCTAGCTGTGTGACTATGGCCAAGTCACTCCACCCCATTCTCTATCCCTTATGGCTCTTCTCCCTTGGAACCAATACATACGATTAAAAAAAATAATGAATAGATTTTTATCTGGGTAAAATTTTTTATCTAAATTTATCTAAATATTAAAAAAGATTTTAATCTAATGGAATTAGGATGAACTTCTTTTAAAGTCTCTATCAAATTGAGTGATTCAGTAATCCAAACCAATCACTTACTAAATAGTTCCTTCATTGCCTCAGAAGGTTAATTTTCCCCCTACAAACACCTCTGTGTGTTTAGGGGTTTCTTTTTGTTTGTTTTCTGTTTTTTGTGTTTTTGGTTATGAGTAATATTAGACATCTTTTCATTTTAAGTTCTTAACTTGATAGCCAAGGAAGCTAGATGAGTTTTTGCTTTGAAACAGGTTTCTCTAACACTTTTGAATGTTACCCCTGTCCCCTCCAAGCAAAAGGCCAAAATACAATCAGAGAGGAAGATTTGATAATGGGCCCAAAGGGTGCCTTATCTAGCATATTAAAATAATATAAGCTTTAAGGATTGTTTTTGAAGTTTTAAGCAGCAGTTGGGGAAGGGTTAGGGTGCCAACTCCAGCAAGGGGACCTCAGAACCACAGGGCCCAAAGTGATTAGTGATATCTCTCGATGTATCATACATAGCCTAGTGAAGACTTTGGTACACAATAAAACATATGCCACACAGGGGATTTTGTATCAAAACTTTATTAAACAAAAAAATGCACCATTGGAATACCATTTCTATAAAAAATGAATATGAGACTGCTCTACAGTGCATTACAAAACCCCCTTTTCTTCATGTAGTAGTATACAAGATTGTGTGTAGAAACAGTCATTTATTTTTTAAACTGTAAGCAAGTTTCTTTTCTCGTAGAACAAGATTTACACTTAAATATTGCAATCACTAGTCTAATTTGGTTAACAATGCTAGAGTTTGACAATTTAAAGAAACTGTTTATAGGCTCAAAATACCCCATTTTTAGGTGTTTTGTAACAACGAGAAATTTTCCCCCACTAAGGCTAGTTAAAGCTGTAGTATACCCATTCCTACCAGAAAAAAACTTAGCACTAGCACACTAACAATTGGTCTGAACTACATCGCAAAGCCCTTTGAGTGAATGCCTAGCATTGATTTAACAAACGCCATAATGACCTTTCTTAGTTTGTCTTAACCCCATTTTGATTTGACCTATTTGGGGAAAGATCGACATTTTAATAACATGGCTTTGCCTGGGGCATCCTCTTAACTCAACCACAGGACTGTTTCCCATGAGAGCTCGCGGAAATATGGAACACTGCAGCTTTAACAGCCGGATCTAGGTGTCCAACCAGATATTCCTTTTATTTTTTTTATCATAAATTATCCAAAAAGAAGATCACTCTAAATAATAAATTAAATATTACTTATAAAAAGTACACCCCATCCCCACCCTCCCACCCCCAAACAAGGTGACAATTCGCAAAGGTCAGAATTGTCAACTATACCTTACAATAATAAAAACAACCTTGCTCCTTCTCCTCCTCTTTCTCCTCCTCTTCCTCCTTCTCCTCCTCCTCCTCCCCCAACATTGCTTGCTTGCATTTGAAAGTACATGTATAGCATACAGTGAGATCCATCGGCCCCATGACATTTTGCTCATGACATTAGGCTGCCTGTGGTTGCTGCTCTCCAGCCAAAAGTAAATTGAAACAAAATGGAATGACAATGCTTAAATGAATAGTCTCTACTGAGAGCAAGGGGAGGGAAAGCCTTGAGAGAGCACATGCAGAAGTCAGACCTGGCAAATATTAGTCACCAGAGATGGAGACATAAGAGATCCCAGAATGGAAGTAATAATATTGAATTGCTTTTATGGGCATGGGGGCTTTGTCTCTTGTATAGTTTCCCCTGGCACAGAATATCCAGGCTTTCCATTTCAGAAACAATCCTTTTTGAAATTGAATATTTGGATAACAAAGTATTTTGATCTACGGATACAAGCGCTTTGGGATGCAATGGAATATGACAGCACTGGGTGCCCTACCTGTGCCTTTCCAAAGTATTACATTTGAGACTTTAATATTGGACTCGATGGATGAAAGGTTTCCTATGCAATATAAAAGTCACTTCTGAAAGTCACCACAGTAATACCAACTGTGAGTAGCTATGCAAGACACTGCTGGAGAAATGACAACAAAGAAATTTCTGTACAGATCTGATTTTATGAACAGCTTTGGGTCTCTAGTATTTTGCGGGCTCTCTATAGCATAAGCAGAGGCAGAATACTAATCTGGGCATCTCAGTAATGATGAGGGATTCATGGAATGATTTAGGGCAGAAGCAGAGGACTAGACTCTGTTTCATATCTGTGTAGATGCTCATGAAGGTTGATTTTTGTTGTGGAAAAAAAACAAAAATCATAAGAACACAGCTGAAAGGCTGTGTATTATGTTCATTTTCCTGCTGGCTTGTTCATAAACTACAAGTGGACCCACTTCAGGGAATGCTAGGTCTAGACCACCTTTTTATTCAGGCACAACATCGGAGGCCACCTGATTTTCTGGGATTTGCAACCCCGTTGCCATGTCAGCAATCCTCTATTAAAATGTAGCAAGATTTTGGATGCTCATTCTAGTGAATGCTGCCTAATGAAGTTACAGGGAACAGTCAGCCAATATCAAGAACAAGCTTCAGTGGCCTCCTGGGCAGCCTCAGTGGGTCCCCTGTCCTGGGGATCCTTGATTAGAAAAGCAAAGAAACAAGCTCAACGGTCTTCAATGTTGACTAGGAACTCTGAGTTCAAGCTAAGTGGCTATTCTCGTGAAGATCAATATTCCATTTGTTTCCACCAGGGAAAGCCACCAAACAGCCCACTGATATGAATTACTATTTAATTAAAGGGACTAGCAGATTCCATGCCCACCATAAGCCATTATAAGTTCACCTCTTAGGGTCCAGAACAGACCTATTTTTCTCAGATTTACTAGAGTTTAAAGTTATAATGCATAAAGATCCTTCCAATTGATTACCAATTGTATGCTTATTTAAAGATGAAGTTCCAGTGTATACTTTAAATATGCCAGTAGTTTCTGTTTCTATTATATGAACAGAAGCACTATAGCTGGGTAGTTACTGAATGTACATTATAAAGAACTATTTAACTTTTGGCAATCATACCATCAAAATGTACTTTAGTCATTTTGAGCTCTCTGTATTTGCTCATCTCAGACATATACAGAAGTTTCTTGGGAAAACCTTTCCCATCTGGTAAAAATAGGAAAGAGAAAGAACTCCTCTCCTCAGAAAGAGGTGCTTGCTTAATAGTTTGGCATCTGTTAATATGGGGTCAGAGGGCACATTGCCAAGTTGTATTTAAGTCCCAGTGCTGGAGTATCTGGTTTAGCTGTCAAGTGGAACCCTACGGGACTCAGAGATTTATGAGTTTAAAAATTTTGACACTGCCTAAACTCAATTGGGAGCTGGAGCAAAACAGAGATCACTTCCACCACTCACAGGTTACTTCTTGTCAAGAGATTAGGGGACTGGGAAAATAAAAGAGTTACCTGAAAACCCTGAGTAGGTAAGCTGTAGCCTTCCAGGAATGGTTTGGGGAACCACAGTTCAACATATGCTACATCAGCCATATGGATTTGGGGCTTAAAGAACTTGTATCTCCTGGTCATACTCTTTGACTTGTCCTCTACAATAAGGCCTGGCATTGACACTTATTTTACCATTGGTTAGTGAGTCTTTACCACTACCATGAAAACATTTTAATGTTTGTTTTTTTAATGAGCAAGAACCAAGAACATTTAGAAAACACAAGGCCTCTGAAACAAATTCTCTAAACTGTCTCCCATATCCAGAACTCATCCAAAAACAACCCAAAAAGGTCTGAATTTTTCTAACATATTTCCATCTTACTTCTAAAGATAACTAGTCTGGATTTGGAAGTACTGAGAATTTTTTTGAAGTTGCTAGCCAGTTCTCTTTGAACTGTCCAGACTCATCTGACATAGTAGATAGGTAAATGCCTTGGATTCAAGATGTAGGGACCAAACAAACCTTGACTACTGAGGACATCTTCTTGGGGGGATTAGGTACCTTTAAGGTCATACTGCTATGCTGTGACTTTAAAAGTAAGGAAGGCTGTCCCTGGGAAATTAGGGGCTCCATTATTGACATAAGGGATCAATTCAGTATATTATCTTCACATCAAAGTTATAGGTTGATTTTGAAGGAATTTAATGCTAGCACAGGGAATGCCCCACTCCAAAGAGCCAGACTTCCATACTCCCAAGTACCCCTGATGTCCAACAACAACAAAAAAAGGCAAATGTCCTCATACAGACAATATTACATAATTCTTAGAAAGGACTTAAATAAAATTTTAGAAAATCAAAAAACAACCAGCACTCTTGTTGAAGGAACAATTTTACAAATGGACCAGATTTTCTAACGAATGACTTGAATGAGCTCTCTCTTTGACATTAGATTTCCTTACTGACGTAAAACCGTAAAAAAATAATCTGAATTATTACTTCTGTTACGTTGCCATTTTGCTCAAAATATTTCATTCAGGGATTCGTATATAATTACCCACCTAATAAAAGGAGCTATTAGGTTGTAAAGATCCTATCCCTTCCATGCTCTTTTAAAATTATGACCCACTCAAGCTTGAAATCAAAGGCAGAGCTGAATAGAATAATTCAGCTGAAACTCTCTTATTGGGTTTTGCAGTCTCCTAACTGATAAATATGCAAATTAGCTCCCTTTTGGTGATTCAGCTGCATAAACAGGGATTAACTCTGAATGCTGGCTGAAAATTCAGCAACTGAAAGTGTACACACAAAATGTTCTTAATTCAACCAGTTAAGAGTTGTCGATAAACACGGTAATATAAAGTTAAAATTCTAGCAGAGAATGAAGATGCCACTTGGAATCACTTCCTGAATCATGAGACACAACTTTGAAAAGGATCCATTGGATTTATGAAGTTTCTTAAGTGTCAAATGATGCCTTTCCTTCTGCTCCCTGATGGTGTGAATTTCATCACAATACGGCAATAGGCCACAGTGGTCACCATTGGCCAATGTGTGGCTGGTTGGTTCAGTGACCTGTTAGGAGAATCAGGAAGGGCCCAAGGAGGCGGTCCTCTTGAATTCTGCCTTCTCTTCCGTAGGGTCTGCACTTTGACAGTTTGCTTTTTCTGACAAGGAAGGCAGAGATCCCTGGCATCCATGCCAGGCAGAATATAGAGTCAGCCATCTCTTGGGGAGGACGGAGCCTCTGGGGAAGAGAGAGGAACCTCAGTCCTGCCTGGGCGCCTGAGGGAGAATGGCCTTGGTGAAGCTTTGAAATGTCATCACAGTGTGGTATGGCCCAAACGCCACCCATGTTGAAAAGTGTTCTATTACAAGCTTAAGCTCATAATTACCGTGTGTCTGAGAAGATTGCATATTGTATCCTCTTTCCAAAAATGCACTGCAGCTGGCAGGATGCCACCCATTGCAGATTTTTTATGTTTCTATTCTCTGTTCTCCAGACATAAATGCTAACCAAGAGTGGATGTACAAACACTTGAGGAAAATGGGTGAATTTTTACAGCCACTTGCTAATACCCACCACTTGTGCAAGATGAATGACTGAGTTATAAAACAATAGGCATTCATTGTCTCTTTTGTTTTTGTTTATTTTTTTTTGTGCTGTTGGGGAACACATCCAATCCTTTGGTGTGGTGTAGTAAGAATTTCCCAGGGGTGCTCTGTGGTTGAAAGTAAAAGACAAGTGATCTCCACTGATTTTACCATGACATTGGACAGGTTTAAATAATGCACTTGTATGTTGTAAGACTAGACTGCCACATTAAGAAAAGGAAAACAAAAACAAAAGCCTACAGGACTGCAGGCCCAGGATGATGGGAAACAGATGTATTATTCATGCGAATGTGGACATGATGTATGGCTAGCTGATCAAAGCCAAGGGCCAGAATTACTCCAGAAACTTTAACTTTGACCTTGCGTGAGACACTCCTTTGCTGTAGATGGGTGCTTCATTTTGAGAACTTTGAGATGCACAATGGGCATTAGATAGGTGGCATGTCCCTCTCCAAACCACTTGAGGATCTTCCTTTAACTAGACAGTACTGGGGATCAGGTGATGTGTTGTGTGTGCAGTTGTTGGTGGGCACATCGTTCTGTGAATGAAATCCTGATATGCTGCATGGTTCTGGATAGTCCACCTCCTTGATGCAATGAAACTTTTAGAAGGCTGAGCCCGTGATGGCATTGAGTTGCTTCATTAACCCTTCCAAACTTGCCATTTGTTCACTCAAATCATCCTGCTCATATACCTGTGGAAAGAGTAAAAGCAAGTAAGTCATCAGTGCACCTTGGGACCTGTAGGAATAATAGAATTGCTATGAGCTATAGAAGGTCTAGTCCCATATAAATTAACCCTGTGTCTCCACACAAGTCATTGACAGCCTTTTGTCAGAGGGTCATTGAGCCACACACTTGAGATGTTATATAATCTACCCTCCTGGCATTGCAAATGAGAAAGCAGAGCGTGGGGAAGTTAAATAACTTGTAGTGATTTGATTTGAGTCCACATCCTCAGATTCTAGGGTCAGGCTTTTTTCCTTGATATCATGCTACCTCCCTTAGAAAAGTTTTAGTGTGGAAACTATTTAGAGTCACCACAGGTAGATACAATATGATGAAGGATTTTTATATTCATACTTGTCCAGAAGTTAAATGGGTTTCTGTAGAAAGTCCATAGGGAATCTTTATTATTTTTTGTGACCATATTTTATTTTTTAATTTTAATTTTGAATATTTCCCCTAGTTACATATTTCATGTTCTTTCCCTCTCCCCCAAACCCCCTCACCCCCTTTAGCCAACACACAATTCCACTGGGTTTTACACGTGTCATCGATCAAGGTCTAATTCCATATTATTGATAATTGGACTAGAGTTATTTAGTGTCTACATCCCCAATAATATCCCCATCAGCCCATGTGTTCAAACAGTTGTTTTTCTTCTGTTTTTTTCCTCCCACAGTTCTTCCTCTGAATGGCTAGTTTTCTTTTTCATAAGTCCCTCAGCCTTGCTCTGAATCCTTGCATTGCTGCTAGTAGAGAAGTCCGTTATGTTCGATTGTACCACAGTGTATCAGTTTCTGTGTACAATGTTCTTCTGGCTCTGCTCCTTTCACTCTGCATCAATTCCTGGAGGTCTTTCCAGTTCATATGGAATTCCTCCAATTCTTTATTGTATATTCCCTATGTATATATACATAGGGAATCTTTAGAGGCTAGAGAGTGGGTCCTTTTAGGTGGATATAGTACAAGAGATGCCTATCAGATGGGAGTTTAGACCAAACCCAGTGATATGAAACTCAAATAGATATGAAACTCAAATAGAAGCTGGAGGCCACTAAACCATACTTAAAGATCTATGTGAACTGCATATTGACTGAGAAGAATACATATTGACATTATCTACATTCCATTATATTTTTATGTACTTTGTTAAACATTTCCCAAATACATTTTAATCTGGTACTGGCTACACTGGTACTGGCTACACTGGGAGGGTTGTGGGCTACATTGTGTTTGACACCTCTGGGACTAGATGACTTCTAATGTCTGTTTTAACTCTGATTTTATGATTCTACTTTCAGTAGTATCTCATAGTAAGGATTTGTATTATTTAAATTATTTTCTTTTGGATATAATATGTAATATTTTAATTTCAAACAGTTTTCCTCTAAGCAAAATTGGCTCTGCCAGAGCTGGGAATTTTTATCAATAGAATTGTTAGAGATCAACTTGTAGTAACTCACAACTCACACTCTTAGGTTGTTCCCTTAGAAAGATAACTCCTATTTTAGGTTCAAATATAGTCTGAGATTCTTTACTCCTAAAACTTTATCTCATGAGTCCCTACTGGTGTTTCTACCTTTAATAGCCAGCCCATTGACATAGCTCAAAGAAAAGGCATTTGGTTTGTAGTGATTGAAAATCTCCCCTTCTCCCAGCTCCCATCAACCTAGGGCATATTTTTCCATAAATATATCCATTAGTTGGCAAACTGTTCACATTCATAGAGTAAACTGGTAATGAGGTCACAAGGAATACATGCCATTAAGACAACTCATGCCTCTAACACTACAAGGCCTCCATATGTTTTATTTTCTTGGAGTATCCTCAAATAGTCTCCCTGACTCCCCCCAATTAAATGTGTCTTCTAGGCAGATTGTTTACATGGGATCCCTGGGCCTGCTCTTCTCAGCAGCTCCTACTGGCTTCCAGGGCTAATTTGTGCTTGACTATATAACTGATTCTCATCTCTGCTGCCAAGGTCATACTACTTAGAGTTGCTTCCCCACAATGACTTCATTTTGCCCAGAATCCTGACAGGTACAGCATCCTTTAATGGGTAGATAGCTCTGCTACAAAGTAATGTGAAATTGAAAATTGATACTCCACTTTATTTATTTATTAATTATGGATTTAAAATGGCATCAATCAGTGTATCAATCCTTATGTTTTAGATTTGGATTTGCTTATATAGGCCTCAGTGGTAGCATTTATAAGTTTATAAATGCTTATTTTTATTAAAAATTATTAAAAATATTAAATAATACATATATTACAAGTATATTTGATATTTATATAATATTATTATATATTATATATTTATAATATAATTATATAATAATATACTATAATTTTTAAAATAATAAATTATAAAATATAATGAATAAATAATTAAAAAATTTAATTAAAAAACTTATAAGAAGTTTAACTTCCCTAGTCTTATGGGCTATAGCAGTGATGGTGAACCTTTTAGAAACCAAGTGCCATGCCCCATCCCACCCTACCCCCAGACCGAGTGCTGCCCCTGAACCCCCACCCCACCCTGCCACCTTACCCAGACAGGGGAGGAAGCACTCCCATTGGACTTCTGGGCAGAGGGTAAGGTAATATGAAAAAATATCCACAGGCACTGTGGAGAGGGGGAAGGGAGCATCTCAGCTGAGTCCCTCTGGCTGTCTAGTAACAAAATATGACAGGCAATGGTGCATGTGCTCATAGAGAAGGCTCTGTATTCCCTCTCTGACACATGTGCCATAGGTTCACCACCAGAGGGGTTATAGTTTGACTGTAGATTCAAAATCTATGAGGTTTTGTTAACCATGGGAAAATGTGAGACAACCTGGTCACAGCATGTTTGTCTACCAGGAGACTTGCCAGGGATGTGAGTCAACTCTTTGTTTTTCCTCTTGACATGGGGTCCCTCTGTGAGTCAAGCAAAACATAAACCCCTCTTCCACCTTTGTCTTAGAGCAATAACACTTAGTTTATATCACCAGACCATGCTTTGTGCTGTTTGTATAAACTGTATAAGAGAGTTTTTCTCCTTGTCAGAGGAGACCCTGGCTACTGAGAAGCCTTGGATTCCATTTATTGTTAATTGCTAATAAATTCTTCATGCTCAAGATTTTGTGCCTCAGGTTTTCTTTATCACAGATTTTCTTTATTGCAACATTGGGAGGATAGGAAAAACTCTCTTCCCCTGCTACCCTCAGGTTACTCTGCAAGGAGGAAGACAAAAAATGATCTCTTTTGAAAGGTAGGTGTTTTGTTTGTTTTTCCCCTACAGCTGACTCTATTCTAGATTATAGGGATCAAACTCTTTAAAGCTACTCCCTACCATAATTTTGCAATATGCCCTATTTTTTTTAAGTCACCAATGGCATGGTCCACCCTGGCTAGCCAATAGCTAGTGGTTTTTTTTCCTAATTATACCACAGATAAACATTCCATAAAATTGCACCAAAGATTCACATAGTCCATAAAAGAGTAACAGAGTGTCCATACTTATTTGCATTTATTTAACCAGGAACATCTTAATATTTTTATTACTTGCTCTTTTGTGTGATTGCATCAACTGAAGAATGTGAGTAGGTTCATCAATTGAATAGATTTGTCTGATCAACTCCCACCCTACTATAAATGTGCTATGAATTGAGGTCATGTCATCCTTCAATACTCAAAGGATAGGCTTTTGGTAGTGAGGACATTTCTTTATTCTTTTCACTAATGCAGGTCACAATGGCTCTATGACTTAGTATAGAGCAGTGATTCCCAAAGTGGGCGCTACCGCCCCCTGGTGGGTGCTGAAGCGATACAGTGGAGTGGTGATGGCCACAGGTCCATTTATCTTTTTTATTAATTGCTATTAAAATTTTTAAAAATTAATTTCCAGGGGGCTAAGTAATATTTTTTTAGAAAGTGGGCAGTAGGCAAAAAAAAGTTTGGGAACCACTGGTATAGAGACTCCAAAGATTTATGTGGCTGAAAAATTCATCATCCTGTAGTCAATCTAGTGATGAGCTTATTTAAATTTAGTTATGTTAATCATTTGGGCAGCTAAATGGCACAGTAGATAGAGCATCTATGCTGGAGACAGGAGAACCTGAATTCATATCTGCCTCAGTCACTAGCTATATGACCCTGGTCAAGGTACTTAACACTGTTTGCCTTCCTCATCTGTAAAATGAGCTGGAGAAGCAAATGGCAAAACTACTATAGTATCTTTGCCAGGAAAATCTTAGATTGGGTCACAAAGAATTGGACATGACAGAAATGATTAAACAATGCCTATGCTAATCCTCTGACAAAATAGACTTACAGTTTCTCACTTGACCTGAGGACAAGGTATAGAAAAAAATAACTACCATTTATATCTCCCTTTTATGATAGAAAAAAAATTTCCTCTATTATCTTGTGACCTAAGTAGAACAAATAAAGAAGAAGCTGACACTTGGAGGTCATGAGCACACAAGTGGTATTTGTTAAAAATAGAATTCAACTCTGGGTCTCTTTGTTTCATTTCTGGGGTGTTTCCTACATTGCGAGGAAATCTGCAGATATCTCCCCAATTCCCTAAGCATTATTTAGCTGAGCCATTAAACTTCTACCAGATGCTAAGAATATTTTCTGTTGAAATCAACAGTAAGGACTGAAATGCCTATATAGAAAAGCCCTATAGTTATTGTAAGTGAGGCGTAATCTAATGGGGGAGGGGGGTACATTCCTGCAAGAGTTTTGGTTTTTTTCTAAATTTGGAGTTTTTATTAACTAACTTGGATTGCTTAATCCTTACTTGAACTCATAACTGCATTTCTTACTCTGCAAAATTTCAATATTAACAATACTGTATGAGATGTGAAGATATAAACAGTAAGACTTCAAATCAATTAACAAACATTAATTAGTTTATTCCATGCTGAGCACTGTACCAGACCTTAAAAATATAAATACAAAAATTAGAGTCACTATCCTTAAGGGTTTTACATCCTATTATGAAAAACAATGCATACACATAAAAGCAAATATAAAATATATACAAAAGTCATTACAAGGAAATTTGGGAAGGAACAGGAAAACTAGCCAATTGGTGGGAACTAGTAAAGGACTGTAATAACATACACTGGAGTTTGAGCTTGAAACTTTTAAGTGGTGTGAGCACTTAATCTACTAACCCAGACAACATCTTACTAGTCAGTCAATGAGTTCATTCAGTGAATGACAGAATATTTAGCCATGGAGGAGGACTTAGAGATCATCTAATCTAGTTTCCTCATCTGTAAAATGGGAATAATAATGTAATAAGACTATAGAATTCATGTGCTCTATATCAGTGAGCTATATTCACACAATTAAAATTATAAACATTTTGAAGTAATGAGTTATTATTTAAAGTAAGTGTTATGCTTAGATGAAAATTTATACCTATTTTCATCATTCCTTCAATGACTCTGCTCTCCCACATGCTCTCATGACTTTAAAAAGAATGTTTGACCTGGAAGGGAGCTTAGAAGGTTACCAAGATTAATAATTTCATTTCAAAGCTGAGGGAAAGAAGTTTGAGATATAACAATCCTTGTTGTATTATTATTATTTTGTAGATGAAGAAACTGAGTATGGGGGTAGTTAAAAGATTTTCCCATGGTTACAGAGTTAGGAAGATCAGATGTAGATTTCCAACTTGAGTCTTGTTGATTCTGAGTCCTAAATTCTTTACAATGCACCAGAGCCAAGTACAGGGCCCTGGGGATGCAATGCATCATTTTTTTTTTTTTGCTTCATTTATACTATTCTTTAAAAAGAAAAATAAAAGCTGGCTCTATTGCCCACAACTTGCTATGTATCTGAAACTAATTATTCTTTGATAGTGTTGTGCTATCTGTGTAGATATTATTTGCATGCTATGCAAAATCAGCATCTGTGCATACAGAAAACAGAAGCCGTTAGAAAGTTTGGCTTTTTGTTTTCATTCTATGATATATGTTGGAATAAAATCTAAATGAAATGGCATAGCAGAATTCAAATTAGTTTTTTGTCTTTTTTCCTCTCCTCTAATTCTCTTTTTCTCCTCCAGTAGATCTGATGTACTACTTCTTTAGTCCTTTAAAATGGTCTTTTTTCCTCTGAAATCTATTCTAACATACTTTATGGTTTTATAAATACCTGTCTTATGTTTCCATAAGCACAACCTTCTTTCATCTTTTTCACAATGCATTTTGGGGAGAAACTTCTTGTATCTCTAGCTTTTTATTTTTATCCAATCCCTGTATCTGTTTTTGGTTCCTTATTTTCTCTTATCGTCTAACAATCACTTTTTCTTTTTCTTTTTTTTTGCTTGTTTCTTTCTGAAGATATAATTCACCCTCCCCTCTCCTCTATTAGTGAAGTCCATTTCCCTTTCTGCTATTTTCTTGATATTGCTATTGTTTCTCTAATGTTTCTCCTCAGTTTCTATCTTTCCTTTTTTATTTTTTTGCCTCTCTTCTCACTCTCAGTCACTTAATTCCAGCAATTTTTGATGATTCAGGAAGTATTCACACACACAAGCCATTAAAAGCAAAACGTGTGGCTGAGTCCAGATATACAACTATGAAAAATTTGGGCAAATAATTTCTAACTTACTTTAAAAACAGTTTATACTTTGAGCACAATAGTATTTCATCACCAACAGATACTACAATTTGTTCAGCCATTCCCCAATCGAAGGCCATCTCTTCATAGTCCAAATTTTTGCCACCACAAAGAGCATGGCTATAAATATTTTTGTATGACTTTTTCCTTATTATCTCTTTGGGGTATAAACCAAGCAGTGCTATGGCTGGATCAAAAGGCAAATCGTCTTTTAAAGCCCTTTCAGCATAGTTCCAAATTGCTATCCAGAATGGTTGGATAAATTCACTACTCCACCAGCAATGCATTAATGTCCCAATTTTGCCACATCCCCTCCAACATTCACCACTTTCCTTTGCTGTCATGTTAGCTAATCTCCTAGGTGTGAGGTGGTACCTCAGAGTTGTTTTGATTTGCATTTCTCTAATTACAAGTGATTTAGAACACTTTTTCATTGTTTGTTGATAGTTTTGATTTCTTTATCTGAAAATTACCTATTCATGTCCCTTGCCCATTTATCAATTGGGGAATGGCTTGATTTTTTGTACAATTGATTTGGCTCCTTATATATTTAAATAATTAGATCTTTGTCAGAGAACTGGAGGAATTCCATGTGAACTGGAATGACCTCCAGGAATTGATGCAGAGTGAAAGGAGCAGAGCCAGAAGAATATTGTACACAGAGACTGATACACTGTGGTACAATCGAACATAATGGACTTCTCTTCTAGCAGCAATGCAAGGATCCAGAGAAATACTGAGGGCCTTAAGAGAAAGAAAACTAGCCAAATTCAGAGGAAGAACTGGGAGGAGAAACACAAAAGAAAAACAACTGCTTGAACACAAGGGCTGATGGAGATATTACTGGGGATGTAGAAACAATAACTAATCCAACTATCAATAATATGGAATTAGGTCTTAATCAATGATACATGTAAAACCCAGTTGAATTGTGCGTTGGCTATGGGGGTGGGGTTTGGGATAGAGGGAAAGAATATGAAACATGTAACTATGGGAAAATATTCAAAATAAATAAATAGAAAAAACAGTTTATAAAAACCAATTGTTTAATTAAATGAAATTTGAGTTGAGAGTAGAAGTATATTTACAAAGCAGGCTTTGTACATGAATAGTGTAATAAAAATAAATTTAAACAACATTTACTGTGTGCCAGACATTGTGCTGAGCTCTCAAAACAGCTCTGCAAAGTAGGTATCATTTATTATTAACCCCATTTTATAACTGAGGAACCTGGGGCAAAGAGAGATTAAGTGACTTGCCTAGGGTAATACGGCTTGTAACTGAGATTGGATTAGAACTCAGGTCTTCCTGACTTCAGACTTAATGCTCTATCCATTTTTCCACCCAACTGCTCCATGCTGCATCACATACCAAGGTACTGCTTTCTTTTCCAAGACAACAGATAATCAGAAACCATGTGAATATTACACTCATCCTAGAGTTTTAAGGCTAGCCTTGAGCTATGTAGGATATTGGAAAGAATACCTGATTTGGATATTTTTTATTATATTTGCAATTATATTATTATAATTGCCATTACATATTATTTGCAATTATGTTTTTATTATATTTGCCAGCTTATGATCTCCCAAAAGTCTTTGAGTCTCAGTTTCATTATTTGTAATTGGATGAGTTTGGATACTGCTTAAGTTACATGAACACTTTAATATTCTGTGATTTTTTACAATGTTTCTAGCATCAGTGTCAGTGGATGACTGAAGTCACAAAGAAGCACCTTCATCCCACATGCAAAATGTATTGGCTTTGTCACTACATCTTCCTGGACACTTATGAAGGGCCTTTGCTCTGATAGAAATTTCTGTAGACTCCTAACTAACCTCTGTAAATATGTTCATGAAGATCAAATGAGCATTGAAACATTCAGCAGTTGCATTAGAACTGAAGCTGTACTGCTAGCTCTCTCTTGTTCACCCCTCTTCTTTTTATTTTTTAAGATCCAATAACATCTCAGTTGTTTAAATACTATGAATCTGCTTAATTAAGTTTTCTGCTTAGCTAGGTGGTGCAGTGTATTGAATGTTGAACTTGAAATTAGGAAGATATGAGTTCAAATTGAGTCTCAGATACTTAAAGGGAGCAAGCCACTTAATTCATCTGTCTACAATTTCCTGATCTGTGTAAAATGAGGATAATTAATAGCACCTCCCTTCTAGTTGTTAAAAGGGTAAAATGAGATAATATTTATAAAATGCTTTGTAAACTTTAAAGTACTATGTGAATGCTAGCTAGGATTGTGGTTGTTGAGTAGATGTCCTTTATGTTAAAACAATTTTTTTTTGTCAAAAATCCTTCTGATAGACATTAATTAGTACACTTTCCTTTCTCTTTTTAAAATTTGTTCAGTTGTTTTTCAGTCACGTCCAGCTCTTTGTGACTCCATTTGGGGTTTTCTTAACAGATACGGGAGTGGCTTGCCATTTCCTTCTCTGACTCATTTTATAGGTGAAAAAACTGAGGGAAACAGTGTTAAGTGACTTGGCCAGGGTCACAGAGTAAGTACTTAGGCTAGATCTAAACTCAGGCAGAGGAGTCTTCCTGATTCCAAGCCTGGTACTCCATTCACTGAGCCACCTAGTTGCCCAATTTCCTGCCTTAGTAAATAGAAGAAAAGTAAAATAATTAAAATATATATTAATTTGAGGATTTTTTTAAGTCTTGGGCCTGCATTAAATTCTTCCATCTAATTGTCTTTACCATGGATATCTATAGTAGTAAACCATTTCCAATAATATTTTGAAGAATGATTGATTTTAAGGCCTCGCAAGATCTTTAGACAAAAAAATATAAGAATTTTAAACTCTATTTTCTATTTACTATTTAATGCAGGCCCAAGACTTAAAAAAATTCTCAAATTAATATATATTTTAGTTATTTTACTTTTCTTTTAATTGTCAATTACAATGGAGAAAAAATAAATTTGTGTGGATTCTGTCTCATTGTAGTTATACTAAAAGGCAGCGAATGCCTTTGCTTTGCCTGAATTTGGGGAAAAAAAAGTATTCTTACATTGGCTGGGTCCTCTGGTTGTTTGTGGCCTTCTTCAGAAACTTCTGGGGCTGTGGGCACTGACACTGGAAGCAAGGGTGACCTGGCCTTTCCTGCCAATCCAAGGGAAGCTGTTTTCACATGAGTCTTGGCCAGGGTAGGACCTAGAAGAGAAAACACACAGAAGTACAATCTATGTACATCACATATTGGGGAATAATTTCTTAAATTTACAAATCCAGAAAGATGGAACGAATTAATTCTACCTTATTGGTCCTTCTGTAAAGATAGATTAGGAGTCTAAAAGCAGGATTTTAAAAAATATCTTCTGAGTTGGTAAACTTTCCAAAAAGCACAACCAATGGTGTAAATCTATTGTATACACTGATGTGTATATGTGTTCAAAATGTACATTAAGAATGGCATATTCTGCTGTAATTTCACAAATTTATGTGGAAATCAGAGATCAGCCTTTTTAGGTTCTACAAATGGTGTTGGCTTAATGTCGATGTCTTCAGGAGTCTTATGTAGGTTTTATTGTATAAATTACATACAGTATTTCAAAAATTTGGACAGTATTGTTGTACAAAGAAGACAAATGTTTTTGTATTGCCTGTGAACTAAATGGTGTTTTGTGTATTATTTAGTCTCAAAAACAATGTTTTCTGAAAGGGAGGTTAACTCTGATTAAGCTTCTCTTCAGTGGATGACAATTCTCTTTTCAGAGGTAATTTAAAGTGAACTTCAAATCCCATAAAGGGGTACCTGGAAACTCCAAGCTGTTCGTCAGCTCCCCCAGTGTGAGTTGAAGTCATTCAACTGACTTGTAGCTCTAAGTCCCAAAGCTGTATACCCAAATTCCTAAATTAGGACCTGAATGGCATATGATTGTAAGAAGGTTGAAGTGGGAAGCATAGTTGGTTTCCCATGAAGAATGGCTTTTGGATGACACATGGAAGCATAGTCCCTTGTGGCTGACTTAGTAGACATTAAAGACTGCATCCTTAATGCCTTCTGAAGGAGAAGAATTCCAAGTCAATCCCTACTTTTCTCTGGAACAGGTTCTAATTTATCACACTCATGAAAGGCATCATTAGATATATCTGCAGTGACCTGCTTCTACCTGGTTTAATCAGATCTAACTGGCCCTATGTATGTGGAGAGAATCAAACTTTTATTTTAGCTGAATTCAATTTAATCCACATGAACACTGATTAAGTACTTATCCTGTGTAAGAGATTGTGAACACTGATATAGCAATACTATAAATAATGCTTTCTATTAGCCCTATATATGTATACAGGCCATATCCCACTTGTCTTGACCTTCTGACTGGATGTAAAAACTGTCCAGGGGGTTTTCTTGGCAAAGGCATTGGAGTGGTTTATCATTTCCTTTTCCAGTGGATTAAGACAAACAGAGGTTAAGTGACTTCCCCAGGATCCACACAGCTTCTAAGTGTCTGAAGATGGACTTGAACTCAGGTCTTCCTTACTCCAGACTTAGAACTCTATGCACTAAGCCACCTAGCTGCCTCTATTTGTGTACATAAATACATACATATGCTTTGGCTGTTTGAATGCTGTCCCCTAAGGCATTTTTTTTTTTGCCATAACAAATGATAAAACACAAGTGGAGAAATAGTGGCAGATAAAGACAAACCACTTGATATAGGATATCCTGGGTTCAAATCTGGTCACAGATACTTCCTACCTGTGAGAACCTGGCAAGTCACTTAACCCCAATTGCCTAGCCCTTTACCTTTCCTCTGTCTTGGAACCAATATTTAGTATTGATTCCAAGACGGAAGGCAATTTTTCAAAAGACTTAATCAGTCAATTAATATTGATTGATTCAACGTCATGTGCCCAGCAGTGTGATGAACACTGGCATGATCACAGAGATATGGTGCCTGTTCCAAAGAAAAGCGTAAACAACACTGGAACTGTTATTAACTGTTTGCCTCAGTTTCCTCATCTGTAAAATTAAATGAATAAAGAAATAGCAAACAACTCCAGTATCTTTGCCAAAAACATAAAACAAACCCATATGTGGTCACAAAAGTTGACATGACTGAAAAATGTCTGGATAACAACATTATAGATAACAGACCTAAAAATAACTTTTGTTATCAACTATTTGGGGGCAAATATTCTGTGACTCAGTTTCCTTATTTCTGAAATAAAGTGGTTGAACTGGATAGTCTCTAGGGACTCTCCTAATTCTATGATGTTAACTTCCCAGCAAATCACAATTTATGAGTTCAAATTGTCAGGCACTTCGCTTCAAAGAAGTTTTTCTTAAGTTCCCAGGGACATTTGCTTGCAGTTTGAGGGCATCACCATAAGATGGCAGTATTAATTTTTTGGTAGGATAGATGGGCAACCTATCTTTTGAATCAGGTGACTGACAAATGGAATCACCAGAGAGAATTCCTTTTCTTAAAGATATATAAGTATAATTATAGGGCATATATGAAAATAAATTACATAAATATTCTTATTGTAAGACTGTAAAATAAGATCTAAATGCAACAAGTATATGACAATTTACATTGTTTCTACATTTATTCAGTTATTTTCTAGCCAAATATTAGGGTTCTCAAAATTAAGATTTGGGGAATTTCTTCATAGTGGCCATATCTTAACCTATAGATTCATTTTCTTTCAGCAAACTCTCAGTGCTGCTACATACATTTGCAGGGGAATTTGTTGAGAATGGGTGTTTGTTGGTATTAAAGTCAGGGTTCTTTAAACAAAGGACAACATTCAAGGTTGTGTGATAGCACCACCTCATCCCATTAAGTTTCTAATCTTAAAGTTAAGTAATTGTATGTATCACCAGTTTCACAAAGGAAGTTCATGTGATACACTAAGAATAATCCACTTGTAATCAGAGAACTTGATTTCAAATCCTGCTACTCCACTTACTACCAGAGCAAGTAACCTTAGGTCAAGCTGATTAACCACTCTTGTTCTGTTTCCTCCTAGATAAAATAAGAGACTTTGAGAAGACTTCTTGGAGTGCAAGGATTATCTCACTTTTTAAATTTCTGTATTCTGCATTTAGCACAGAGTACGTATTCTGGTGAAGTCTGGAGATACGAGGTTTATGGAGCTACCAACACATTCCAAAGGAGTTCTATGTATGTATGCGGATGTGTGTGTATTATATATAGTATATGTATATAACGTGTGTATATATATATATATAGAGAGAGAGAGAGAGAGAGAGACAGACAGACAGACAGACAGACAGACAGACAGACACAGAGACAGACACAGAGACAGAAAGAGACAGAGAGAGAGACAAAGAGAGAGAATCAAGTAAAATATGCAAAGGAGACTTCAGGGAAGGCAGAATCCCATCCTCCTACAAAGTTAAAAATAGGACTAATTAGAAGATGCTTTAATATATGGAGAATTAAGGAAATATCTACTTCTCTGTGTAACTTTTGTGACAACTTTCTCTATCTCTCAAAGTATAATGGGGATGCATCCTTTGGTAAAGAACTAAATACTTATTTCACTGTATTTGAGCAAATTGTGTTTATATTTTAATTAATCTAAAACATAAATAATCACAAATAATATAGGATCTTAATAGAGAAATAGAACTTAGTAGAGAGGAACACTACTGTAATAATGAATCTGTAGTCAGAGAAATGTGAGTTCATATCTTACCTCAAAAACTAGATATGTGACCTTGGGCAAGTTATTTAATGTCTTTGCCTCAATTTCCTTAACTATACAATGGGAATAATAATGAGTATATACTTTGCAGTATGGTTTTGAGGATTAAATGAGACAATATTTGTAAAGTGCTTAGTACAATGCCTATCATATAGCAGATACTTTATAAATGCTTATTCTATTTCTATCAGTTTTAAATCCCTTCTCATACAATGTGATAAAAGATGACCAATATGGAGAGGTTCTATTAATTTTAGTATATGTGTTAATTTGAGGTATTATTAAATAAATGTATAGTATCTGTGAGAATGGCTTTACTTTTAAATATGTATGTATTTATATATATTTAATTATTATTAGAAAATGTTTTTGAGGTCAGAGAATTTTTAAAAAGTGATATGCTCAGCACTCAGCATAATACCATGTCTATAACAAATCCTTAATAATATTTCTTTGATTTAAATGGATTATTTTAACTGATTTGGCTTGCCATTTAAAACTACCATTACTTTTCCTTCCTTCCTTCCT
>NC_058130.1:396267839-396295344 GCF_016433145.1 Gracilinanus agilis
CTTTCTTTCTTTCTTTCTTTCTTTCTTTCTTTCTTTCTTTCTTTCTTTCTTTCTTTCTTTCTTTCTTTCTTTCTTTCTTTCACATTACACTAACTATTGTTTCCAAAGAAGAAGAATGGTAAATGCTAGACAATGGGGGTTGAGTGCCTTGCCCAGAGTCACACAGCTAGGAAGTGTTTGAGCCCATATTTTAACCCAAGGTTTGTACGTTGGTCTGGCTTTTTAAAGAAGGAAGGACTGAGCCTTCTGTGGGGCAAGAGGCTCCATATTTTAACCCAGGACCTCCCATCTCTAAGCCTGGCTTTCTGTCTATGTGCCACCTACTTGTTCCCAATATCATAATTTTTCAAGAACCAACATTTATGGGGCATGGAAGAATGCAAGGAATACTAGGGTTGAAATGGGGAGATCTTAGTTAAAGTCCTCATTCTGCCAGTGAGTATGTGAATTTATATCACTTAACCTCCCTGAATCTCAGTTTTTCTGTCTGTAAAATGAGAGAATTGAGTTAGAAGTTTTCTAAAGTTGATTTTAACTCTCTGGTTAATATCTAATATATCCACTTTATATATCTTAGCACTCTGAAAGGCAGAATTAATTTTCTGAGCCAGGTCTTTTCTGGTGAAAAATTTTTCTATTAAGGAAAGCAGATGTAATGGTGGATTTTCCAATGAACCTAGTCCTTATGTACTTACTTAACGTGCTTTGCTAATGCAAGTCCCATTTGAACTTGACAGCTATTCTGTAACTGGTTCTATTTTGCCAAACACATTGTGAAGAGGAGGCTTTATGACTGAATGTTTCTGGAGTCAGAACTGGGATACATGCCAAAGACACTCATTTCCCAAGGTTTGTACCTTGGTCTGGCTTTTTCCTGTTGTGTTTAGTTAAAGAAGAAAGGACTGAGCCTTATGTGGGGCAAGAGACTCCAAGTTTTTATCTCCCCACAAGCAAGCATTGATAATACCCCATACCTATATGACCTTGTTGTCGCTTCTGTTACTATCATGCCTATTATTCTTGCTTTTATGTGAAGAAAATTGGAGATGATTATGACTTTGTGAGCTCTTAGGTATGAGAAGAGCAAGCCTTCAGGAAGTCTGGGAGTAGAGTCCATGTTGGGTTCTGAGTGAGCCAATCCAGCATCAATTCCCTGAGGAATGACTTTTGGGATTCAACTAGAAACTATTTGGCATTTGGACCTGAACTTGATGATATCACTCCTAGGTAGAACTATGTTAAGTCTCAGCCCACTTCCCTCTGGAATTGAGACAGTACAGGGGAGAATGTATTCCCAGGAATAAGGAGAAAGGGACTATTTGTACTTCTGTTCTTGCTATATCTCTAAAGTATATTCCCTCTTGGAAAAGCTAATTAATATTAATTTTAACAACTGGAAATTAACAGTATAGGGAGAGGCGGCCATAACAGAGTGAGGGCTCAAGCTGCTAACATTAGAGAAAGATACCTTCTTGCTACCCTGAGCAGGGTGTGGGGGTGGGTAAGGGGGGATAGATGTAGTCAGCCTTGTTCTGGGGAAGTTGGTCCAGAGTAATTGTTACACAAAACTAACTTTATAACGCTTCCTCAACATTCAAAGTGTTTTATTATTGCTATTATGCAAGCATTTCTATTAGTGGGAATATAGATTCCATCAAACTTATTTTGCCCCATTATTATCATCCTTTTAACAAAAAGTTGAAGAATCATTGAATTATAATGATCCACAGATCTCTAATTTTTTCCTCTTTTCCAATGTGTAAGCCATGTCTACAACATTCCTGACAAATGGCCAACATACTTCAGTTTAAATACTGTCATTATCATCCTACTTCCCTTTGCATTTTTTGAGAAGTGTTTCTTATATTTAAGCAAAATCGATCTTCCTTTATTTTTTATCTATTGGTTCTAGCGTTCTTTAGAATAAATATAATTAAACTAACTTTAAAAAAGTACCCCAAATGGAATTATTGCCTTGAATTAGTGCTGATTTTCAATAGTTCTAGTGCACATGATGTGTGTCAACTCATATTTGTTTTCCATCTGTTTCTTTTTTAAAAAGCGAAATCAAAGAAGCAAAACAAACAAACAAAAAACTTGTTAATTTAGCTTTCAAGTGACAGCAGTCAAAAACTCAAACAATGTATAAAATACTAGGTTGGTGAGACTGGATGAATAGAAAAAGAGAAGGGCTACCTTATTTAGCTGTTCACTTTTTTTTTTTCTTTTTTTAAGAAAAAGCAATACTGACAGGGCAGTCACCTTTTTCTTTCTCTATAGATATTTCTTTTCTTCTTGGGTGAATACAGATTCTCTGAATAGCACTGATGGCAGTACATTCAAAGTTCTTTGAGTCATTCAATGATTTATGGTCTTGATATTGTTGAAATTGCAGACAAATGGCACATCATGTTCAGAACAATCTACAGGATTCAGAGCATATCCTTCTAAATTATATTTTCTAAATCAGTACAGAATTAAACAATATTTCAAATATTTTCACATGAATGAACTATATTAAGTATTTTACAAGTATTGTCTCATTTGATATTCAAAACAACCTGAGAGGTAGATTCTATTAATATCCCAATTTTGCAGATGTGGAAACTGAGGCAGAGGCTAAGCGACTTACCCAGGGCCATACAACTAGTAAGTGTCTGAAGTTGAATTTGAACTCAGATCTTTCTGATTCTGGGCTCAGCAGCCTATTCATTGTGCCACTTCATTTCTTTCTTTTTTTTTTTTCACATTTAGAAAGAATTAGTTATGCTAAGAAAGTAGAACTTTATTTGATAGGATTTAATAATATCTACTGGGCTAAGAACCAAAAAAGTGAAAAACAGGTCTGCATTAAATTTCTAAAGTTATATAACACTTTAAATGTTCACAAGTAACTCTCTGACACAAAACTTCATCTTTTCAGACCAATATTCTCTCTATGATGCTATATAGCTACAAATCATGACCAGGATAGTTTCCAAATTCCAAAGAAAAATTGCAAGTAATCCAAAGGGCAATAGAAAAAATGTGTGGTAGTTGAGTGTAGGCTGCAGTGTATTACCCATGATGACTTAAGCACAAAAAGTGACATAAAAGGTATTATCAAGGAAACGTATGTTCAGAAAAAGTTAGCCAGTAATATGGTAAGAAAGTCACACAATGCTACTGCTGTAGGAGGATGTTCTTGAAATGTTGAAAGAGAAAACCTTTATGAAGAACCCCTCCATTACCATTAGAAGACTCAGATGGAATATGAACTGTTTAGTGGAGGACTATTTTATCTATATTGATATTGTGAATTTTTATTTTTACTTTGATTTTATGAATATATCCTACTTTTAAAAACATTCACCTGATGCATAAGTTTTGTTACAATATCTCATTTTCATGCTGAATATATTTTTATTTTTTAATGCATGTTTTGAATACAAAAGATTGTTAGAATTGACTTACCTACTTTCCCTTCTCTTTTTAGTAAATTTAAAGTTATAATTATTAAACATGTATTAACCTCCATTTATTTATCATATATATATATATATATTTTAAACTCTTAATTTCTGTCTTAGAAGTGATATCACTTTCAAGGCAGAAGAGTAGTAAAGACTAGGTAATTGAGGAAAGTGACTTGCACAGGTCTGAGGAAATGTCTCAGGCCAAACATGAATCTAGGACCTCTTATCTCAAGGCTTGACTCTCCAGCCACTGAGCCATCTAGCTCACCCTTGGTAATGATTTGTAATCTCTTCTTCCTTCAAGTCAGCATTTTGTTCTGGTGACTAGCCTACTCTGACCTACGGGAAATTCTTTGAATTTACTTAAATTATTTTCTCCTTTAAAAGTCTTTCTCCCATTTTCCTTGTTTTTTTTTCTTATTTTTTCTTATTTTTTTCTTAGTTAAGCCAAATATTACTTCTCCCCTTTTGCCTGTAACTTCTTTTTAAAATAACTTCCTTTACTGTAAATCTTTTCCAAGAAGCTTTCTTTAATTTTGATCATTATTTTTATTCTTTTAAAGAAAAATGACTATTATGATGTTTATTTTCTAATTCACAGTTTTATACCTTTAGTTGTTCATTTTTTAGTTTCTTTTTTCATAGTTTATGTTCCTTGTTAAAACTTTAAAATACTAGTCTTGAGAAATCTTCTCAATCAAATTTTTATGTTATTATCTTTTTATATTACTCTGTCCTCTGCCATAAAACCTCTCCCTCTGCCTTTTTATTTTTGCTCTCCTTCCTACAAGTATCAGTTCATGGAGGATCAATGTTGGATGAAAGTAGTATTATGTATTAGCAATCAATTTATGTCCTAAAAAATGAGACCTAGTCCAACTCTAACCTTTTCCATGAATATTATTTCCATTTTAACACTTTATTTCCTATATTTGATTCTACATTCTTGGTGTTGGCTGTCCTTGGAACTCAAACATTGCTCTCTGGTAATGAAATACTTTTCAGAAAGTAAAATCCTTTACTTTCTTTACAGATGAATATTATTCTTTACAGATGAATATTATTATAAGGTTCAGTTCCTATTTCTTAATGCAGTCTATACCTTGCCTCCCATGCAGATCTCTTCAGTGGCACTGTTTCATTTCTCTTTCTGAGAAGAGACTTCTATTTTCCCCATTCTACTCTTCCCTATATTATTTTTTATCCTAATTTCCCATAGCTGCCTTTTGTTGATAGACCATTGGAATTCTGACCCTTTCACTGTTCAGTTATGTATATGGTAGGAGTGTAGCTTCCATTCATCTGTCTCTTCCTCTTACTTCCTTCCACTAAAGATAATGGCGACCCTTCCATCTTCCATTTTCCTGATTTTCAAGTTCCTTTTTTTTTTTAATTTTTTTTTTTAATTTTAAACCCTTAACTTCTGTGTATTTACTTTATAGGTGGAAGAGTGGTAAGGGTAGGCAATGGGGGTCAAGTGACTTGCCCAGGATCACACAGCTGGGAAGTGTCTGAGGCCGGATTTGAACCTAGGACCTCCTGTCTCTGGGCTTGGCTCTCAATCCACTGAGCTACCCAGCTGCCCCACTTTTAAGTTCTTTTTGATAAATCTAACTACTGGTTACTTTCACTGTCTACTTTCTCCACTTCTATTTGCAGTGCTGCTGAATGTCAGCTGAAGAGGTCATACATCCAAGAAAACTTGATCCATTATTAATGTATAGAATCTCAATGGGCCTCTACTGTTGTTTGACAGTCCTATTATCCTTCTAGATTGATTCATTATCCAATTCTACTCAAATATTTTGCAAACCTTTATTTTTTCCTTAAGTGACCAATGCTACATATAACTTATACCCTTCCCTCCCCACAAAGCAAAGGGCCTCAACTTATTTCACTGGAAAAAATGAGGCAAACTCCCTTGACTTTCTAAGTTTACACCTCAAATCATCTCAACACTGCCTCCCACTTCTTCTTTACTAGAGTCACTGGTGAAGAGTTGGTCATCTTCCTTATAAATCTGAATATTTTTATTTATGTAATTTATTCCATTCCTTTTCCATCTAGTCCAGAAAAATCCCTTCAAAAATTTTCTCTTTCTCCCCAGTTTTTAATTTGCCTGTGAAGGCTAAGATCAGACAGGTACCAACTGTTCCATTAAACATTAGCTGACCCTCCCATCCACCCCACTTCCAGTTAAAAATGGTCCCTTTCTTCCCTCAAAGTCTCTTGAAATGTTTCATCTGAATTTCTTCATTGGCCAGTGACAACCTGCCTTGCAACGTATTTACTTTTTTCCATGTCATAGTTTTCCTAATAGAATATAAGCAGTAGGATCTCATATTATTATTATTATTATTATACTTATATCTTTGGTACTTAGCATAGGGTCAGGCAGGAACTTAATGCATATTTGTTGAATTGATTTGAACTGAATTAAGTTGAAAACTCCTTGAAATATTTCATGTCAAAACAAAGTAAGGCATAATATTACTGCCTATGTCATTTATTTGGCATTCATGTGACATTAATCAATCAATCAACGTCTATTGAGTGCCAAACTATATAAAAAGTACCTCTTGTTATATCTTATTTAACTATACTTAATTCCTACAAAACATTGTCATATGACTTTTTATATCTACATGATTTCCAAGCAAACAAAGCTCTAACAAAGCAAGAATTATGTCTTAAAAATCTGTTTATTCCATGGTGTTTTGTTCATATATAATTGCACAATAAGTGTTTGAATGAATGAATGCTTGAATCTCTTTTAACTAGGAAACAAACAACAACAAAACTAAGCAATATTTATTTTGTTACTAAAATGTGCATGACCCAAACACGAGGTAGGGCCATACTGAAGGCATCATGGCAGTCTTAAAGAATTTGAAGTTCTGCCTTAAGGAAGAAAGATTAAATTTATTACATTTACCAGAATAGGCAGAATTAAGAACAATGAAATTGCAGAGAGGAATGTTTATATTTGACAACATAGAAAATGTCTTTATAATTAAAACCGTCCAAAAGAAGAATGAGATGCCTAAGAGGTAATGAGTTTCCTTTAAAGTTCAAAGACCACTCATCAGGTATATTCTAGATGGAATCCTTTTTCAAGTTTAGGTTAGATTAGGTGACTACTAAAGTTCCTTTTATCTCCCACATTCCATAATTCTGTAATAGGAGAAAAGAGTATTACTTAGTACCTACCTGATAAACCCTTTTTATTGTACTGATGCATCATTTTCTGTGATGGTTTCCTGCTTATGCTCTACTGTAACTATCTCAGAATAGATACTTAATTAAAAAAAGTGAGAACATTCTATACTTTTATTCCAATGCAAGTCTGGCATTTAAACAAAAACACAATCTATTTTTCACAGGATCTTAAAGGTTACTTTAAACATTGTTGTTTATATTATGACTGATTCAATAGCTTCCTTGTACATAATAAAGAACTAAAAATAGGGTGACAATGACCAGTGTCAATATTAAGCTAAATCGAGTGCTTGAGTATCAAGGTTGTATAATGGAAATAGCACTTGTTTAAGATTTAGGAGGGCAGCTAAGTAACAGAGTGGTTAGAATGCTGGTTCTAGAGTCTGGAAGAACTGAGTTCAAATGTGACCTTGATATGGGAGTACAGGCTTCTCTAGACACCCTAACCCCTCAGATTGTGTGGAGTACTTAAAAGACTTATTTTTTCCTTACATTCCTTACATTCAGGAAGGTGACTTTGAGGCTTTCCAGCCTCTCCCTTCATTCTTGATGAGCACAGATAGGCACATCCCAGCTTGCTCCTGATAAACATCTAGCTTATGTCCAAGATATCTGATTGTCCTCTAAACTGGACAGTTCATCCCCTTATGACTTAGAGGCATAGGACATAATCACATGATCCATCTCAGGTTCCAGAGACCCAATAATATGCCATCATCATCCTTTCTCTAGTCACGTAGACCCTGTTTTCAAAAGGGTATATAAAGCCCAGAACACATCTACTCTAGAAGGCAGTGCTCTACCTCTACAATGTCTTCCAGCCATTTCAACATGAATTTCAAATGAATAAATTTCTCTTTTTATTTTTAAGCTAAATTTTGGAGTCTTGCATTCTTGAAAAGGGTACCTGTCCCAAATCTGGGGTTCACCTCAGGTTTCCCAACAACAGCCTCAGACACTCATTAGCTATGCAGTTTCCATGTGTAAAATAAGCTGGAGAAGGAAATGACAAACCATTCCAGTAACTTTTGCCAAGAAAATCCCAAATGGGGCCACAAAGAATTAAATATGACTGAAACAACTGAAAAGATTCTAGCCTCAGATCTAACAATAAGTACCTACCTATGTGATCTCATTTAACTTATCTAAGACCTAACTATGCCATTCTCAAATAAGAGAATTGGCTTAGAATTGTTTTGTTTTGTCCTTTCTAGTTCTAAACTCCAGTGATGAGAGAATGGAGTTCATCTCTTTGACTTCACACATATGGGCTCCCAAAGTCTCTCTGGATTTTATAGAAGTATATTAATCCATTGAGAAAAAGCTTATATCCTTGTGCTTTTCCATTTATTCTTGAAAATCCCAAAGAAAGCCCTGGCAAGCGAATGCTGCATTCATTAATTACATGAATCGAGCCCTGAAGAGCAGTTTTCCAAGAAAATAATTTGTCATTCTCTTTGAAAATTACTAATTAGGAAGCAAAGTAGAAAATAAGGAGGTTTTTTTCTTTATCTCAGGGAAGTAACAGACAAGAGTTTAGCTTCAAAAAAGCAGAAGGAAGCTACTATGTATTTAAGTTAATAGCTTATATTAAATACTATACAAATAGAAACTTCTCCTCTTTCCTCCCTCTTCTGGGAACCATGTTGACCATGGGTTTCAGGGGACCCTTTAGAAGAGCACTTACAGCTGATGCATTAAGGAATGAATTGATGCAGCCATACAGCTAATTAAATGAATGGCACTTTGGCTCGAATGTTATTCTCCTCCCCAGGTCCCACTGAGGGAGAAGAAATTCTGAAGATGGGCTAACACTATGGATCAGGTGTAGCACAAGCAGCCTCAGCATGAATTTGCTGTTTTAAGCTTTATTTTCACAGTAGGGTTATTAAACATTTCATTTGCTCATTAGGTACATAATATATGTGTGCCAGGTGCAGGATTCTTCCAAAGCCTCACTGCAGAAAGCCATCCGATATAAAATTATTCTCTGTAAGCAGTGAGAGACTTAGCTGTGCAACAAACTACATAATCTCACTTAATACTTTGGAACAATCAGCTAGGCTGCTACTTGTTAGAAAACTTCATATGGTCTCTGGTCAACCAAATACCTTATTCTTTCTACTCTCTTCTATTTATACTCTTTCTTCGGTTGGTAACAAGGATAGACTAGAATGTTCATCCTTGGTAGGAATAGATAGACCTGAAGTCATATGAAGAAATGGCTGCAGTCCCATTTTTACCAATAACTTGGGTCATTCATAAAAATTCATGTGCCTATTTTCCCATCAAGTCAACTCATTTCAATTCAGAGAAACATTTGTTGTTGAGAACTTTGTTAGGTGCTACACAATGGAATGGATACAAAGAAAGGGATGGAGATATAAAAAAAGCAATGGGCATAGTTTTGACTTCAAGAAATTCATAGTCCTTCAGGGAAGACAAAGAAATACCAACATTAAACATCTCCTTAAAGATTACTCTTTCATATGTCCATGAGGATGAATGAAATCTATTATCTTTCCTTTTCAATATCTCACTTCTAGAATAATTAGCCTACCATTGCATACTTCACTTCTTTGGCTTCTACCTCCTATCCAGTGCCACTGTAATCTGGCTTTTCCTACCATTCTTTTGAAACTGTATCCTAGAACAGCATTGGTGAACATTTTCCAGTTCCAGTGCCCAGAGGACAAATTCAAGCTGTCTGTGAGGCATCCTTTCCCCCCATTACCCTAGATAGTAGAGGGAGGAAGTGCTTCCTTTGGGTGGCTGGACAGAGGGGTGGAACATGTAAAAAAATGTTCTCTAGAGCTGGGAAGAGGGGGAACAGAGCAGTTCCCCATGATACTTTGCCAACTCTGTCCTAGAAAGTTCTCTTGACCTAATGCAATGGCCTTTTCTCAGAGCTCATTTTCCTTAAGTTCTTTTCAGCATCTGACATTATACAATATTCTTGGTATTCTTGAAACTCTCTTCCCTATTTTATTTAAATATATAAAATCAGAGAAATCAGGGAAACTTAGAATTGGAACTCATGTAGTACAATTCCTGTTTCAAGCAGGAAATCTTCTTTATAAACATCTCCTAGTTATCATCTATCACCTCTTTCTCTATTCGAATGACATCTGTGAACCTGGATAATTAGCAGTGGAGGACATTGGTCATCTTGGTTTTCCTTTAAGGCAGCTCACCCAAAATAATTTGATCCTTCTCAAAAGTAAGAACCCAGATACATATGTACAATTTGCTAAATGTCTCTTTTTTCTAGTCTACTTCTTTTTTTGGATAGTGCATCTTTGTAACATGACTGCAAATGCCACCTCTACATTGAAACTGCTTTGACAACATTAAAATCTAAAAAGAAAAAATTAGGAAATGATAGAAAGTGCACAGAGATCATCAGCAGGAAATTAGTTAAAAGAATTCCAAAGAAATACTTCTCCAAATTCTTCTGAGGTTTTGCATATTGAAATGAATGAAGTATTGATCAACTCTCCCTGAATTTAGGAGGTGATTGGTTACAAAAGCAGATAGTTGGAGCAGGGGAAGGTCTCCACAAGATGTGTGATTAGTTTGCTTTTTTTTTTTTTAAAGAGAAGCCTTTATAGAATGTATTTTGGGGTCTAGAACACCTAGTGGCACAGTGGGAAAAGTGACAGGCCTGCAGTCAGGAAGGTTCATCTTCCGGAATTCAAATCTGGCTTTAGACCCTAACTAGTGTGTGATCCTGGTCAAATCATAAAATTGTGTTTGCCCCAGTTATTTATCTGTAAAATGAGTTAGAGAAGGAAATGACAAACCATTTTAATATCATTGCTTAAAAAACAACCTCAAATAGGGACATGAAGAATCAGACACTACTGAAAGGGCTGAACCAACAGAAGCCTGGAAGAATTCAAAGTGAGAAGTCCAATTTCTAATCTAAGTGTCAACAAAGGCTCTCCCTATGAAAAGAGAAGGAGGAAGAAAAGGAGGAAGTATCCTTTTACTTTACCAGCTTAAGATAGATGTCCATGGATAAGGAGGACAAAAGAGAGGGATATTTTTGGAATAGGTCACCCCAAAACTAGAAGTTTTCCATTATCTTAGCAACTGAACTGGGAAAGGTGAGGGAAATGGCAGGCATTTGAGGAGATAACTATGTTCAGCCCTGATGACATCATTCTAAGTATTCATAGTTTGGGTAGTTTTGTGGATACCCTAAATTATTTCAGTATCAATGATATTGTTGCATGAAATACATAATACAGATAAGGTCTCTGCCCATAACCACACTCATTTCATTTTGTTCCCGGCTTCCTTATCTGGCACAATAACCAACATGGATGGAGCACTATATTTGTAATCTGTGAGACAAGATTTCAAATCTAGCCTCGGATATTTACTAGCTGTGTGACTCAAGTTACATGTGCCTCAATTTCCTCAGTTAAAAAATGGGCTATTGTGAGGATAAAATGAGATGATATTTTAAAACACTTTGCAAATATTAATATGCTATATATAGTTATAGTCATTATTTTTATTATCACAAGCTATCACAATATTGCTAGTAGAAAAATGTCTCTTCTTTTGTACTTTTCATTCAGGAGTACAAAGGATATCTTCCATATGAAATTTTCCACTTTAAAATAACATACAAAATATCTTCCTTTGATTTCTCATTTTGCCTGATTTCTGGCATCTAGTGACGGTGAACTACGATCTGTCTTAGCCTTCAGAGAAGCCATATTCACAGTTCACCAAATAAAAATAAATAGCATTGGGCTATTTTCTAAAAATGTTCAAAAGATATTGGGAAAATATTATAAAGACTCAAATTCAAGCTTCCTACAGTTGCAAGCACAATGTAGAATACTTATAATGCCATCATAACTCACATATGCCCAACCATCTTATTAGCATGAAATAGGATGCTTTGCTGGTAACCATTCTATATTTTGCATAAATATGATCATTTTCACTTGGTTTAATCAGTCAGCTTCTTTTATAGACTCACAAAGTCCTTAATATAGTTCTTAATATTTCCCTCATGTTGTGGGCAATTGAATATGCAAGGTGAAAAAAGATTCTTGAGTTTTTTATACCAAAACATCAATTAAATTGGAACTCAATTAGTTAGAACATAAAAATAAATGTATTTTTTCTTTCTGTGGTCAATTTAAAGAAGAAGAAGGAACTTATAAGTAAACAAACTAATATTAGATATTAATTTTTTAAAATCTAGAATATTCGGGGGTAGCTGGGTAGCTCAGTGGATTGATGAGAGCCAGATCTAGAGATTGGAGGTCCTAGGTTCAAATCTGACCTCACACACTTCCCATCTGTATGACCCTGGGCAAGTCACTTGACCCCCATTGCCTACCCTTACCACTCTTCTGCCTTGGAGCCAATACACAATATTGGCTCCAAGGCAGAAGGTAAGGATTTAAAAATTAAATAGTAAAATAAAATAAAATAAAACCTAGAAGATTCTTGGCAGACACAAAGTAGGTTACCATTGCTCTCTCCTGTTCCAGGACACCCAAATCTTATACTAAAATTTTCTGTCAATAATCCCTCACCATTTTCTCATACTGGTCAGAATCTAACACTCTCCCCTCCCCTCAAGACAAAAAAAAAAAAAATCGAAACTTTAGTACTTGTCTTCTCCAATCCTTAGGTTTACTTCCCCCTTTCGTTTATTAGTGTGCCACCCCACTCTGGACTTATCTTTTTTGGGCAGATCCTTGCCATCTGTAGTGCTTTTGAACCCTTACAACTTTCTGGTCTTTCCTTCCTTTTTTCAACTGAACCTGAATTCTCCTATATTTATTGATTATTAGGCTATCAGCTCCATGAAAATAGACTATCTTATTTTTTCCACCTTGTACCAATGATGCTTAACAGGGTGCTTGGCCCAATGATCAACATTTTTTTATTCATTCATTCATCTATCCCAGTCTCCCCAATTTTCTTTACTAACACCCATAGAACTATACAAATAATAATCTGAATGATGACCTTTAGGCACTGAAACACAGAATAGCTAAAGACATTTACTAAAGAAGGAATATGGTCTCATTTTCTCAAAATATTTCTAAATACAAAAAATGAAGCAAAAAATAGATGAGTGGATTTTCTCTGCCATTAAAATAACTTTCTTTGATTCAGTTATCCCCACTGGATACTAATTCTCTAGCTAAAGTAGAGTGAAAAGACCAATGATCTTGCAGTCAGATTTTTAGTCTACTGAAGGTTCTGACAATAAATCTCAGCAAAGTCACTGAACTTCTTTTAGATTTAGTTTCCATAAGTGTAAAATGAAGATAATGTCAGGGAGAAAGACTAACTAGTCAGAGTGAGAGCAACCTGCATTCAGATTTTATTTTTGGTCATATCACTGGTCATGTTACCCTATACAGATCAGTTAACCTGTCTCCAGAATTCTCTGAAAGTCTTACAAATCTACATTGGTAGGGAGAATTTTAGAACTCCTTATATAAATGAAGTCAGTTCTGAATCTTCCTCTCTCCCAGAAAAGGTACAATTTAAAGGTTAACAACTATTGCCACTGGTCTGTTTTTTTCTGTATGTATTAACTCTATGTATTAACTTATAAAATAATGTATATGTTTGTATTTAGCTAGGCATCTAGGTGATATATAGAGGGTAGAAGAACAGGTCTGGAGTCTGAAAGACTCACCATTGTTAGTTGAAATCTGACCTTACACACTTACTAGTGGTGTGACCCTGGGCAAGTCACCTAACCCTTTTGCCTCATCTACCAAATGAGTTGGAGAAGGAAAGAACAAATCATTCCAGTAGGCCAAGAACAGGAAAAGATAACACAACAGAATAAGGCTCAAAAACAATGTGAATATTCACCTCCTCTTTCTCACTACTGAATGTTTAATTTCTCTAGGGCTCTCCCCTTCCCAGACAACTTTAATGAAACTTAACTCTTGAGAGTAATACACTAGTGATGTCATTCCCAAGCTGCTTTCTTTAGTTTCCCTTCATTATCTTCTATTCCTGTTCCTCTCTGCTCTGGGATTATAATATTCAGTTCTTTGCTCCTCCACATAACTATTTTTACATTTTTACCTTACATTAGAGCTCAGCAGTCAGAGCTGGGACAGCAGCTTAAGAGCATCTTCGTTTAATTAGCAAGCCTTAAAACTGCTCAAACATTTCTGTGGAAGGTCAAGATCTACCTCTTTTTAAAAAGTCCATTTTATTATGGAAGAATGGAAGCTTTAGACTTGGAGACTGCAAGACCAGAATTCAAATCTTTTCTCTGAGTATGACTAGTGGGGTGACCATGCAGCAAATCACATCTTTCTGCCTTAATTTCCTCATCTATTAAAATTGATAATAAAAGATACCTCCTTGGAATGTTATGAGATTCAAAGGAGAATAATGAATGTTAAACACTTTGCAAAACAGAAGAGGTTCTTCTAATGAATGATACTTTATATTTTATACTTTAAAAACATCTTCACATGTCAATTCCTTTCATTCTCATTATGTCCCTGAGAGGCAGGTTATTGTCCTCATTGAAGAACTCTTCTACAAATGAGGGCACAGGGAAATGTATAGAAAATTGGTAACAAAGGTGAGGCTAAAACCCAGCCACCTTAATTCCCAGACCCCCTTCATGCTGTCTTCCTCTGGAGGGCTTCTGTACCGTGCTGTTCACTATTTACCCCTGTATCTAATCTCTAACTTATGAAATTCTGGAATAGCCCAAGGTTTCCTTGGGAATAGAGATAGGAACTTATTCAGTGGGAACAGAAGTGAATGATTTAAGGATGTTCACTGAAAAAGATATCATTTATATCTATGTCGACTATTGTCATTTTTACAAAAATAAACATTCAGATGAGGATAAGAGAACTCAGGATAGTCTACATTTTTAATTCCAATTACTTAATTAATTCATGAAGACATGGTTTGAGCCAAAATTATCCAATGAATGATTTCACATATCCAGTGACTTTTGTTTTCATCTATGTTAATATATTATTTGTTTGTCCTAGATTCTGAATAGTATGTATTGTCAAGGTCCTATGATTTCTGTCAATACAAATTTATCCTCATGAGGGAGGATGAGAGATGGGAAAATACCTGAATGAAAGGCAAAGGTGGTAATGGATTTGGAAACAGAAGAATTTGGTTTGAATCTCAGCTGTTTATGTGATTTTTGCTAAATTCTTTAAATTCTGTTTCAATTTCCTCATCTACATAATGAAGAAATTTGATCAGAAGATACTAAAAGCCCTTCCTGTTACTGAATTCTCTTATCTTAGTGTTTAGTCAGGAACACATCTTTTGTTCACCCAAAAATATTGATTCATTACCACATCTTAGAAATGTAAGCTATGCCCAAAACACCCAGAAGCTTGTTAGCAAATTCTGGGACATAATACCAATGAGGGGAATGCCCTGAATACAGGATAAACATATCTAGAGACACTCAACCCTTACAGTCATGATGCTGATGAACTGCCTGTTTCCTCTGCATTCTTTCCTCTAAGAATTATCACAATGTACTCAGGAAATACAAACATCAACAGTAAAAATTCTGTTCTGCCTCCTTTTATGCTTTTGGCTGCAAGTAGCCTTGGCATAGAAGATAGATGGCGTACTCTTTAGTCACTGATCATAGCTGCTGTCTTTTCTTGTTGTTTTTCAGTTGTTTTAGTTGTGTCTGGCTCTTCCTGACCCCATTTAGGGTTCTTGGCAAAGATACTGGAGCGGTTTGCCATTTCCTTCTCCAACTCATTTTACAGATGAAGAAACCGAAGCAAACAAAGGTTAAGTGAAAGGATCACAAAGCTAGTAAGTGTCTGAGGCCATATTTGAACCCAGGTCTTCCTGACTCTGGGCCCAGTGCTTTATACACTTTGCCACCTGGCTGCCTAGCTCCTGCCTTAGTCATCCCACAAGTCAGCTGTACTATCTTCCTTGTGTTAACATGCCCTGTCCTGGTTTAAAAGTGAAATAGTAGGGCATGACTATTAACTGAGGAAAAAAAGAATCTCAGAAGAGTCAAAGGGAGGGGGGAAAAAGTGATTGTAATTAAAAATGCAGAGATAATTGAGACAAAAAGTTAAAAAGCATCAAGGAGCCTTTGTTTGATGATAAATTAAAACTGAGTTGTATATATTAAACTGTGGAGCTAAAATTAGAGAATAATGGACTAGATGATCATAGAAATAGAGGATGTTTTTATTGATCCTAGTTGGTTAGGCAGTAGTCCATGTTATGTAAGGAAAAAGCCCTTGGAAGGTGCTTTGGAAATAACATTAGAAAGTGTAAAGGTACTGAGAATCATATTGTTCCCTTTGGTGCTATGGAGCTATACTCTAATCTATCTTTTTGGCTCTCCCTTTGAGGCCAATTGGACTTGCATCTCATCATCTATCCAAAAAAGAAAGAAAGAAAGTAAAAAAATAAGAAAAAGAAATAAAGCCTGGTAGGAGTCCCTTTATTGCAAAGATAATAACATTCCACTTTCTGAGAAGCAATGCAGTGGTAAATAAAGGGAAGTTGCAAATAAGAACAAACATACAACCCAATCCCAGGGACAAGATCAAAGTTAAAGCTGTGAAAATCTACAAGGTGTTTAATATGTCACTTGCATTTCCTTTTCAGGTCCCTGCCAGCAAGATTAAAGCTATAAACCTTCAGAGCAAGTCAACATTTTAAAACTTCAGAAAGGCCCTTTTTTTTCAAAAAGCTATTTCCCATGGGAAAAGTCATTGACGTATTTGTAAATAAGAGGCTGATAGTTAAACTCTTCCTTCATTTAGAACAACAGCTGTCCCAATGAGATATTTCTCAATTAAGGATTCTACTAACTCGGGGGGCCTTATATAGGCATCATTATTCATACCCTGTAGCCCAAAGGTATCCAAGCTAGAATTCTAGCTTCACCCCAGCTGGAGTGAATGGCTCTAGATAAAATAGAAAATTAAGAAACAAAAATACTCACTACTTCAAATATGATAAATGTTAACACATTATAAGGTCTAAGATGTGGGCAAGGTGTGATGGCTACAACCTTCTGCAAGGATGGAGACAGAAAAATACCAGTAGTTTGATTTTTCCCCTTTGCTTGTCTTCTTTCACAAGGACAAAGAGTTTCATGACTCATCCTCTTTTCAGTGACAACCAAACATGACTAACATTCATAGATTTTATTGAATCACAGAGCTGTAAGAGACCTTAGGGGTCACCGTATTTAACCCCTCATTTTCATTGAGGAAACTGAGGTTTAGAGATGTTATCTAACCTATAGCAAGTTAATGATAAGAGTCAGAATGAGACACTGCTCCCAACTTCCAGCTCTGTGGTTTGTTTGTTTTCATTTCTGTTTCTTCCATTATATAACAATTATCCTCCTCCTCCTCCTTTGTAACCAAAACTTGGTCATTTGCCAAAGAGTCTAATTCCCTGTTTTTTAAATGCTAGCTTTTAGGAATAGACCACCTCCTAAGAACAGCCTGGCTATAAACTATATTCATAATTTGTTATTGCATGTGTTGTAAAATGCTGGTCCAAACTTTATTTTAAGGGATATGACCTGAATGTAGAAGTTCAGACTTTAATAGAAAGAGAGAGAAAAACAGAGACAGAGACAGGTAGAGATGAGACAGAGAGATTCTACTTATAACTATGACTAGAGATTTATTACCCAAACAGGACTTAGAGGTCATTATAATGGAGAATATGGATAAATGTATATAAAATTGAAAAATATGTGTACAACCAAAATAAATTCAATTGGAAAACAAACATTTAATGAAGAAATATTTATATTTTTCCTGATAAATATCTAATATTCAAGATAAATAATTTGCACAAATATGTAAAGAATGTAAGCCATACCCAAATACATACCAAAGGGTCTGAACAAGCAGTTCAGAAAAAATGTTCCAAATCACTCATAAGAAAAATGCAAATTAAAACAATTCTGATGTTTTGAATTGTCATACCTTTCAAGGGATATAGTTATTGATAGTTTGTATTTAATTTGAGAACTGCCTGTTCACATCCTTGATATGAACTTTCTTCTTATATATTTGTGTCAATTACTCATATATCTAAGACCTTTACTAGGAAAACTTGCTGTGAAGATTATTTTCCCCCAATTACTTGTTTCTTTTCCATTTAAAGTAATTGTTAAAGGAGATGTAATCATTTCATGTTGGAATTAGGAAATTAGTTTAACCAATCAGATAACTAATTTGGAAATATGCCCCTAGAGTCATTCAACCGGGCCATTGATCCAGGAATGTTGTTATTAGGGATATATTCCAAGGTGATAAAGGGATAGAAAGAAAGGACCTAGATATATAAGAATACTCATATCATCACTATATTGTAGCACATAACTAGGGGAAAATGGCTCAGCTGGTGAATGGCTGAACCCGTTGTGATATATAAATATCATAGAATATTATTGTTCCATTGGTAATATAACAATCTCAGAGAAATATAGAAAGACTTGTATGAATAGATGTCAAGTGAATTGAGGAGAAACAAGAGAACAATTTGTGTGATGAATACAATACTAATGTGAAGAAAACAACTTGAATAAGACTTCAGTATTATAACCAAAGCACCAACTAATCATTACTTGAATAGACTGATGATGAACCATGTTGCCCATCTCTTTGCAGAATAGTAATGGATAAGAGATGTAGAATGAGGTATTCATCCCCAAATATGGCCAATATGTTGATTATTTTTGTTTAACTATATTTATTTGTTACAAGGGAGAGCTTTTACTTGGGAAAAGGGTTGAACAGTAGGTTGGTCAGTGATAATAGATCTTTAAAAAAGAACATTAATACAACATATTAAAAATAACACAAAAGAAAAAAGTATCAAATAGGACAAATATATTTTATTACTTCCTTATTAAGTGTGAGTATATATGTGTGTATTTAAATATTCATGTTATGCAATTTATATCTATTTTATTAAATATTTATATTACATGTTTATCTTATAGTTCTATTATTAACACATTGTAATAAATTCATTATAATTTATATGTTTATTTTTTTGTATAATGAAATGTTTGTGTTTGTTGATGATTGAGTTAAAAATTGCTAAAAAGAAAATTATAATAAATTTTAAAAGAAGCTAGGCTGGTGACGGCAGGGTTCAAAGGAGCTATTTAACTTCACTAGCTTCTAACTGTTTCCTTACCAGATGGATCCCAGGACACTTAATGAATCTGTGCTAAGTGACTGTGAATTAGGGAATGTTGCTTTCTTTCCTCTGTCCCCATCTTTATTCCCTATTACTTTTCAAGCCTGCCCCGATTTGCTCTTCTTCCACGCTTAAACTTAGCAATCTGCTTTAAATCCTTAGGTTTGAGAAACTTTTGTCTTGTAAACTTTGTGAAAGATGAATCAAGGTTAGATGTCACACAGCTAGTGAGAGACTAGAACTAGAATCCATTTCCCTTGTCATTTAGATCAGTATTCTTTGACCTAAATCATGCTGCTTTTGATAGAGATGACATAAAATATTTTCCATGTGTGTGTGTGTTTCTCTGTGTCTCTCTTCATCTTTGTCTCTGTCTCTGTCTCATCACTCTAATTCTTGTTCTCTCACTTGTTTTCTCTCTTTCTCATCCTATTAAGTTATGAGACTGTCAATACAGTATTTTTTATTTGAATTTGTTAATTCCTTCCTTCTTTTACCAAACATTTACTCAGTGAATGTGCTAAGTAATGTCCAATGCAAGACATGATCATTTTCTATAACTATGTTCACTTAGATTATAAATACATTCTTTAAACTCTATAGTTTTTCATTATATCAATTTGCTAATTAACCCCCGTTTTATTTATGGTCAAAAAAAGACTCTTGGAAGTTTTTTTCTTCTCGTTTTAGTTTCTATCAATCACACATTTCTAATTACAACCACAGCCTTTGGCCAAAAGCAATCTAATTTAGACCTAATTACATGCCTTTAGCCTTTAGTTTACCACCCCACCTCAGTTCCATTGAAATATTATCTTTCTAACTCATTCTCTTCTAAAGTCTATCCTATTATTTAACTGTCCAGTCACTGAAACATTTGCATAATACTTTTGTGAATTTTCATTTTTCATCCATTCCCTGTGGTTGTTTGGGAGTCTAAAGACTCACCTATTAGAGGATCTATCTTTCTTTTTGCCTGTAGAGGTGATATATTATTAGAAGTGTGAGAACAGGGCTGGGACCAGACCAGAGTACTGTGGCCAGGCTCTATATCTATTGCTGAATATCTTCCAAAAGGCGAAGAACACCAGCCATTTTCCCAAATAATTAGGGGAGTAGTTTGATCCCCTTTCCTGGGAAAGGATTCTTTTTGGAGCACTCAGGGGAATAAACATCTTCTCTGAAGACTCCTCACAGAGAATCTATCTTTAAAATAGTCCCAGGGAAAATGAGCCAAGTTCTTCCAGTCTCTGGTATATATTTCCATAATGCATGTACTACTGGCGCTAATTATGTATATGACTTTGAGCAAATAGTCTCTTTACTTACCATGGGGCTCTGTAAAATTGGCACTGGCGATGTGACACAATACAAATGCCACAAGCATTTACTGAGCTATTTTTTTTTACCTTTTCCACAGAGTTTAACTTGCTAAGTTATGGTATTTTACTAAAAGAATTTAAGATGGGAAGCAACTTGGCAAAATGGAAAGAATCCTGGCTGTGGAGTAAAACAGAGGACTTCCAGATTCGCAATGTACTAATTACCTCTGTGACCTTGGTTCTGTGAGTCTTGGGCCCTCAGACTCCTCCTCTGTAGAGTAAAGGGTTTGAACTGGATGATCTTCACTATCTCTTCTAGCTTTAAATTCTAAATCTTAAACATGATTTGAAACATAATTCTAAGCAGGTTACAGGGATGTGCGTCTGAAATCGTAATTGCCTAGGAGGAGTTCTGAGTTGCAGTGGTCTATGCCAATTGGGCATCTGCACTAAATTCTGCATTAATTTGGATGGGTAAATGGGAGGGGTGAGGAGCTGGGTTGAGCTGTGGGTCCACCATGTCGCCTAATTGGGGATGAGCACTACAGGATCACAAGGACCAGACAGGGAGGCCCCATCTTCAAAACAAACAAATAAACTGCTATTAGGGAAGCAAGGAAGGTTCCTTGGTTTTAAATTTAAAATTTAAACATGGGCTTAAACATGAATGACAATTGGCTATAGTATAATGGATAAAGACAATTTTCTATGATTGACTCGTGATGTTGGATCTAATATAATCAAATGTGTACAAGTGTTGTTGCTATTCATTTAGTCTGAGTGAAGAGACCCCCGCCCTCCCCCTCAGTCTTTGACACTTGCCTATGATGGATTTGGGTCGAACAAAGTATTCTTGTGTTACTCCCTGATGAAAATTGCTAATGGTTGCCTACAAGTGGCTGGGCAAAGGCACTTGGACTAATGTAATGCAATAATTTATGGGCAGTTTTTTATGAAAGCATATTTACCGAAATGAGGCCTGCCAAAAAGATCAGGTTACAGCAGGAATACATGACTTCCCAACTAGCCATAAAACATAAATCAGTAGCTGTTGCTGTCCACTGTCAGCAGCTGCCACCCTCCCCACATGCTCACTCTTCAGACAAATTGGACCACAAGCCACAATTTGTAGGGGGAAAAATCAAACTCAATTTCGCAGTACAATGAAGTGAGTCTGGGGCCTGTCATGTCTACTGACATATTGATCCTTGGAAGATTGAAAAGATGGGAATAGCCAGGGTTTTTTTTTTTAATTTTTATTTTAAAATATATATTGAAAAGGAATATATAAATGGAGGGAAATATAGCACTTAAGCATCCCTACAAAGATGCAAGGGCTTGAAGGGGCTCAAGTTATAAACCTGGGCTACAATATAAAAGCCACTATTAAAAGGGTCACATTTTCTTTCCCCTTAGACTTACTGCTTCAGAAGACAAATGGCCTCTTAATCCAGGTTCATTTAAAGTGCAGCTGATCATTTCAACAGCTAAAAGGAATTTTCACTGGGGAAGGGGGGGGGGAAATCTCCTTTCTTGGCCCTTTGTGGAATTTATGTCAGATCTATAATGTAATAAGCCCAACATTCCATCAAACATTTTCTATTTAACCTGAAAGGGGACTAAGCCAAATCACTTATATGTCTGTGTCTGTGATTTGCAAAGTGAAGTGACTGCAGTCACAATGGAACATGTAAAGGAAAGATTGCCCAGTTCTTCCCCTCTTCAGATTAAGCATTAGGGAACAGGAGCACTCTATCACAGGGCACTGATGAAATTGTTAGAAGCACCATAAAACACCTAAGAGTCAGTTAAGCTAAATACTCTAGCTCAGCAAGGCAGGGGGAGAGGGAGAGAGAATGAAGGTAAGCTTTCTGGTAGGCTGAATCACAGTCACAATGACTGCAAGAGGATTTCCTAATTATTGCTGACCAGATCATAAGTACAGAATGCTTCCCACCAGTGATTGCAAATCTCCTCCACCCCGCTCCCCTCAACAAGCTTTGCCTTAGTATCGTAAAACAGAGAACATGACACTGGGTTCCTTTTACAGGAGAAGAAATGGAATGCTGCAAAAGTTTCACATTTGGAGTTGGGGAGCCTGAGAATTCCTAGAAAGACCCTTAAAGATTATGCATTCCAGACTCCAAATAAACAGACTATCTAGGGTGCCAACCATGAAGTCAGAAAGATCACAGCATCACAGAAACAAGGCAAAAGAGGTAAAGCAACATGTCCTAGGGCACACAGGTACTAAGTATGAAAGGTAGGATTTGAACCTAGGTCCTCTGGATCCAGAGACAGCACTCTTTCTAGTGAATGACGCAGCCTCCACTTGGGTTTAATTACTGAATTCTTGCACGTGTGATTCCGAGTAAATCATTTAAGTTCTCAGCAAATCATTCTTAACTTGCCAGAAAAATTACAGGTTACGTGTGATTCTTGATTTGTATCAGTGGAAAGAGTTTCCCATATCTATGAAATCACAGATTGAGACAAAAAGTAAACTGAAGTCCAGGGACTTGTTCAAAGGCAAGCAGCTAAGATAATGAAATGTCTTAATCATTGATTCTCACTCTTATGCTTTGAAAATGGAGGAAAACCGGAGCATCTAGGTTGCTCCGTGGATTGAGAGCCAAGCCAAGAGATGGGAAGTCCTGGGCTCAAATTTGGTCTCACACACTTCTTAGCTTTAGTGACCCTGGACAAATCACAATACCCCTGTTGGCTAGCCCTTACCACAATTCTGCCTTGGAACCACCATACATTATTGATTCTAAGACAGAAGGTAAGGGTTTAAAAAACAGAGAATAAAGGAAAAAACAGTAAAAACACATTCATTTGGCATATACTTTCTAATCAGAATGTTGCTTCATATTATTTTCTAAAGCAATGGCTTATGGCAAGTAATGGTAAATATATTAATAATTATAAATTTCTCTATTGTTATATTAAAATTATGGTAATTTAAATCCTTACTAGAGAAAGACTCTACTTCATCAATCAATTTGACTAAAGTCATGATTTTCTTAGAACTGAAATTTGCTGAAAGCTTCAAGTATTTCATCTTCAAGGCGAGGAAGTCTATGGTTAGTGTCATTGCTAATACATTTGTCAGTCTGCTAATTTTCTTTTCCCATGAGAATAAACAGCAGCCCTCCCTTAAGAGCATACTATTTACCATGTGTCAGAGACACACACAGGAAGATGCTATTTGAAAATCATGAAGTAAGCCATTTCAGAATAAGCAGGAATCACATTGAAACAATGGAATTGGGGGTGAGGACAGAAAATGAGACATTTAATAACCCTGAGAGGAAAATCAAGGATGGAATTAGACAGAGGGGAAAACAACTAAAGAGAGAAGTTAAAAGAAATATAAAATACAATAGAAAACTCAAACTAAAAAGGGAAGGTACTGAAAAAAATTAGAAAAGCAATTCTAATGATGATGATAATGATGATGGCTGACATGTGTACAGCAATTTAGGGTTTAAAAAGCACTTTACATACATTATCTCTTTTGATCCTCCTAACAACCCTGTGAGATGAGTAAAGCAAGAATGTGACAAAGAACATATCAAACATACAAGACTGAAATCAAAGGAGAAAAAGGAATAAAAAATCATGAGACCCTAATGGGGAAAAGGTCGAATAGTATTCACAAGCCTCATTACATTTTTCGATTGGGCCACCAATTCTTTAGCTGAAAAATTATTCTTGGGAACAATACTACTGACTCCATTTCCACACAGGCAAGACATCTCAAATGTGATAATGATTAATATATTACTAGTTACATATATATGTTTTTAATGTGAAGCCTAAGATGAAAATATTTTGAACAATGATAAATTTTCAATAGGAAGTTTAATGTTACTGAAACTAGAGGAAAGGACCCCAAAACATAACAAATGCTGCTACCACTCTCTTCTTTCAATTTCCTGTTACCAGTTGCACTATTCAAAGATATTCCTCCTCAAATCCATGTACCTTTTCAGTGACATTCCTATCACATTTGAGATATATATATATACATATATATATATATATAATGTTGTAAAAACATTATGCTCAATAACCAGAATCAAATGCCTAGTAAAAACTGAGTATTAGGGAATATAATGAAAATCCCAATCCATTATGTATTCTCTATTTTGTCTGCACAAGATATTACTCACATCAAGAATCATAGAATCTTGGTTGGAAAGGACCTCGAGTCAACTTATCCAACTCATGTCTTTCCTCTACAATGCCCATACAAAGCCAGTATTCCTGTGACAGCATATTCTATATTTGGATGAATCTAATCAATGGGAAGTTTTCCTGACAAAATCTACAACTGCCTTTTTTGCAGTTTTAACATACTGTTCTTGGTTAATCTGAAGCTGAAGAATATGAGCATATTTTTCCCTAGCAAATCAAAATTAGACTTTTATGTATGTAGTTGAATGTTATTAAAAACATTAGACATGAATTTAGAATTTTAAAGGATATTATTTTTTCATCTTTTTAAAACCTTAACTTCTGTGTATTGGCTCCTAGGTGGAAGAGTGGTAAGGGTGGGCAATGGAGGTCAAGTGACTTGCCCAGGGTCACACAGCTGGGAAGTGTCTAAGGTGGGATTTGAACCTAGGACCTCCTGTCTCTAGGCCTGGCTCTCAATCCACTGAGCTACCCAGCTGCCCCCTTAAAGGATATTTTTTTTTAACCCTTGTACTTCGGTGTATTGTCTCATAGGTGGAAGATTGGTAAGGGTGGGCTAAAAGGATATTTTAAAAGAAATTGAGCATTAAAGCTTTATATCAGATTGAAGATGCTCCATACTGCTTACTACTTCTAGTCACCAAGTTCCTCACTTTTGCATGATAGCCTTTCATAATTCTCCCCTCTCTTCTCACTCTCCTGCATACCTTTCCAGATTCTGCATCTGTCTAGATGCTGTGGGGTTGGGGGAATCTCTGGTGGGCATATTGTGAGAATACTTTACAATAAAGAGATGCCCTGAAAGACTAACTAAAAAACAGAACATCAATAGGCAATCTCACAAGGGAATGAAATTCACTGAAACTACCAAAGCTATATTTAAAGTCGACTTCACAAATATCAGCTACAAAGTATGAAGAATATTGATGTGAATAGAAAATACAGCACAAGCTCTCCTTTCTCTGGATGCTTGTCCACAGTGGTAGTAGCACCACCAACATTAATTAATTAATTAATTGATTGGTTGATTGATTAATAAGACAGGCACCTTGGTGATTGCTCTGTATATTCATTGCTTTTAAACATGACACTTACCTGTCTGGGACAAAAGCGGTGTGTAAGGGACTTTGGGTTCTATTGCACTCATTGGTGGAGGTAGCAAGGGGTTGGCAAAGCTTCGGAGTGGATGAGTGGGTCGAACACAGGCCGTTGGTATCGTCCTACTTGGAGCTTCCTCACTGCTAGGATGCTCAGGCTGTGTCTGTGGCAACATGGGTGGCTGCTGGGGAGTTGGTCCTTCACTAACAGCTATAAGAAAAACAAGAAAAGAACATTAATCAAGGGAGATGTTTGAGCTGTAACTAAAGGAAACCAGAGCTTGACTTCAGGGTGCTGACAACAATTACTCTCCTATCTATTTGTATCTAAAATAATATGTCACAATTAGATACACTGTGGAAATAACCAAGATGGGTACTGACTTAGCAAGAATAGTTTCAAGAAAAAGCTAATAATTAGCAAAGGACTATTCTCCTCTGTCCTTTATAGAAAATAAAATATAAAACTATATTTCAGTAGGTTTCCTTTATAACCATACACATTTTATTTTATGCATTTAAAAACATTACTTAGGGAAGGGGTCCATCATGCACAAAAGAGATTTAGAGTATGTGGATGGGGGGCAGTTGGTGCCTCAGTGGTTAGAAAACCAGGCCTAGAGATGGGAGGTCCTGGTCCTGGGCTCAAATGTGACCTCAGACACTTCCTACTGATGTGATTCTGAGCAAGTCACTTAAACCCCATTGCTGAGACTTTATTGCTTTACTGCCTTGAAACCACAAAGTAACAGTTAAAAAAGAGAGAGAGAGAAAGAATACCTACTTTTGAGTGATAGCATGGATCTAGTCTGACTTCTTTTCCATCAAATAAAGAATAAATTCCCCTATCTCCTCTTTTCTCATTATTCCCCCTACAATATGAATAGGTATTCATTTCAAAAAGTTACAAATATCACACAGCTAAGATCTTTGTTTCATGAAGGCCAGTAAGATATATTTCACTGCTACCCAATATTGGCTGCACTGGCTGGGCCCTATAATCATAAGTGATGAGGTGGGAAAAACATTATTTCTACTATAACTAGCAGTATCAGTGAAATCCAATGTGCAAACCTGGCTCTGGCTCCATGATTATCTCACAGCCAATATGCCAATTTTTCTGTGATTTAAACATGCCATGTCAACTGTCAAACAAATCAGAGTTACCCGGTGCTCAGAGGCATCTCTAATAAAATGATACAAATAATAATCACTATCATTATCTTCTATATCAAAATAAAGACACAGCTAGCTAAAAGTTATTTGCAGGATGAATCTATCGGAACAGGTTCCCTGGATGTAGAATTACGATCCTTCCCTCTTTGGTAGCAAACCTTATAATTTTCAGTCAGATTACTATACTTGAGAAGCCTTCCACATAGTCATTTGTAACAGTCCAAAGGGAGTATGAGAAACTTTGTGGTGGAGGACGCTATTTTTTTCTCAGAGAATAGAACTACCTACGAAAGTTCCAAAAATGTGCTGAGGGCATTTTGATTGTGCTTAAACCTACACAAGGGGAAAAAAAATGGGACCCATTTAAACTGTAAATTAAAATAGCTATATATGAAGTATAGGCCTAGGCAAAGTAAGTGAAATATTTCTAATGATCTCTTGCCCAATTTTATCATGAGTGTTCTATGGAGTAGTCATGCTCAAAGCAACAGGGGAAAGAAATTTCTCAATTTTGAGCGACAAGGATAATTTAAAGATAATTATCCCACTTTGTAAGATAATTTTTAGCCAACTTCCCACTGGGAAGTTCTGAAAAAACAGCAAAAGGGCAGAGAAAATGGATGAGAAAATATGTATTGAGGTATTTTGCCCAAGTAGAAAGGAAATCAGAGAAAAGGAAAAAAGGGAGGAAAAAGAAAATGAGGAAAGAAGAAAAGAGGGGTGGAAGGAAGGAAGACAAAAAGAAGGAAGGAAGGAAGGAAGGAAGGAAAGAAGGAAGGAAGGAAGGAAGGAAGGAAGGAAAGAAAGAAGGAAGGAAGGAAGGAAG
>NC_058130.1:396295676-396458665 GCF_016433145.1 Gracilinanus agilis
GAAGGAAGGGAGGGAGGAATGAAGGGAGGAAGAAACAAAGGAACAAAGGAATGAAGGAATGAAGGAATGAAGGAACGAAGGGAACTACTTCAGGACCTTTGCCAAGAAAAACCCAAATGGGGTTGTGAAGGGTCAGAAACAGCAAACAACCACCACATTTTGGGAAGGATATTGATAAACTGTGAAGCATCCAGAGGACAACTAGGATGTCATATAAATATCATTTGAAGAAATTGGTCATGTTTTAGCCTAAAGAAAAGAAGACTCATGGAAGCCTGAATGTCTTCTAGGATTTGAAGGCTGTCTTGTGACAGAAAGATTAGCTTTGGTCAGCTTGGCCATAGAAGACAGACTTTTATAGAAACATATATAAATTTCCAAGAGGCGAATGTAGGTTTGTCCTAAATTAAAAATATCTTACAATTCGAACTATCCAAAAGTAGAGTGAGGTTAATCAGACTAGATGACCATTTGGCAGTTCCATTGTGTAGAGGATTTTTGTGCAGAGTATGGGTTCAAAGGGTAGGCTGCTGTGGTCTCAACACTGAAATTTATTCAATAAATAAATATATAGGCTGGGAAAGTATTTATTCTTTTTTTTATCTACAAGGGAAAGTATTTGCAAATTTCCTTCAGTAGTTTCAATTTCTCTCATCACTGGAAAGAGAATGTAACTGGTTTATAATCTCCTAAAGAGAACAAAGTAAATGCAAAAAAGAAAAATCAATATAAAATTTTGATACTTTTTAAACAGCATTTGAATTTGACCAACTTCTTTCAATAAGAATTCAATTTAGATATCACCAGTGGTTTTCAATATTAGCCACAGCCAAGCATCTTTTGTAAGAGATAAAGGAGGAGTAGCTAGGTGGCAGCCAGGCCTAAAGACAAGAGGTCCTGGGTTCAGATCTGATCTCAGACACATACTAGTTGGGTGACCCTGGGCAAGTCACTTAATTCCCATCATCTAGCCCTTACTGCTCTTCTGCCTTGGAAGTATTACACCGTACTGATCCTAGGATAGGAGGTAAGGACTTATTTTAAAAAAGAGAGAAAGAGAGTTAATGACAATGTATATAACATTTGCCTCTCCTTCCTCAAACAATAACTGCCATTTCTAGTCCATTTTGGCCTAGCCATTCTTGTTCTTCTTCCTTTCACGAAGTTACAAGGTAATTTCCCTTTGAAAACAGAAAGCTTTATGGATTAACAGCATCTGCCTATAGAGGACAGGTTACCTTTAGACAAATAGGTAACCAAATGGTCAAAAAGAAACTCTGAAGAAATATTTCTGTTCCATTTGAGATAATTTTCGATGTTTGAATCTGTTGTCACTTGTCAAAGGGAGATCATAGATCACTAGAACCGATGATCATACATTCATTGTTTACATCCATGTAAACATTAAAAAAAATCCTTTAACACATAACAAAATTGAATAAACAAGAGGTATAACTCAAATATGCAATTTAAACAGAAGAAGAAAATATGTTTTCAAGACCAACTGATATGGAGAGCCACTGAAGAATAAAGTAAATCTGCTATATCAGCAGAGTGCATAGAAGAATTGTCATTTTAGATAAGCCATTTTGGCCAGTTTAGGTTGTAGCTCTCAAGCCAAACATTTCATCCTGAGACTTTAAGTGTGGCAAAAGCTGTGGAAGCCAAACATTTCTTCCTGCCTAATTCCCAAAAAAAGAGAATATTAGACTTCCGCAGCTCATAGAGGTGTGAGTCATCACTATTCTGGAATCAAATTTACTCTAAAGAATGTGTTTGCCCTCAAATAACTAACCAGAAGCCCTCATTCTTGGCCCACAAAAGATCCAATAATATTGTAGAATGAAAACTCAAAGACCTTCCTAATAATAATTAACGGCAATATGTATAAATGATTTCTAAGAAGTAACTCGCAAAATATTATAAAAATGGGAAAAAATTCCCTTCCATTAAAAAGTATGTTATTTTAATGAAATAACAGAAAATATTGAACTCAAACTAGCAGTTCATCTAAGAAGCCCACTCCTCCTCCTCAAAACTTAGGAGGGCATGATCAATGCACCTTCCCTACCTCTTACATGAACACTGTCTGTTCTGACCTGACTGTCTAAATCAAAATGGGGAGGTGGGGTCGCCACCTTTATGCCATGGATTTTCTGAAGTGTTTCCACATAAATCCTATAAAATCTTCAGCTATCATGGTTTTTTCTAGTTATTGTTATGTCAAAACCTTCTATTTAATTATTTCTAATAACTTAATATTTCTACTTCATTTCTAATTGTTCTCATTTCTAATTTCTAACAACTTAATAACCATTTAATAATGCCTACTATGTGTCAGGTACTGTGTTAAATACCAGTGAGTGGTTAGGTAGACTCTAGTAGGTGCCTGAAGTTTGGCAATACTAAGGAATATAGAAATAGATGGATTGATGAAAGAACAGTTATTAAGCAACTACTATATGCCAGGCACTGGGATTAGATAACTCCTACCCACAAGGACCTTTCATTTTAACAGGGAAGAGGCAGTAGAGGGGTGGCCAGAGAAGGCTGTTTTGGTGATAGGGATGGTATATGGAGCCATAGAACATATTGGAGCAGAGATGTCAGGTTCTTTGTATATTTGTGAAGACTTGAGAACTGCTAGATATAATGGATTAGATGAGTTTGTATTTATTTGCCTGCCAGATCAAGACAGTTCAATCTCAGAGTGACATTCTAAAGCTGAATAGTTTAAACCTTTTCAGGTAAAAGAGGTAGAACCTCTTTTGATGTCTCTGAAAGTCCAGTCTGGAGAGCTTCCATCTCAGGTAGGGAGAAGGACAGAAGAACTGGAATATGGAGACATTGCTCTCTGTTCCTTTTGGCTCTTTCTAGGGAATTTTAATTAGGGAAGAAGGAAATTGAAGACCCTAACATTATTGAACTTTAAAGCTTGAAATAATGTTAACATTTAAATAGTCAAATACTATAATTTTTTAGATAAAGAAACTTGGATACACAGAATACATGACTTGCCCAAGGCTACTCAACTAGCAGCAGAGCCAAGACTGGAGTTCAGATCTCCTCACTCCCAATTTGGAATTATTTCTATAATATTATGATATTGTGACTGACTAAAAAGTTATGTGGTAATGAACCTCCCATCTACCATGTGAGGGACAGTGTACTGGAATGAAAAGAGCTCTACATTTACAAGAGAAAAAGCTGGGTTCAAAACCCTCATTTGCCCATTAGAATGAAAACTTCTTAGAGTTGGAAGTTACTTCAGAGCTCAATAAATGCAGAATATCTTTTACTTCATAAATCTCCCCTAGAACATACCAGATAAAGCCATCTAGCCTGTGTATCCCAGCAACTGCATTGTCTCAGAAAGTAGGAATTCTGTTGCTCAGTAATGGTGATAGTTACTCTTTATATCCTAGTTGCACTTAAGTCCTTCTAACCTATTTCAAATTTATATAGACTTATCCAAATCACTCAAGTTTTCTGAGCTTCAGTTTATAAAATAAGATTATTGTACTAGACGAATAGCAAAGTCCCTTTCTGAATGCCATATGTATTAGTAGACTAGCAAATTTCCAACTAAAACATGTTGTAACTCTCTTTTCTATCATCCCTATGTATTTTTTCTTCTCTATTAGAATTGTAAATTCTTTGTAAGTAGAGACTGTTCTTTTTGTTTATATTTCCATTTGCAGGGTTTATTACATTTCCTGGCACGTAGAAATCACTACATGTCTCTCTGTCAGGTCTGTTCATCTGTCTATCTATCTATCTATCTATCTATCTATCTATCATCTCTATGTCTTTAAGGTAACTTTGGAAACTAGGGAACTTAAATCAGGTGGGCAAACTTTAACTTTACTGTATTTTGCTCATTCTGTTTATTAAGTTGACTGATAAGACATCTCCACCAAGAGTCTTAAGTGGTTTCTGCTTGAGTGAGTACAGTGAGCCTTAATATGCTCCAAGGCATTTGGAAACCAATACTCTCTACTCAGAAGTCTGCCTGTGGATGAAAGTTAATTACTTTAGGTAGTTCATGTGATCAGGAATATATTTTGCTTCCAAGAAAACAGGGCATACATTTTCCCCCTTATTATTCAAGCAAACTGAAATGCTTTGCATGTTCTATTACATTGCACATAAAATAGTAGGAGTGCAATAAATTTTTGAATGAATGAGTGCATGGCAAATTAGTCTCAAAGTTTTTCGAAGGGCTTAAAATGACCATTATCTTATTGTTTGGAGGATCCCATAAATAGCTAATCTTTGATAAAAAACACAGAATTTGGAATATGGAAGTTGATTTATTAGAGTTGTTAGTGATTGAGATAGCATATATATGTCTATATGTTTATATGTGTAAGTGTGTATATATGTTTATATATGTAAATATGTATGCTTATATAGAAATATGTGTGCTTCTGTGTATAAATACATATCTACACATTTGGCATATATTTTTGTATGTAAAAAGGAGTGTGCTGGAGCCAAATTATATGAAGACTTGCAAAAGCCTTATTTATTATTATTTATTATTATTTTATTATAATCTTATTAAATTTTCAGTGTAAGCATTTGTATCTCAGATAGAAGCTATACCTGAGGGCTTCATTTATTGTTGATTTTATAGACTTAAGAAAGTGATGGAGAAAATGTTAGTAATGCAGATTAAACTTAAAATGGTGTCTTGAGTTTGGGGAAATCCTGGAGTTAAACATTTACCAGCACATTCTTATACGGGCATCTATCTCTTTCTAGCACTATCCTATTCTTTTTTATTTATGGGACTATCAGAAGAAAAAGACTAAGTTTTTTAGCATATGTCCACAACAACTCAAATTGTATGTAATGGCTTTATATTTTTATTTATTTTGATTTTCAAATGAGTTTTCCATTAATGACTGAATTTTGCTAAGAAGAAACTATATGTTATAAAAGCAGAACTAAGGAAAAGAAGAGGCAGGAAGAAGGCAGCTTGAGGCAATGCAGAGAGCTCAGGATTTGGGTTCAGAGGACATGGGTTTGAGTCCCTGATATACTTTACTATGTTTTTGACAGAGTCAAGTCATGTTGAAGTGAGGTAAACCAAGTCATTGTCCAGAAAAACCTGTTTCTCCCTGGGAAAAAGTAGAAATCAAGAACGAGTCTTCCTGTGAAGGCCAGACAGCTCAAAAATAACATCCACAAGAGAAAATAACTCCCTATAGCTGTCTCACAGTCCAGGATAAGAGTTACGGTGGAAAGCCCCGTGCTACTAACTTCCAGACGATAAAAAGTTTGCTTCAAGGCTATGTAATGAACATTATTCTCTTTGTATCTTGAACCCTATAAAAACTGCATTTTAATTTCAGTTCGGGGAAGCCTTCACTAGGAAGGTTGCCCTGGCCAGCTAGGTATGTTTATTAACCAATAGATTAATAAATAAATATTGGTTCCACTAATTTGAACTTCTGGGTGTCTGGACTCGTTTTCTGAGGTACTCTACTTCAATGTAACCATTCTGTCTCAGTTTATTCATTTGTAAAATCCCTCAATAAATTCTGTGATCCTTTTCAGCTCTAAATATATGATCTTATGATCACCATCCTCAAGGAATTTGGATTCTAATTAGCTGAAAAGGAAAAATGTAGGAAATATGCTGAAGAACACACGAGAGGAGAATATGAATGGGAAAATAATTAGTCAGCACTTAATGAATATGGATTGTTACAACAAGCATTTACAAAGGCCCTGCTGTGTGCACAGCACAGTACCAAGATCATACTGTGATGAGATACATATTTAGAAAGCTCCTGGAATTAATGGAGCCTGGATGGGCTACTAATGTGTCTAACCCAGAGTCAACACATACTTCCTTTCAAAAGGCCAGACTATCCATATACATCTATATGAACCTAATAGAAAAGATTACAGGTTTATAGACTTACAAAGGGAAGGAACTTTAGATGGAACCTAATTTGCCCTCCATTTTCAGAGAAAGAAACTGAGATCCAGTGAGGTTAAGTGACTTGCCCAATGTCACACATTTAAGAATTGGCAGAGCAGGGATTTAATGCTGGTGGTCCAACTCCAAATCCTTTTTTTTCCTATTTCTATCTGTGCTGATTAATTTTCCAAAAGTTGCCAAAGAAGAATCTTTGGGGACTGGAGGGTTTCAATCATCTTTTGTTAATAGTACTTCCCAACTTATTTTTGGTGAATATTTTCTCTCTAGTTCTTACAAATAATTCTACTCTCTGGAAAAGGTGCACACTGAGGAAAGAAACAATAAATTCTGCTGCTCTCCGACAGATTTTTTTGATGCCTTTTAATTCTAACCTTGCTATAGTAAGACAATTTATGGTTTCTTAAAGCTGTCTCTGATGGGTTGGAAAAAATACAACCTACCTCACAAACATATTTTATTGATGCTACCATCTTATCTACTTCAAATCAGCTTATCACACAAGAGCTGCTGAGTCACCTGTTTTTAACTAAGAAATGAAAGCCATAAAATAAATGTGGAAATGATATGTTTGAATGGGGGGAAATCAAATGAAAGAGGGAAAAACCTATACTTATACAAAATATAGTTATCTTGAGAGTAGTTTTTTTTTAATTCTATCTATCTATCTATCTATCTATCTATCTATCTATCTATCTATCTATCTATCTGTCTGTCTGTCTGTCTGTCTATCATTACATTATGCTCTCCTCAAGGTCAGGAGCTGTCTTTTGCCTCTTTTGTTGCTCTTGTGCTTAGAACAGTGCATGCTACATAATAGACACTTAAAACATGTTTATTATCTCTTTGTCTATCTGCCCACCCTTCTGTCCTTCCTTCTGTCCTTCTAGCAATCCATGTAAGTATGTATGCATCTATCTGTCTGTCTGTCTATCTGTCTGTGTTCTCCTAAATGGATGCCAGTAGTGAAATCTCATTGCCAAAAATGAGTTCTTACAGATGGAAAGGTATCACATCACTGATCTAACTAAATTAATCTAATGATGGTCTGGCAGCAGAATGTAAGAAGCATTCAGTCAAGTACTGGCTAATCAAGATTCAATGAGACAATGTTACAGATAACTAAGTTGTGATAAACAAGCTAAATTAGAAGATAATAAACATTCTTTTACTCCTTTATGAAGATGACAGAAGATCTTAACTTCAAGCATTCACAATATGATATTTTTTTTAACTGCTAAAAATCAGAATCATCCGTCCCCTCCTCTGCCCTGACAATGAGGCTGGCTTTTAAAGACTCTCACTGGAATATTCCATAAATATTTAAGCAGGATCTGGTGGATGGAATGAGATGGTAGTATAAATTCTGATATTCTTTAGATACAAAAAGAACTTTCCTAGGAATAAAAAAGCCAGACTAACTTCTTTCTGACACTCCTGGAATCAGCAGAGAGCTTACATAGAAAGAAATGAAAATACATTACACTGACTTCTTCCTGTTCCAAAGCCTCGATCAACAGCAAGTGTTGGGAATGGCACAGGGCGGAGGGTGAACTGGGGATGGGGGTATCCACATGTTGGAGATGGCAAGATTCCTGGGTACTGGGCACTTTCTAGCGTTGGCACTGGGATGGCGCTAACGACAGCTGCAAAACAAAAATTAATTTTATTTTAAATCTCCATTTTTTCCATAAGAACCAGAAAATGAAACAGGCAATTTTGAAAGAAGAAAAATTTTATATACATATATATTTACAAATTGAGAATTGCTATAGGAAAGCTAGAAAAGTATCATTAAAACATATTTTGATAAGTTATTACTGCTACTTGTGATATAAATTTTTGTTTTCATATCACCTCCATTTATAATTTCCCTTCTACTCTATCCAGAAAGCCATTCTTTATAAGAATGAATAGAAAATAACTTCTGCAAAATATCACAGTTATGTCTATCAATTATATAATATTTTAAGGTTTGCAAGTAGTTAAGATTGTCATAAGAACCCTAGGAAGAAGATATTATTATTATCTATATTTTACAGAGGCACAGAGAAGTCAAATGACTTGCTTAGGGTCATCCAGGGTGAATTTGAATGAAAGACTTCCTAACCCCCAATTCTTTGCTCTATCCAATATGCTCCCTGGCAGCTGCCTCAACTAATCAATGCATTGACTGAATTTGACAGTTATGTCAATATTCATACCAACAGTCTTCCACCTTTTCAACGAAGGCACTGAGGTACATTTTCTTATCTCTTCCTTGGAATCACAACTGGTCATTATAATTAGACAATATTCAATAATTTCTTTTTTAATTGGAATGTGTTACAGTTCAATTTCACAAAATGTTTCAATAATGAAGCTGAATTTTATACAACATACAAATGTACACATAATTGCAGATAAAGTCTGCCTTTGTTTAAAGAAATTAAATAATCAGAATGTGACAGCTGAGTATGTTGTTTTGGTCATCTTACAGACCAAACTAGGACAAAACACAGTTATTCTGGTTAATTGACAGCTTTTGATGGTCTCTATCAATATGGTGGTCAGTATAATTGGTTTCTTCAGAAAAAAAAAGTGATAAAATTAATGATATACTCTCAAAGATAAGCTATAGGTGAAATCACATGCATGATTTCTAACAGCTTCTCTATTACTTCCCAAGGGAAAATAGATTTCCAAAGAATAGCACCTAATCACATTGTTAAAACTAAGAAGCTTAAATTCCATCCAGAGGAGAAAGAAGTCAGGTCGAGAGATTTGGGATCTTTGTGAAAAACACTTCTTTTTTTATGGTATTCCTAAGTCTTTAGGATTTCAAATGAGATGATTATTAATCAGGGCTGACACTCCAGTTTCTTTCTTCCTTCTTATCTCTGAAAGTTGGGAAGTGTAGGTAATAAGGGAAAAGAATTCCTTTACATAACAAGAATCAATAGTCCCCATAGGATGCAAAGATAAAGAGATAGTAAATATTGTGGACCAAAGATCTAGCATTCCATATTCTATCATAGCAGTTACATAGTAGTATTCAATTCACACTATCTGAAGTTACCTAAATAATGTATTAAGTACCTTTCTTTTTTTACTTCAAAAACATTAATTAATCTGTTTCTTATCCATGGAGTTGGGTCATAATGATCACCCTCCAAAAAGATGAATAATTTTAAATGCAGAGACAATATGACTTGGCCAATGACTGTATTGATAGGTATTCTAGGTGTTCAAATTTATATTTCTGTTTCAAATGTTCTACTCAATAGATAATTCATTCTACAAACATTTGAAGTATCTATTCTGTTTGTGGACCTCTACTAGGGCATGGTGGTGGCATATATGATCAAAAAGATTCTGCCTTCACAAACTTGGAGGTCTGTGTCTCTGCCCAAGATGGGGCTACTAAGTTCTGGAGCTTTGGAAATAAATCTATCTGATGAGTCTACACTGCAGAGAGGCTCCCTGTTCAGCATCCTGCCTTGGATAAGAATCCTTAGTGTTCCAGGTCTTCATTTCTGCATTTAGATCCACAATTTACTTTTGAAAATTTTTATTATACTTGGAACATGGTTATTGAAAAGACAATAATTCTGTGCTAAAATTCACAAAGCAAAATATATTGAAATCTCTTTTGATTTTTCTCCTTCAATTTAGGTTTGGGTGAGGGAACAAAAAATACAAATGTCACACCTTAACCAATATTCATCATGATGCTATGCTTATGTGGACCAGCTAAAGAAAGATAGCATCAATCATTTCCAATAAATTTCACTTGATGACCAAAAAGGAAAAGAATTCTATTTGGACACAGCTTGCTGACAATAGAAATTTTATCTGATATTAATGTACTGAGAGCTTGAAAATAGAAATTCCCTCATCAAATTATGTAGCTCCTTTAGCACTAACAGTTTGGTATCAGAAAACCAGTACATCTTTGAAAAATGTTACAACTAAACATAATACATAGGGAATATGAAGTAGATATATTTTAGGCTACATTCTAAGAAATAGAATAGACTGTAGGTATTTCATAAATACTTAAGCATGACGCTTTAGAAACATATGTCTTTCTTCTTTTTACGTATATGTAGAAAAGTGGTTTTGAATTAGGAAATTGTTTGATATCATCCCTTAGTCTTCGTCTCCTCCCCCATCCTTACTACAGTGATCTAGTTTGCCAGGAATTACAATCTATACATTTATTAATACAAATTTATAAATGAGTTTCATATTTAAAATATCAGTTTTTTATATTTCCTACTCTCCATTGAAAAATAGATGACATTGGAGGGTAGCTTAATTTTTTTACTTGAAATTTTATTGATTTTTTTATTTTTATATCATCATTATTTACAGATCTCCCATCATTTCATCCAATGAGCCTTCCTTTATAACAGAAAACCAAATCAAACATATAGGCCATGTCTTAAAGTGTATGCAGCATTGCTCATAGTTCCCAACTTCTTCCATGAAAGGAAAGAGAAAAGGTCCTTTTCTGAAAGGGTTCACAAACTTTTTCATCCAAGGAAACTTTTGGTAAAGGGATTAACTTTCAAGAAGTTGTCATTTGCTATTCCTAATAATGCCTTTCTGACTGAGGATAAGATAATATATGAAATGATTGCCATAGTTGCTTCTAGGATGTTTAATTTCTACTTTGTGTTTTTTGGGAAAGGAAATAGGATTGCCTATATATTGACAACTTTAGTGGACAGATAATGATGAAGGAGCTATTAGGATGCAGTACAAGTAGGAGTTTTAGGAATTGCCTTCTTAAACATGGGAACCATATATAAAAGTTTACTCTAAGGCTAGACTCTCAAGTGATGATGGGAATAATAAAGGGATCTCTGATATGATATAATATTGAGATGGGAAGGTATTGCCTAACTTTTTTTTTTAACCCTTGTACTTCAGTGTATTGTCTCATAGGTGGAAGAGTGGTAAGGGTGGGCAATGGGGGTCAAGTGACTTGCCCAGGGTCACACAGCTGGGAAGTGGCTGAGGCCGGGTTTGAACCTAGGACCTCCTGTCTCTAGGCCTGACTCTCACTCCACTGAGCTACCCAGCTGCCCCCTATTGCCTAACTTTTAAAGTTCATCAAGATGCCACTAGTATGTTGATAATTCTTTACTTATACAGAATTAATTTCCAGCAGATTCCAAATCTACATAACTTATTCTTGGACAAAAAATAATCTCTTTTCCTATCAAGACTCCAATACATTGTACTTTAATCACTATTCCCTTCTTCAAGTATACTTCCTTTCAGACAGGCATCCTATCTACAACTTATATCCAAAAATAGCGATGGTTTAGTTCATCACTTTGCTTGTGTTCTCAATTCCTTTTCCTTCTTGCTTCTCTAGGATTTTGATTTATTCATCATTACCTTACACTCATTTGTCTATAATATCCCCCAATCTTTCTTTCCTATAGATTTATATACATGCTCAAATCTCTCTAATCTTAAAACAGAACAGACTCAAACCAGTGAAGATCTAGACCCACTTCCATTTGACTATTATCATATTTCTCTTCTTCTCAGACTTCTTGCAAAACTCTCTCCAATGCTTCCAATTACTTCTTCAACATATATACATATATATTTAATTCATTAAGGAGAAAAAAAGTGTAATGTTTGTTGAGTGAGAGTTAATCCATATCATGAATTCTTATCAACTAGTACAAACCCAATGATAGGCCCTCTGGGGAATTAAAGATTTTATAGTTTCCATATTAAGAAGAGATAGGAAGAAGTAGACAGGAGAATACAATACTAATTAAAATATAAGGGCATGGATGAAGCATAATATAATATGAAATTGGATGAGTGTTAAATCATTTCTTGCTGGGGAAGTGGAATGGGAAGAAAAAAACAACAACAAAATTTTGGTATGTTACCTAGGAAATTTGAGTCTTAAAGCCAACCTGCTGACATCAAATTGTGATATTGGATAATTTTTGTTTTCTGGGTTTCAAGGTTCTCTTCTGTTAAATGGGAACTTTTTTTTTAGTTTCTTTTTTTGTTAAATGAGTTATAGTGTGACATAGTGGATAGGCACTTAGCTTGGTAGTAGGAAGGCTTGCATTCCAGCCCCATATCTATGTGACCCTGGGAAGATCATTTTACCTCTTCTTCATCTATGTCTCCAAAATTATAAATTACAGGGATTTTATTGACTTGCATTGGTAGAATGAATTTCTCAGGAATAGTTCTTTATTACTCCTGAGTGATCCAGTGAAATCAAAGGTCCAGTCTCTGTCTTCTTAATTATTTTTGTATTTCTGAAATCTCCTACCAGGTTATAATTTGCATGAAGGCTGAGAAATATCTAATTCTAATTCTAAAATGCTAAACATTTTGTTTCCCTCTGAATTTCTGTAAAAACCTAGGTCGTTAATAATTTTAAAAATTTTAATACTAGCTTCAAAATTCTGTACTCAAGTTGTTTCAGAAAGGTAGATGTTTGTTATTTATCATACACAGAAATTCTAAAAATACCTTAGAAATGTCTCAAATTCTTTGCTGTCATTTGACCAGGCACAGATTAGCTATACAGTAGCTGATACAAAAAAACAGAAGGGACTTACCAATTTTAAATTGAGTTGTATTCCAAATATTTGTAACCCAAGTGTTTATAAGAAAGCTAAGGACCCACTTTCCCAAAGAAATATTATAAATGGTGGTTAGATTTGGCCGAAAGTTCATAAAAGAATATTTAGCTAAAAAGGTAGTTAAAATCCTGTACACTTAGAATAATATATAAACAGTTATATTGCAATACTGGTTATTATATTAAATGGAAAAATAATATATGTGAAAAATAGATTTCCATTTATCTTGAAATTTGGTATTTGAAGAAAAGTAGGTTTGATTAGTGCCTAAAGAAATAGTTGTTGCTGTTGCTTAGTCATTTTCAGTTATGTCCAACTCTTCATTACCCCTTTGGAGGTTTTCTTGGCAAAGACAATAGACAGGTTTGCTCATTTTTTTCTCCAGATCATTTTACAGACAAGGAAACTGAGGCAAACAGGTTTAAGTGACTTGCCCAGGTTCACATAATTAGTAAGTATCTGAGGTCAGATTTGTATTCAGGTCCTTCTGACTCCAGGCCTAGGGTTCTATTTGCTATGTTACTTAATTTTCCCAACTAAAGAGAAAGAGGAAGACTTTCTGCAGAAATTTTGAAAAACTCCTGAGAATGATCAATGGGTTTAGAATGTGAAGACAATGGTCCTTTATTTATTAACTTATTCAATCATTTATTCTTTTATCAAGAACTAAATATCTGTGATAAATGATATGTAGATACAAAGATTAAATTACATATACTGGGAAATATCTGACTATACAATAAGAAATCTTTCCCTGTTTTCGTGGAACTCATAGTAGAGTGGTTTTTAATGCCCCAGTGAACCTTTTAACTTTCCTCTTCTTTCAAATAGACACAGAACTAAAATTTCTACACTTAGTTATAAAAAGAGGGAGTGGGAAAAGAGGATCCAAAGTCCATCCTTTTTCCAATATTCTAATTATCATTGATGAGGAAATAAAACTCTATAGAAGTTATGCCAGTACCCCAAGATCACTTGGGTAGTTGCTAATATTCTTTGGGGTGGGGAGGAACTGGTGACCATTTAGAGTGGAAACAAAAATAATGAAAAAGAGGAAACTATTTTTTTGTAAAGAAAACAAGTTCAGAGTTAGAAGAGAGAAGGGTCAGGGAACTAAACAGTAACTAAGGAGGAAAATCATACATATTGGAGGTGTAAAGATGAATTGATGGAGAATCAAAACTGACCAACATTCTGAGGTCTAGTTCTCTTTTAACTCTAAATCTATGTCATATGTGTATGGATACATATATGTGTTTGTATACCTGGGTAAGATAGCCACCAATGGTTCTGTTGAATGATGGAATAGTTAAGAGATGCCCAAAGAAAGTCAATATATGTTGCAGGTTCATGGTTGGTAGATGAGAGAAGAGGCACTAGGATGCTGGCATTTTACATATACAACGATAGCAAAGGATCACTTTTAGTTGAAATCTTTGCAATTCAGGGACTACTGATATAACTTGCCTTTCTGGAATGCAAAGCAAAGAACTAGAATCAAATCTGGCTATAAGGTCCAAATCCTTCCATTTTCATATGAGGAAACTGAAACCAGACAGGTTAAATGATCCACCTTTGACTATACAGCTCTCTGTGTGCTGTGATGCTAAATTTAGCATCTTATCTACTTACAAAATGCTATCTTTTTATGATCTATAATGATTCAGAAAATAATAGAGAATATGCTTTATATTATAACAAAGGATAAAAATATTGCCACTAACAGTGCTAATAAATATAGTTCATTTCTATAGAAGAAATTCAGTTTTATGAAGTAAATAATTTGATTAATACTATTGTTGTTGTCTGGACCTGTGATTTCATTTCTGTGGAGGACTCTCTGGTATGGAAAATTCCCTCCACCAATAAAGATAAGCATTCATCTGTAACTTATAACTTTAGAGATTGATCTAGGGATAATGAATAGTGAAGTGATGAAAATGGTCATATAGTTGCTTAATAACTAATAAGGTTTCTTTCAGCTCTAGATCTGTGAATCCTGTGATCCCCATGTCACATGAACAAGTGGATTAGAGTTAGCTCAAACAGGTTCTATTGTTAAATTTTCAGGGTGTTAAATTTACACCTTAGAAATTAGCAAATGCTACATTTTAAATCAGTGCTTCATTTGTTATTTTCTTGTTTTTCTAGATGTATCAGTATGATAGAGAGAATATTAATAATGCAGATTAAACTGAAACGTGCCACATGTAAAATTTACCCCAGAAAGTCAGTTGTTAAAACTTTTACTAGCATTCCCCTGTGTATGTTACAGAGGCAGGATTCAACAAAACCTCTGGCCCCAAGGATGGCCAATTATGAATTACAATTAATTGTCTTTCAAGTATTATTAGTTTATAATTATGTGAAGTAACTTGCTTATAGATACAACTGGTTATTAACTGGCAGAAAACTCCTTTCTCCAGATACAACTGGGTGGCAGAATGTCTAGTGAGCTGAGTGGATTCAGAAACACCTGAGTTTAAATATAACCTCAGATACTTATTAGCTGGATGGCCTTGGACAAGTCACAACCTGTCTGTCTCAGTTTTTCATCCATAAAATGGAAATAACAACACCTGCCTCCCAGTGTTGTTGTGAAGACAAAAAAGGGATAATATTCTTAAAGTACTTGGGAAATCTTAAAGTACTTTATAAATGTTAGTATTCATTGTCATCATCACCATCAATACTGAGGACAGAGTCAAAGATTCCTTACAAAGGAATATTTTGAAACTCCTTTAAAAAATCTACGTAAGGCAGAAAATTGTTTCATAGCTGCCAATGTAACCTTAATCTAAGTAGACATCTGTAACACCTGCAAACCAAAGTAAACGAACATTCTCTCTATGCTACATGTCTCAGAAACTTAACAGCCTGGAAGAATAACAATAGGAAAAATTTGTACCTTTGCAGACTTTTTTTTAATTAAAAAAATGACAGCAATTGTCATACCATAATTTATTCTATTTATACATATTCTGGTCTTAATCATATATTACTGCAAATTCTAATTTTCACGAAGATGCTTAGCACGGAATGTTAAAACAGATAAATATATTCTGCTCTACAACAATATTAAATACATCCCTAAGAACTGAAGACAACTTCAGTTAGCAGATACATTATCTGTCAATTAACATTTTACAGATCTCAGTAAGAAATATAAAAGGAGAAATGAAAAACAATATGTTCCTACTAAAATAATTATCAAAAAGCTTTGCAACAAACATGATCTTTATAGAAGTGATTAGGAACCTGAAATATGGGGGGAAAGCTGTGGTTTATTCAAGGCTTTTGACATACCTGGATAAATCTAAATAATCAGAAGCAGGGAAAATTTTCTATTCCAATGAATGAAATTATGATTCTCCCAGGAAGAAGATGTACAGCTTTTTCAACACAATCACCCAAGATCTTAATCAATTTTAGTCAAATGCACTGTACTTGTTAATATTATGTAGCTAGCATAAACCCTTCCTTAAAAAAATAAACCATAATGATCACTTAAAATGGTTTGAGTTCATTTGAAATTGTTGCACAAAATTAATAAATGTTTAAAAAACAAGAAAATAATAGAATTGAAGGTGATGGAATGAATGGAGTGTGACAAAGTCATTAGCAAAGAAATGAATTCTATTATCTCTCTCTAACATTAATGACCATCGAACATCAACATTTAAAGACCAATATTTTGTCATTTGAGAGCCTTACTCTTGAAAAGTCGGGTAATAGGGAGAGATTCTTAAGAGATAAAGCAGCCTAGAATTGAAGGGAGTCAGTAGAAGGAAAAGAATACTTCAATAGACTGGTTCTAGTCCCAGCTCTCTAATGAACTTATTATGTGATTAAGGGTAAATCACTTTTATCTCTCTGTGCCTTATTTTTCCGAAATGCGAGGTTCCTTCTATTTTAACTATTCCTTAAGTATATGTAGTTATGAGGCTAAAATGAGATCTTTAATGTGAGAGTGCTGAGAAAAAGCGGGAAATATATAATATGCAAATACAAAACTTGATTGGGTCTGCTCCTGTGATTCTGCTAGAGGTAATTCCTTCTACTATTATAATTGGAAAAGGTAATTCCTTCTACTATTATAATTGGAAACTGCTCTGTATACAGTGAATACTTGCTTAATAATTGCATGATTGAACAATAGCAGGTAATATGATTTATCTATTTATTCAACAATTATTTTTGTGTTCTGATTATGTTCAAGGCACTTTGTGTAGGGACGTGAGGAAGACAACAATAAGATATGAACCTTATCATCAAAGAGTTTGTAATCTACTAAAGGACCTAAGGCATACATAAAAGAAACTGCAATACAAGCTATAAATGATGAAAGGCCTTAAATGTGATAGAATTGAAATGCCACAGAGTCCAGAAAAGGGAGAAATTACTTCTTGCTGAGGTGATCAAAGATTTCACGGAGGAGCTGGTATTTGAAAGATTCTTTGAAGAATGCATAGGATTTTAAAAGGTAAAAAAAGATAGAATAATGTGAACAAAAATACTGATAGAGGAAAGGGCAAGGCAAGCTTCAGGGATTATAAGTAGTTGAGTTTGGCTGACTCATAAGGGATTTGGGAGTGAAAGGGTCATGGAAGATAATTTGGAAAATGGTAAACTACTGCCAGATTTTGTGAAGCCTTTAATATCAGGCTGGGAAACAGTAGTGCTCATACTTTATTAATTATATGGTGGGGAGACATGGAAAGTTTTCAAGGTAGAATGGGAGGATTGACACAAAGTTGTCCTTTAAGAAGGCTAATCTAAAAATGGCATGCAACATGAATTAGAATGAGGAGAGACTAAGAATGGAAGAAGCATAACAGTTTTGGAGTGGGGAGGCTATGGGATCATTGCTACTCCTGAAACAACACTATTTTTCTACCACAGAGCAGTCTCATCTTATTGGTATCCTTTTTAAAATTTAAGTTGTCCCAATCCTTCAGTGAGGGCAGCTAGGTGGCACAGTGGAGAGGGTCAGGGAGATTCATCTTTGTGGGTTCAAATCTGGTCTCAGACAATTATTAGCTGTGTGACCCCTGGGCAAGTCACTTCACCATGTCTGTCTCAGTTTCCTCTGTAAAATCATCTGGAGAAGGAAATGGCAGACTACGCTAGTATCTTTGCATCAAACACCAAATGGGGTCACGAAGAATTGGATGTGACCGAAATGACTAAACAATAATAATAATATTCCTTTGACATGAAGTTCAAATGTCATTTTCTGCAGCAGGCCTTTTCTAGTCCCTGCAAACCCTCATATCCACACCAGATACTAGAGCCTTTCCTTTTAGGCTGTTTTCTATTTACTCTGTATGAATCTTCTATGAATCTATTTATAAACACATTGAATCCCCCATTATGCTGTGAACTCCTTGAGGCCAGGGGCTGTTTCCAACTTCCTTTATAGCCTCAATGCTGATCTGGCATATAGTAAGCACTTAATGAATATTTGATAAATTTTGCTTCTAGTAAAAAGTCTTCAAATTTCAGAAATCTCTTCAAAAAAATCCCTGGCGAGCAGAAGATCACATCATTTTCTTCCCTCTTCTCCTCTCCCTATCATATGATAATATCCCATCAGCTTCCTGGACAGTTAAAGAGAATTTAATTAAATGAAACTTTAAAATTGTGGAGGAATGGGGAAGGGAGGTGGATGCTACAGATTGATATGAATGAAAAGGTTCATACTCTCACAGATAACAAAGGTTTTGGTAGTTAATTCCTAGTGGTTTAGCAGTTAAAATCTAAGGCCACCCTCCTCAGCTCTCTCCTGTCACTGAAATGGTTTTTATCTCAGTCCTAATATTCAGTTCTACTGTCATGGAATTAACTGATCAGAGCTATTATTGGTAGCCTTTGAGAAACTTTTCTCCCAGCCCTTCCAGGGGCACAAAGTGTCTTAAACTCAGAAAGTATTCTGCTTTTACTTCTCCCCTGAGCTTGGTTATCTTAGCATGTTTCACCTTGAATTCACTAGGTAAGACTTTAAATAGTTTCTCCTCTTTCTGCTCCATCCTACAAAATCCTTTCTTGCCTCAAGAAATTACAGCTGCCAATAACAAACTTATTTTCTGATCCCATTAGCTTATTGATGGGAACACCAGGCTAGTTGCTCAATGGATTTTATAGTCATTTCAAATAATTGCATAGATAGGGTCTTAAAATTTGGGTCATCTTTTTTCTTTTTCCTTTAATGATTTCATTGGCGAAGGGAATTCACCTTTGCCAGAGAAGATGAGTGATTGTTTTGTAATTGATAGTCTTAAAAAAATTGCCTTTGGGCACTGAGAGGAGAGCAGACCTGCTTGGAGACCCACAGTGGCAATATTTGCTAGAGGCAGCATTTGAACCCAGGTCATTGTGACTCAGACTCCCTAAGATCTACACATTTTCCTGCCTCTTGGATTCCAGTTTTATTCACAATTCTGCCTCTGCTTTGTGAAGACATTTGTTGACTTCGCTTATAATCTCTTAATTTCCATGGTGGGGTGGGGGTGGAGATAGAGAATGTAGAGAGAAAAATCTAAGCAAATGAAATCACTGTCATTTAGTTGTATGAAAGGTACAGGATGGACAGGTGATTTGGGGGGGGTGGTGAGAGATTGATTCTTTACTCACTGGGGTTGTTTGGCTGGGAGTCCATTGGGATCATCAGTTTGGCCCGGGTGGCTCTTCGGGCAGCAAGCGATCTCTCAAGTGTAGACATGGTACTTCCAGCTTCATCAGCATCAGGACCTACATAGAATTAATACGCATCTGAGTGAACCAATTCACCAACTGGTGCAGCTCTTTACTTCAGTTGATCATTAAATCAAAGATCAAGAACTCTTTCACCGCCTGAAATTACTGTGGACTCTGCCTTGTTGTTGCTGAGTCATTTTGGCCATGTTTGACTCTTTGTGACCTTATTTGGGGTTTTCTTGTGTCACTAACACACTTGGCAAAGATATTGCACTGTTATTTCTTTCTCCAGCTCATTTTATGGATGAGGAAACTGAGACAAACAGGGTTAAATAACTTAGTCAGGATCACAGAGCTACTAAGTGTCTGAGGACAGATTTGAACTCAGGAAGATGAGCTTTCCTTGCTGTCCATTGTAGGAGCCTTTGATCTCTGCCTTAGTGGTTAAGAAGAATTGATTGAGGTTCAGAGATCCAAAGAGACTTGCCCAGTGTCACACAGATAGTATCAGCAGCAGGACTTAAACCCAAGTCTTTGAGATTACTTCAAGTTCAGTACTTGGCACACTGTGCCATGCTGTGTAGTCATTAAGTTGAACATTAGAATAAAACTGTCTTACATCTATATATTCTTTGATATTTACAAAGTTCTTCTTTCTCTTTTGAGAGAAAGAATATATATTTTCTCTTTTGAGCCTCAAGTCAACCAGAGTAATCAGGAAGGATGTGATCTTGTTTTATAGATGATAATGAAAGGTACAATGGCATAGTGGATATAGGGCTGATGTTAGAGTCAGGAAGACCTGGGTTCAAGCCTGCCTCTGTGACACTAACTGTGTGAAGACTGTGAGAAAGTCATTAAACCCCTCAGTGTGCCAGGCAATTCCCGATGATTATAAATGACAACTGAGGTCACATATGGTCAGAGCAGAGGAAGTTTCCACAGAGAGAGTTCTTCCTATTGGTGAAGTTGCTGGACCAGACAAAATGAAACAAACTCAAATATTGGAAGAGCTCTATCATATACTGCCCTCTCTTGCTCCCCTTTTCTTAAACTCTTTGAAGATCTGTCATAGTGAAGAGAGTTAGACCCATTCTGTTTGGTTCTAGAGGGCTGAACCAGGAGCAAAGAGTGTAAGCTACAAAAAGATAAACGTAGGTTTGTAGGAGAAACTCACAATCAGAGCTGTCCAAATGTGGGAAGGGCAGCCAGAGAAGTGGTAGGTTCCCATTTATTAAAGTTCTTAAAAGAGAGGCTGAAAGACTACCTGTCAAGTATTCATTTATGTCAAAGAACTCCTTAGTGAGAAATTCTTTCAGATGTGGGGTGAACTAGGTGACTGATGATGCTCCTTCCAACTCTAAATTCTATGACTGTGATAATAGAGATGGTGGCATGAACTCAGAGAGATTAAGTGATTTAAGTCATTTGCTCAGGTCATAGAGATAGTAATGGGTCAAGGTGTAACTTAAACCTAGGTATACTGAGTTCAATTCCATTATTTTCCACTAAACCATATTTCATTCATACACACATTTTTCAGACTTAAATGTCAACTCCCTCTGCTATAAATATATCATTTTAAAATAGCTAAAATAGATAAAATTTCCATTGCATGCCCACACATAAGAAACTAAGCTTGTATTCATGGAAATTCAAAACATCTGGCCAAATCAATTAGTTCAATTAAATGTTGAATCCACAAATATGAACTCATGTAAAAGCTGGTTATATTCTGTCACATAATTAATGCCTTGACTTAATTTAACATTTTTCTATTTTCTTCTTGTGGATGAATAAAAACTATATATTTTTCTCAACAATGTCAAGAAACCAAGTTCGCTGACTTTTTTCTCATGAATTAAACAATTAACTATTTCTTTTAATGTATGAACATAGCCTGAGTCTTTCAAATGTTTAAATTTTAATATGAATTTCTTATTTACTAGTCATGATAGGTGTCGATTAATGTGTCAATATAAATATATTATATATATATATATATAAACCAATATAAAGAGATGAGAATCTTTCAGTAAAACTGTCAACTATTGACACACTATATACTACTTCCAAAACTTCCCTCAGAAATCACATACTGTCAGCCTTCCTTAGATAAAAATGACTTTCTTTTTTAAAAAATGATTAAATGGGGGCAGCTGGGTAGCTCAGTGGATTGAGAGTCAGGCCTAGAGACAGGAGGTCCTAGGTTCAAATCTGGCCTCAGACACTTCTCAGCTGTGTGACCCTGGGCAAGTCACTTGACCCCCATTGCCCACCCTTACCACTCTTCCACCTAGGAGCCAATACACAGAAGTTAAGGGTTTAAAAAAATGATTAAATGAATTTCTAATTGAAATAAAATGATGCAACTTACAGTTAAACTTAATATATTTTCAGGATATAACTTCATTCCTTTTGTTTCTTCACTCCCTCTCAATGTCTCCAAGAATAAGAAATATTCATTAAATTTCTTTTAATTGTCCATATAATATATACTATATAAAACAGATTTCTTTAGCATATGGCATGAACTTTTTGTCCTGCATTCCTCCTTAATTCTCTTCTCTCTCTACAATCTTTCTATCACAAGCTCATTTACTGTCATGGCTTCAACTACCACTTCTATATAGATGGTTTTCATATATCTGTCTCTTGTATTTTACACTCAAAATGTCTAAAAAATCACATTTATTATCTTGCCTTCTAAACCTGTTTCTTGTTCTTTTCATTTTTATCAAGCTTCAAGGGCTATCCTTGATTCTAATATTTTAGGATTTGATAGATAAGTGTGTGTTCATGGTATCCCATTATTTCATACACTTTAATTCTATTTCCCCACTGGTCATCTTTTCACATACTAAAGGCAACATTCTGTGAGTTTGTCTTTTTAAAGACAGCAACAAAAAATAGATCCCCAATCCCCTGATTGTTTTCATTGTCATTCCTTCTATGTCTTGCAGGAATCATTTGTACAGAAACATGACAATTCAGATTTTAAAAGAGCAATTTAAAATCCAGTAACTGTCACATATTTTTCCAGAAAGCCTCTCTTGTTGCTTATGTTTTGTTTGTTTATTTATTTTTATTTCACAAATATTTTTCTGGGGTCATTTGAACTTATTGATATATAAGTGCTTCCAAACCTTATAGGGATCTATCCTTTCATCACCACTTGTTAAGTACATGCATGGAGGGTAGCTTTTCTTTTCTTTTTTTTTGGCAATAATGCCTTTTAAGTGCCTCTTTTAACAAAGCAACTGCTTCATTTTATCCATCATTATTCCACTCAGCTTTGTTATTTTAAGTAATCTATAGACATATTTAGGAAACTATGTGATATAGTGGATAGAGTGCTGGGTTTGAAGTCATGGGGACTCATTTTCCTGTGTTATCCTGAGCAAATCACTTAACCCTATTTGCCAAGCTTTCTTATTTGTAAAACTCTTTTTGCCATGGAAATGGCAAACCACCCCAGTGTCTTTGCCAAGAAAATCCCATATGAGGTCACAAAGAGTCAGACACAACTGAAATCTTTCAAAGACAACAGGCATTAATCTATACAAGGTCAAAATTGAGACATTTTTAAGTCTTGATGAATTCAAACTTTTTCTATTTGAAAAGTTTAAAAAATCCTAAACTGCATACTGTCTCTGTTTAATTCAATCTGGCCATTTGAAAACATTGAAGTAGTTCTTCAGATGAATAAAGACAGAGTAGAAGAATGATGTAAGAGAAAACACATAGTTCTTAGAAACCAAAGTTTTGACTTTGCTCCTTCCTTCATGTATGACCTTAAACAAATTGATGAACTTTTTTTTACTTTCTCTCCATCCTTTTGTCTCTCTAAATCTCTCTTGATTTTTTGCTTTTCAAAAAAGATAAATTTAATTTTAGAAATTAATTTTTTACAAATATTGAAGAAAAAAATTTTATATCTCTAAAGAATGTGGCCTTGCTCTACCAATATAATGTATATTTTTAAAAAAGATTAATTTATTTTATTTTTCATAATCATTTCCTGATATATTATTCCCATTCCATACTCACCCCAGCAAGAATTTTGCCTGAAACAAAAAAAATTTCTTAAGTAAAACTGACATTCTATATCCCAACACATGTGTTACTCTTACTTCCCACTTCTAAACAAAGGATGATATGTTTCCTTGTTTCTTCCTTAGCATCAAAATTGATCATTAAAATTAAAGTCCTGGCTTTGTCTTATTGTTTTTTATTGTATATTACTGTAATTATTGCATATATTATTTTATAGGTTCTGCTTATTTCATTGTATATCAGTTCATAAAAATCTTAGAATATTTATCTGAATTCATATTCATTGCAGTGTATATAAAACATTCCATTCATATTTCACAATTTGTTTCATCATTCTCAGGCAATAATTTTGGTTTTTTGGTTATTTCTTAGGGTAAATATCCTGCTATAATTGGGTCTTTTCTTCTCCAATTTTATTTCTTTGGGCTGTAAGCCAGCAGTGAGATCAAAGGGGATGTATATTTTGGCCACTTTTCTCACATAATTGCAAATTGTTTACCAAAATGATTGAGCCAATTTACAGTTCAACCAGCAATTTATTAGTATCTGTTTTCCTTGGAGCCCTTTCAATACTGACTTTTCTGACTTTAGGGGTCACCTTTGACTACTTAGCTATTAAAAGATGCCTCTTGGTCTAATATATTTGTATTAATTCCCTATATATTTTGCTTAGCAGACACTTAGGCAACATATTTGAGGCAATTTTTTTTCTAAATTGGTAGTTTTATCTTATCGTAGCTCCATTCATTTTGTTTGCCAATAAATATATTTCACTGAATCTTAGTTTTTCTGTTTGCAAAATGGGCCAATAATACGTGCTCTATCTACCTCTCAAGGTCATGGGGAGGGATATATGATAATACATGTGAAAATTACTATAAAATGAATTGGTTTATTCAAGTTTTAGAAATCATACATCTGAGTCCCAGAGAACTTAAATGACAATGGAAGCAGAGCCTTATGATCCTATGCCTTGGGTTCAAATCCTGAGTCTGATAGTTATCATTTTTGTGAAATTTGACAAGTCACTTAATCTTCCTAGGTATCAATTTCTTCCTCTGTAAAGTGAGTTGGTCTTAATAATGGCTAAGGTACTTTCCAGTTCTATATCTATGATCTTATTATACTATGACTTCCTCAGACAGCTTGGAAATGGTAGACTAGGTTTCCTTTTCTAGGTCAGATTCTCTTTTAACTGAATGGGAATGGGCACTGAAGGAGAAGGAAGCAGAAGAAAACCCTTCGGTTAAGAAAATGGAAGACAGGTTGAGTGGTGGTCCAGCTAATAGAAAGAGTGAAATCAGAAGGAGGGATGGTTTTAGGCAGAGAGAAAAGCATGATTGTGCATGTGTTGAATCTGAGATGCCATTTAAACTTCCAGAAGGATATATACTATAGGCAGTTGGAGAATCTGGAGCTAAGAGGATGGAAAAGGCTGCATATATTACCTGAGGAACCTCTGGGAATGAATGAAGTGGTCACAGGAAAGAGCATAGAGTGCTGTTTTAAAATGATATTCACTGCATTCTTTTAGGCATGAGGGCTCTGGGTATGCTTGTTATAATTAAAATATGCAAATGATTAAAATATTTGACATACATAATACAATAGCAGCCACTCATCCCTTCATCTAACTCTGAGTCAAACAGATGTGCTTTGCCTGATCTGTGACAGGGTCAAGTGATCTTTTGGTTCAGGACACATTATGTTTTTGCCTTGTTAATCAAACATTAGCAATTATGGGAGGCAAAGTACCATCAGAACAAACACCTTATCTAATTATGGGAGTTAGGGCATATCTATACATAGAGACTTTAAAAAAAAACAACCCTATTGCTTTCTTCTTCAATGATATTCTTGTAGACACAGTCTACATATAAAATCATTCTGTTGATAATGAGCTTGCATGAGGGAGAAAGATCATATCCAGAGTAATCAGGACTCGAATTGCATAGTACTCAGCAGTTTTAGACCTTCAATTTCCTTTGCATACTTTGAAATAATTGTACAAAAGTTTTGTAGCCAAATCTCAATTATTCCTAGAACTAGGGACAAAATCTATCAATAATATGGAACTAGGTCTTGATCAATGATACATGTAAAACCCAGTGGAATTGTGTGTTGGCTAAGGAGGGGCTAAGGGGGCTTAGAGGAGAGGGAAAGAACATGAAACATGTAACTATGGGAAAATATTCAAAATAAAAATTAAAACAAACAAATAAATAAAGGTTAAACCATAAATAAATAAATAACTAGAAAAGAACTGGGGACAAAAATAGCATAGCCAATTCATTTTTTGTTTTTTTGTTTTTTTGTTTTTTAAACCCTTAACTTCTGTGTATTGACTGATAGGTGGAAGAGTGGTAAGGGTAGGCAATGGGGTCAAGTGACTTGCCCAGGGTCACACAGCTGGGAAGTGTCTGAGGCTGGATTTGAACCTAGGACCTCCCGTCTCTAGGCCTGGCTCTCAATCCACTGAGCTACCCAGCTGTCCCCTAAATGTTGATTTTTTTTTTTAATCCTGGGACTCCATTCTAGGAGCATAGGGCCACAACCAGTAGGCAATGGGTCACTCAGGGTCACCCAGCTGGGAAGTGTCTGAGCCCGGACTTGAACCTAGGACCTTTCGTCTCTAGGCCTGGCTTTCAATCCACTGAGCTAGCCCAGCTGCCCCTCCAATTCATTTTTTTACAAAGAGTCCCCAGACTCATTTGAGTCAACAGTTATATTGCTGTCTATATTTTTATAGGTGTTAAGAACACTTGGAAAACTTTCAGTGATTTCAATAACATTTTCACTTACCTGAGTGGGATGTGCTCTTGCTTCCCAGCTGTGTTTCTGATTGGCTGTGGCTGACTGGTGTGATGTCCTGACAGCCCTGGATTGGTGAGTCCCTTCCAGCCGGGTCTGAGCCAGCTGGTTTTTCAATATTCTTCATTTCCATTTCTTCATGATGAATCCAAAGATCAGGGGGCCGCAGGTCTTTCTGACTTCCCTTCCTTTTGCCAGCACTATGGGTAGCTCGTTTCCTAGGAAAGGAATCATAAGAGAAGATGAAACCCAGTATTCTGCTGCCCCTGGCACAATTAATTCAAGTCTGTCACCAAATTAATTCCCTGCCACTAAAGAAACAAAGGGACTCCTTGGAGTTGGCTTGTGAAATCCAAGAATCAGTGAACTCGGATTTGGCCATCTTTCCTCTTATTCCCCTGTAGGCAGACCATATTGTCTAAGGTGCCATATTAAATCTCCAAGGGCTCATCTTTTATGCAAAGGACTTTTCTTCCAGTGTCACCTTCAGGCTCACCCATGAAATGACAATAGGTTAGACAGTCACATGCCAATCCTAGGAGCTACAGCATAAAGCAGCCACTGGCAACTTCTCCTTAGAAGATAAATCGAATAGCTGCTTTGAAAGAACCATGTAAAGAAAAGGACAGGATTTGTGCCAAAGGCTGGATCTCAAACAAGGAGGAACCTTAGTGTGCCAATTCCCTGACTGTATATCTTATTGGGAAGCTTTTCCCAGGAGAAGAAAAAAACAACAAATCAAAGCAAAACAAACACTTAGTATAGGATTGTATGGAGAAAGTTTTTGCAGGAAGCAGAAAGTTGTTTATTTTAATTTGGACTATGATAATTTATATTTTAAAAACTTTTTAAAAATATAATCAACTCCTTTTACAGGAAGAATATAGGTCCTTGTACACAAAATCAAAGGAAAATAACAGAATTTGGGGGAAGGTGAGATTGTCCTTGATATCTACCTCCAAAAGTTAAGGATGCACTCTAAAAACATCAATAACATCTTCACAACCCAAGATAGATACATGATCTACATATCTTTCTGCTTTAACACTTCTTAAGTGTAAATGTATTAGTAATTTCCATCTCCACTTGGATGCAATGAGTTTCTAAAGTTCACCAAGTGGTATATAAATAACTGTGTACTTGATTTGCTCTAAAACACCTTTCAAGCTAAAAGAAATGTCTACTAATTTGAATATTTCAAAATTTGATAAGCTATTTCTTGTCCTCTATCTATTTATTCTGTTTTTAATTTACTTTATCATATTCCTACCTCGTATCTGCATTTTGTCTCTTTTCCACTCCCCCTACACTAGAGTCATATCCTTTTATAAATATTAGAGGCAGTTGGGTACACTGGATGAAGGGTTAGACTTGGAGTCAGGAAAGACTTGAGTTAAAATCCTGTTTTCTAGACTAGTTGCATGACCAACTAATAAGTCATGAACTTATTTAAGCCTGTGTAGAATGATTTTGTGGCAGCTAGGTAGTCCAGTGGATAGAGCACCTGGCCTGGAGTCAGGACTTATCTTCTGGTATTCGAATCTGGCCTCAGACACTTAGTAGCCAAAAACCCCTAATGGGGTCACAGAAAGTCAGATGTAATTGAAATGACTAAACAACAACAACAAAATAATTATCTAATAATACCTGTTATTTTTACCTCTCAGGACTATTTCGTACAACCTGTGAGGTATTGTATATAAGGTTCTTTACAAATCTTAAAACTTTCTACAAAATATCAATTATAGTTATAACTCACAAGTAGACTGCCCTCCATGCCATGGTCATTTTTATTGTCTACCTTTGCATGTAATATTTATGGTAGTTTAATCATTTCAGTCATATCTGACTCTTTGTGACCTCTTTTGGCATTTTCTTGGCAAAGATATTGAAGCATTTTGCATTTTATAAATGTAGAAACCAAGGCAAATAAGGTTAAGTGACTTGCACAGGGTCACACACCCAGTAAGCATATGAGGTCAGATTTGAATTCAGGAAGATGAGCCTTCCTGACTCCAGACCCATCACTCTTTCCACAATGCCAACTAGCAGCTCCCTTACATATAGTACATATTTAATAATATTTGTTCATGTGATTTATTGGTTTTTATCTAAGATCTTTGTGTTTTCCATAAACACAAGCATAGGAGCAGCTAAAGGATTAGATAGAGTGTTGGAGTCTGAAATCAGGAATACCTGAGTTCAAATCCCATCTCAAAAACTATATAATCCTGAGGAAGTCACATAACCTTTGTCTCAGCTTCCTCAACTATAAAATGGGGATAATTATGGCACCTACTCCATAGGGTTGTGGTTGTGAGATAATTTAATATTTAAAAAACAAAACAAAACAAAACAAAACACTTAGCAGAACGCCTGGCAAATAATAGGCACTATATACTTATTCCTTTCTCTTCCCTTTTTTTTAGCTCCCCATTCTCTGCCTTCCCTTTCCATGAAATTGAACAGTAAATACTGGGCAAATTTACAGGTATGGACACGTCATAGTTTTCTTTGGACAGATGTATGGACAGATAATATTTTCTGTTTTGTCCTCAATACCTTTACAGATGATTACTTGTAGCTTTTAGTTTCTCGGTTATAGGGAAACACCTCCAATATCTTTTAGAATTTCCATAATGACTACTGGAAGCTTTTCCTAGGTCTAAGTTAATAGTTGTGAGCTAGTCATCTTTTGTCTTGTAAAATTTGACAGTAAAACTCATCTTCCAACTTTCTATCTTCTCACACATGGGACCATCTTGATTTTCATCAATGTCAGCTTGATATTTCCTTTTTAGGATTGTGTCACCTAAAAACCTAAAGATTTCATTGTGTTGGATACTTCCAAGATAAAAGAACTCTATAAAGCCATATCAATTCCTTAGTTTAGCACTTAATCTCAGTTAGCATTACTCCTCTCAATCTGGTTCCCATCTATATTTTCAACCTCATTTCATATTAATCGCTCTCCTTCATACACTGAATTAATCATGCAGTTGATTTCTCTCATGTCAACAATCCATCTCCCAAATAAAGGCATTCACAAAATCTATTTATCAACTGCAGCTACATGACTCAGTGGATTGGGAGCCTGGCCAAGAGATGGGAGATCTTGCATTCAAATCTGATCTTTGGCAATTTCTAGCTGTGTAGCCCCCCATTGACTAATCCTTACCACTTGTATGCCTTGGAACCAACACCAGGTATTGATTTTAAGAAAGAGGGTAAAGGTTGAGAAAAATAAAACAAAACAAAATAAAACCTATTCTGAATTCCTATAAAGCATACTTTTTTTTTTCTAGCCATGATGAAAAGTAATATTAAACTATGCCTCTAAAGTTCTTAATTGCCCATACTCTGACTCAGTGATATTACTAATTGGCCTATATCCCAAATTGATCAAAGAAAGAGGAAAAAGGACTCATAAATATTAACATCTTTTTTTGTGACAGCCAATAAACTGATACTAAGAGGAACTCTCCTTTCTCATCTCTGCTTCTCAAGAATTCTTATCTTCTTTCCAAGGTCCTCTGTGATATTTCCCCTACACTTCCCAAATGTTAGTGTTTAAATCCTCCTCAATTGTCTTTGTGTCATATCTATTTTTGTACATGTTGCATCCCTACCTGATTCCACCCAAACCCGGGTAGAGCATAAGGACCTGACAAACTGTTTTACATAGGTCCTTAATTGTGTGTTGAAATGAAGTGACAACTCCTCATCAGAAGCAATAATCAGTACTGTTTTTTATACAGACACTGTTTCTCAAAAATAATCAGGACTTCTATTTGAGTTTTCAGAAAAAAAGGGCCTTACTTGGAAAGGCTGCAAATATGACTCACTATTTCATTAATAATATTAATTAATATTATGACTGCAATAAGGCTCACTAATTCAAATAATTTGGTTGGTATCTAAACAAATTAGCCACGTGTTGAAATTATAGGAAACTAAAATTACAGAACACTTAAAAAAAAAAAAACCTTCATCTTCTGTTTCAGAATCGATATTGTTTTGGTTCCAAGGCAGAGAAACAGTAAGGACCAGAATAATTGGGGTTAAGTGACTTACCCAGGTTCACATAACTAGGAAGTGCCTAAGGTCAAATTTGAAGTTAGGGCCTCTTGCCTCCAGGTTAGGTTCTCTATCCACTGAACAACATATGTGCCCTGAATTATAGAATATTTTTAAAGAAACTCATTTTAAAATTATTTCAAGTGCATAGATTATAGAAAATACAAATGTCCTAAGTCCTTCATGGTGAAGTTATTTTGGAATCTGGCTGGTTTTAGAATTATAGATTGTTGGAATTGAAAAGACCTTAGACATCATCTAATCTAACCAATATAATTTTTAATAAATGAGGAAACTGAAGCTAGAGGAAATTAAAAACTTAGCCAAAGATATGCAAATCTGTTTTCCTGAGTAATTATGTAAATTTGTTCCAATCACATCATTTTTCTCTCTTAGCTGTCCCATCTCTAAAATAAAGGGGCCAGACTAAAATGGTGTAGATCTAAGATCTTCATCATTTCTGACATTCTGATTCTATAATTCTAAGTGCAAAAGTGCATCATGAAGCTCAAAAGCTAAATGTTCAGGGACTAATAAGAGTAGTGGGGAATATTTTCATCCCCACCTTTTACCTCGAAAGACCAAGGCAAAGTAAAATGTCAAACCCACCAGCATTTTTAGACAATTAGATCCTGTATCCCTGGAAGGACTGTGGTGAGGATCAAATGAGATAATGGGGGGAAACTCTTCGAAGGAGCCCAGGGATATGTTTTCCAATTGTTTCTTTTGATATACTGGGCTTATGTTTCTGCAGGTTCCTATTGGGATCACAGGTATATTTTCTGTTTCAGAATGGAATTGATTTTGTTTTCACCTGAATTATTCAGATTTCTCTGAGAGGTTTTGTTGAATGAAAAACATTTCTCAATCTAGTTCCCAAAAAACAACTAACCATTCTCCAATACCTCCAAAGAACCTTATTTATTTTCCCAGCTAATAAATCCAAGTAAAGAGGCTAAAGTCAGGAAAGCACAGCTAAAGTGGATATCAGATATGGGTGAGGTTTGAGAGTGACTGTGTGTGTGTGTGTGTGTGTGTGTGTGTGTGTGTAGAGGGGAAGTACTTAGTATATTTTGCTATTTTTAGTTATTTTAGAAATTCTTCTTGACCCCATTTGGGATTTTCTTGGCAAAGATATTGGAGTGATTTGTCATTCGTTTCCCAGTTCATTTTATACATGAGGAAACTGAGGCAAACAGGCTTAGGTGACTTGTCTTGGTTCACATAACTAGTAAGTGTCTGAGGCTGGATTTGAACTCTGTATTTAGGGTTGTAGCATTTCCCTTTTTGGTAGCAGTGGTCTTCTTTAACTGGAGCTTACTTGGTACAGAGTCTCTGCCGCGGAGTTGTACAGATTGAGTTCCTGCCTGCCTCTTCCCCAAAACACATTAAGTTCCCTTAGGTGGGGCTGTGTGCCTTTCCCTCAGGAGTGTTAACACCACATTAAGGTTGGTGTTGATTGATTTGTCATTTCTCCAAGGGGCATAGATTCATAATTTTACTGGGAACTGCTAAGAATTACAGTGCCTCAGCTAGGTCTTAATAACCCAACAACTACTTCCCTTCTCAAAAACTTTTTAAGTTATATTATTGCTTTAATTATAATGACCCCTTGAGCCAGGTCATGTAAGCATTACTGTCCCCATTTTATTGTTTAAGAAACAGAATATCAGAGAGGTCAAATACCCATGTTCAAAAAGTGAATTATTTTTCGTACTAGGATTTAACCCATAACATCTGACTCCAGGGTCAGTGTTTTTCCCATTCTACCACATTGCCTCACTAATTCAAAAGGAAATGCTGCTGTTGAAGATGGGGTGAGTATAATATTTCTCATTCTTCGGAAATCTATTAGAATATAGGATATTCTATATATAGAATGGCAAACTCTATAGTCTAAAATCCTGAAGTTTCCACATAATCTTTTTGAAGAGTTTGCACCAATGCCTTGTACTAAAATAATTCCAGAAAGGTCTATGTAGCACTTTTATTTTTACTTTAAGCTAGTCATAAACATTTGTCCATCTCTAAATACGTGATGCTACAATTTAACAGTCATGATTTTTTAAAGTTCTAACAGGTTAACATCTCTCTTATATCATGGAAAGTCTCCTTTCCCAATCTAAAAAGTGAAGATAAGAAAAAGAAAATCAGCCCTGGTTTCTAAGAATGAAAGCCTTGTTCCTCAGAGATATCACAGAGCATGTAGGGTTCTCCAGGGAGGAAAGAGGGGACTTGGGGTCAACTTGAGCTCATCTCATCATCTTCAAAATAACCTGTTATGAACTAAAAACGCTTCTCGGCGCATGAAGTCATCCAACTATGGTCTGGACAAAATTCTCAAGTGCTCCACCATAAAAAGCAAACATCAATATTTCTACAACTCTCCTTGTGCCATACACAGAAAAAATTCTTTATAGTTCTTTATCTCAAAGGGTGGCCAGAATTTCCACTGATGGATCTCTTCCAGGAGCTTGCCTTTCTTAAAGTAGTTTCTAATTCACCGTTTACCAGGATAAGCAAGTTTAATTAAAAATATAAGTCGAAAAGACCTCTAAATGTCATTCCCCAAATGATTGTGTTTTGGGTTGATTATTCAGTGTTTCTAGGCTTTGTTTTCCTATGAATTTGCTATTGCTTAAGATTCAAATATTCTGTCTAGATCAGTGATTCCTGGGTGCCACCGCCCCCTGGTGGGTGCTGCAGCAATCCAGGGAGGTGGTGATGGCCACAGGTGCATTTATCTTTCCTATTAATTGCTATTAAAATTAAAAAAAAAATAGTTTCCAGGGGGTTGAGTAATATTTTTTCTGGAAAGTAGGCAGTAGGCAAAAAATGTTTGGGAACTACTAGTCTAGACTCATGTTGAAAATAATGCAAACATTCTAAGACTCATGTTGAAAATAATGCAAACATTCTAAGACTTTTAAAAGTAAAAATAAATAAATAAATAATTTGTGAACTATCATTGGATATTTTAGACAAATTTAGGCACTAGGATTTCAGAGATACCCAACCCATACAACTCTTAGCTTCAATATTCATGAGGGACACAGAAGATATTAGTAAATATTCTAAGAAAATTTATGACAAAAAATTGTTCTGATCTTCAAAGAAACATATCTGAAAAGTGTCTATTATGCAATTTCATTCTAAAACAGGCGAAAGAGAGAAAGCAATCCTGAAACTTAAGATCTCTAATGAGTCCTCATAAATACTAAGAACCCAATCTTTATCTCAGATGGAATCTCCAGTGAATCCTCACAAAGGCTAAGAGCCAAAATTTAGTTCAGATGAAAACTTTAAAGAGTTTATTGGGTATGGGGTGATTGACCCAATCTATCTACTCATATCCACATAAATATCTGATATTGGAAAAATGCAATCATAGATTATACTCATTTTTTTCTTTTTTGCTTTTCCTACTTGCTGAAAGTAGCCCAATGAAGTTAATGGTCGGTATGTTTATTTAAAAAATAAATATGCACTTCTTCATTTCTTCAGCCCTTTGTCATTCTCATTGATAACTCTTGTGACTGTTTATCACTCATACTTGTGAGACTAACTGCTATGGCAAACTGCCTGTTTGTGGTGCCTTGTTGTTTTGTTTGTAGTCTAGTCAATGGAGTCTTTCTATTAAAGCTTTATTTATTTATATTGGCTTCTGACCTTCTCTGGAGATGAAATTAGATTGTTTGGTTGCCTTTGATTTACAGTTAGTGGTTCTTGCCAAGGCTGAAATGCAAATAGAGGCTCCCTACAAATGTTGTTGCTGACAGAATCTGAAGAATTTAATTACCATCTGTAAACCACATAAGGTGCGTGTCAAATCTAGAAGTCAAGAATAGACACATCTGAGGAAAAGGACCAAAGTTAGCATAATCCTCATTTCTACTTCACCAAAATTAATAATGCACTGGCCTTATTCTTACTTCTACACTGTTTCCTTCTCGCTGTCAACCACCTTCTTAGTTACTTTTGTTGATAGGTAATTATGTCCCTTCCTATTTCAGATAATGGATGAAAAACAAAGCTTGATTTATATGTTTTCAACTTTATTAACACTATTGCCCTCTTCTTGTCCTATATTCAAGCAAATTGAACCACATTCCTTAAGAATGTTTTAAGCTTTCTTTTTCCCATGTCTTTACCCTTAATATTTAGAGCTGAGTATGCCCTGATCTCTGCCATCTCTAACTAGAAATTCTGCCTATCCAATTTTACCTGTATTCCATAGCCTTTCTTAACCTTTCTAGCAGGAAATTATCTTCCTTTCCATGAACTTTAATAACTCTTTTTTTCTTCTTTCTCTTATAAATTTATCTCACACTATTTTAAAATATTTTTAAACACAGAATTTTAGAGTTTCAAAGGATTAGAATTGCCATGTATTCTAATCCATACCAAGATAAACTACCTCTGTGCTATACTTAAAAAGTAACTGGTTCATCTCTTGCTTAAAGATTTCTTCTGAGGTTGAGCACATCTCTTCTGGCAGTCCAATATACCTTTGGATAGTTCTAATTATTAGAACCTTTTTTTCCCCCTGAAGTGAAGCTTAAATTGTCCAATTTCTAGATCCTACCTACTATTCCTTCTCTTTAAATATTTGAAAAGTCATGTCTCTTTTCAATGTCTTTCATTTAATTGCCCTGTGTAATGCCAGGTGTTTTCTCATTTCAGTGTCATTTTTAATTTATTTAGTTATACTTTAATTATATCTTATCTCCCCTTGTAGGTTTTAAGGGTAATGTGAGGAAGGCCTATTTATCACTCATACTTTTGTTCCCTTTTCGGTGTTTTGCTTATAATGGGCACTGAATAAATGTTTTGAATAAAATTGGAATAACATGGAAGGTAGTATCTGAAGATGAATAATGAAGTAAATGATAACAAATTAGGAACAGCCAAGTTTCTTTAGAAATAGAATGAAGGATCAGCCAATGCTTGGTTCACTGAACTGACCCAAATTCTAAATGCATTCTAAATATGGACTTAAAAATCTTCTAATTACATCAAATGCAAAAGCCCTTTCAAAATCATCTGCAGATATGTAGCAAAACATCTAGGATAAGAATATCATGGTGTGAAAAGAAGTGCACATTTATTTTTTAAATTAACATACAGACCATTAACTTCATTGGACAACTTTGGTTTTAATATACATTTTGGGACAAGAAAGAGGATGGAGTGAAGGAGTGAGACAAATAAGTTTATGAGTCAATCTTCCAGGCTATGGTCATCCTATAGTAAAAGACATTTGGTATTCTTTTTCTTGCATATTCTTGTGGGTAAGTATAGTTTATCTGATTCACTGACTGACCATAATACATGGAAATTTATAAAAGGTATGAATGTCATAATTTTTTTTATATGCACTTTCCCCAGTTCCAATGTATCATTCAAATTTTATCTCAAGCTATTCAGATAGGACTGAATCCCTTCTCTAGCATCCTAGAGGAAAGGAGAGTAGATGACCTCTGAGGTCCCCTCTAGCTCTCGATTTAAGATTTATAAATTGTAAAGCAATTGCTAAACCTGTGTGTGTGTGATGATGATCAAATGAGATAACACATGGAAAGCATCTTGCAAAAGTTCAAGTGCTCTATAAATGCTAGTTGTTATGACAATGATGATGATGAATTTGTTTTGCCAGGATGATCTTTAAAAACAGGCCATGATTAGACAACAGAAAGGCCAATCCATTGAGTTCCTTCCCCAACCTGTATTCTAGATTTCACCTACTTTCTCTGCTGGGCTGAAGAGCGTCTGGTGCATATCACAGCTACAATCACCACCACCAGCACTGTGATGACCCCAACAGTGACTACGATGATCACAAGCAAATTACTGTTCTTCTGAGGAGTGACACTGCCATGTGGAGGGTGCATCTGTCCTATTGGTGGCTCTGGAAGAAGACAGAAATGCAAGGTTTGATAGGTACGAAAGTAAGATTTTACCATTCTCAATCAGGAACCTATAGTAATCTTCACATAGCTAAGAATTCCAAAATGTCATGAGAAATAAAAATCTATGAGAAGAAAAAGCCATGTTGTGTTATTAAGTGGGAGAAAGGGGAAAAATGCTACTTTGTGGCATACAAATTATTCTGTGATGTAAATCAGAGGTCATGGTTTATGAGGATTATCCTATTTATTTGATGCCCCAAATGATAAACTACTTGACACCATGTACTCACAATTTACTTCTCTTCACCCTTAAGAAGCCATCTATAAAGCACATATAATTTATAATCTGCCAACAGTGTATGAATTCTACTTAAAAAGCAGTTACTGGGTTCAGAATAGTGTCATAAAGTACAAGATATTGATGTTCCCTAGTATTGCATCATTATAACACTGTAGGAAAATATTTAAAGCATAATGATTGAAGAATAGGACCTTTTGAGTCGATTAATGCTCAACTAGGAGAGGCTGATGGTCCTTGGTGAAGTTGTTCTTAACCTCAGTCAGTGATTAATTTCCTAGGAATACTCTTTACTAGGTCATTATTACCAGTATAGAGAAAAAATCAAATAAATGGTACCTAGCTTTTCATTTATTTTGGAAAGCATTTTTAACCAGCAACCTTAAATATTAACTGATGAGGTTGCTTAAATTAGTTCAGAGCATTCTACCTTGATTAAAATCACTACACTTGAGTTATGAATTCATCCTACTACATATATATATATATATCCATATATATATACAGAGAGTTCAGAAAGACAGAGCAAAAAAAAAAAACCAAGAAAGTTAAATTTCTATCATAACTGCATCTCTCAATCTCACTTTCACCTTCACTCTGAGAATTTCAGCATGGTAAGAGTATGAAGTTCTGTTTTAGGAAAGATAAAATGGCTTTCATCCTTAAATATAAAATGGTTGATTCATGATTTAAGGGAAGGAGAAAAAAAAGAAACAGAAGAAAAACAAGATCTTCTGTGGTATGTCCTACATCTCAGGAAATAAGCCATTAAAAGTGTTCAAGTCATATATTTCTCTAAAGGATCTAGTCACAAATGAAACATTTCTTCCAAGTAATTCCACACTATCAGGTAGAAATGCTCATGTAACAGAAATCACAACTTTTCAAATTATAAATTTAAATCTGCTTCATTAATAAATTGATTTGTTTAAATATGGTAGAAATTAATAAAAGAATATATTAATGCCGGAGAAAAGGTGAGAAAATACACTTCTCTCTTTTCTTTGCAAAAGTTAGGGTGGAGATATTGTTGTGGAACACTGCATACTATTGTTATATAATAATGGTGGTCCTCTGATGGTATGAGGAGCTGAAGCTGAGTGAGTGTGGAAATCCTTAGGTGTAATACCAAGTTGTGGTAGTGAAACACTAGGGACCCCACAGGAATATTTGTGAAGAAATTGCTACACCCAACTTCAGTATAACAGTGTCCCAGAATAAGCAGTCAAGTGAAAAAACTGTGGTTCAGATTACACAGCTCTTCTAACTGCTTATCCTAGCCCAAGGTGTGGATGAATGCTAGTTGACTGCGACTTAATTTTCAGTTGGAAATAATCCCTCTTTCTTCAAATACCCAAGCATATGATTGCTAATCCTTAAGGTAAAGAATGACATTCACCTAAGTGAGTTTAGGATTTAATGATAACAGATTTAGGGGAAGGGAACAGAGAATTGAAGGAGAAAGGGGTAAAGGAAATCCTTGGCTTAAGCTATAGATGATCAGATGCTATGAGAATTGAAGGTAATCAGAGTTTCAAGTTTGACAGTTGTTGTGGCTTGCCATGCAGATTTAACCTGGCAAAGCCAGGCTGTTTAGCCTGAATCAGGTTTGATGGTCATTGATATTGCTTCTTTTGACGAGTAATCAATCATGATGAACAGTATAGAGTCACACAGGATTTGAGAGTATGGTAGTGATCAGAGCTGGTTGCTGGTATCCTAAATTGGCCTTTGGCCTAACCAGGCCCAACCAAGACCTCCCACCAAAAGCCCTTCTCAAAATTGAGACCTCTCCTTTAGTACAAATCCTCCTTTTATAGTCCTCTCAGCAACTGACTTTGCCCTTGCTGGCACATGCCAAGCTTAGTTCATTCTAAGTTCCAAACTGCTAACTGTCAATCAAGCTGTTTTGATATTGAAATACCAAATAACATTACACTATCAAATTGAGTAAATGTGTTGGTTTGTTTTGTTGAACTATATATTTTTTCATTTCCTCTTTTTTTTTATTCTTTGTTCCAAGGGGTGATACACTGGAGAGGGGAGGAGGAAAGCATATCCTCAAAAGTGGAGGTTATATAAAAAGAAAGATATCAATGCAGGGTGTGTGTGTAAATTATAGTGATATCATTAACTAGGAAGTTAAAATTGTTAGGTCTTAAATACTTTGGGTTCTGGGCATTTACAGTTGTCCCTGCAAATATCTGTTAGTTTTAAGCATAATATGAAAGGTCCTACAAATACCTCAAATCAAAAGGGAAAAAATGATATCAAGAAAATATGAACTTTGTGCAAAAGAGTGAGAAGATCAAATGTGATGGTGTCTTCAGCTATGCTTAAGTAAGTCAAATTGCAGCTCAAACAATGAGAAATTTATGATTCCATAAAATTGGCTAGGATAATTACAAATCCTGGTAGATTTCTGACTCCAGTATGGCCAAATTTGTTAATGAATTCTGGATTTGAAGATAAAGAATTGAAACAAAACTGATAATAGATGTTCTCTCTCAGTGATTTCATCAATTCCTATGGGTTCAAATATCTCTAAGCAGATGACTCAACACTAATACATCTTACCCCATTATCTTTTTAAGTTAGAGAACCAATCCCCTGTCCTGCCCCCATTTTCAATTGAAACCTGGATACTTTTTGGATATTATGTCAATATCTCAAACCAATATGCCCCAAAGAGAACAGATCATTCTCCCCTCTAAATATTATCCTCTTTATGACTCAGCTCGCCAGATACTCCTCCATGATGCCCCTTTAGATTGCCACAGCATGTCTCCCCTGTATATTCTCAAAAGTACCCTATTTGTCCTAAAGGTATGGTGATCTTCCTTGTCACCCAAGTTCTTGATTTTAGAAATACCTTGGGCTTTTCTCTTTCTCTTACTTCCACAACATATCTTGTGTTTAAGTTCTTTTCTTTCTCCTTATATGGACAACATTCTGTTCTAATTCCTCAGTACTTCTTGCCTAGATTACTATCATTATCATAAGTAGTAATGATCTAATAGATATCCTTGCTTCTATTCTCTCTATTTTCCAATTCATCCTCTAGATATTGATCAAATAATCCTCCTAAGGAATATGTCTGATCATGTCATTCTCTTGCTCAAAAAGAAAAAGAAAAAGAAAAAGAAACAAACCTCTGTGATTCTGCATAGTCTCTAGGATAAACTCCTCAGACTAATATTTAAAGAAGGCCCTTAAAAATCTGGTTCCTTGCTAGCCTTGCTTCAGATTACCTTTCCCTTTCATAAAGTATATACTTCAGGCAAATCTGATGACCAACAAACCATTTCTTAGTTCAATACTCAGACTCTCTCTTTCATGTAACTCTTTAAGGCAATTCTTTGTTCTTAGAATATACTTCCTCCTTTCCTCACCTACTTCATGTAGATTCTTAGAATACTTGACTTCCTTAAGACTCAACTTTTTTTTGAAGGCTCTTTCTTTCTGAAGCCTTTCATGAATAAATTCTCTTGGTTGCTAGTACTTTCTTCCTTCTCAAAATACATTGCATTTATTTATTTATTTAGCCGTTTATTTATTTGTTTGTTTGTTTGTTTGTTTATGTGCTATATTCCCTTTGTATAATGCATATTCCTTAAAGTAAAAGAATGTTATCTATTTTCTTTTGTTTTTTTCCTCCCTTCCCTTTTTCTCTCTCTCCTTCCCTCCCTCTCTCCCTTCCTTCTTTCCTTTCTTCCTTTCTTCCTTCCTTCCTTCCTTCCTTCCTTCCTTCCTTCCTTCCTTCCTTCCTTCCTTCCTTAGCACTTGGAAGAATGCCAAGTACATCATAAGCACCTAGTGAATGTATCTCTATTTCATTCTTAAATATGCCATTTAATTTGATTTAATAAATTAATTAAGAAGTATAATTTTATGAAAATAATGGAATTGTATTGTTTTAAAGGTCAAGGAAATAAAAGGAAATCACTTTCCAGAACTATGTGAAGATTTAGTTACTCTTCATGTCAGTGGTTACATTTCTAAAAGATTATCAGCAAGTTGTCTAAGGGTATAAGTTGGAGACAGTATTTGAATCCAAGTTCTTCTTACTTCAAGTGCATTGTATTCATGAATAATATTGATGAAGCTACAATGACATTTGTAGACTTTTCAAACCACTTTTATTTATATTGCCATAATTAATTTTTACAAAATATACTGAGTTCAATAAAGAACATATTTAATAAATAAGTACATGAGGAAAAAAAGAGGCTAATGGCAAACCTAGATGAACTACTTCCTAGAACACTGAGAAAAAGAAAAGAAATCTGACAACTGTGATTGCTGAGCTGCCATTATGGATATTTAGAAATAGCCTTGGTTCTGGAGAAAGAAGGTTGATATGAAAAGAGATGCTTACAACCTGTGTGCCCTTTCCCTAAGCCTCATTTTCCTCATTTGTAAAATAAGGGGATTGAACTAGATGGCCTTTGAAGTTCCCTCCATTTCTAATGTAATCTCATGACTGAAGAAGAATAAAGGTTGTCTTAATTTTTGAAAGGGGTACAGGACAGGATGTATGCTATAAACCATAGATCCATGACCTTGACTTCTATAACCATCATTACACAAATGATGTATAGGTTCTTAAGAAGAGAAGCAGGTTTCATTAAAATATAACATGGTTCATCAAGAATGAATCATGTATAACTAACACCATTTTCCTTATTTTGACAAGGCAATGTTACTTGTATATTAGGGGATTTAGATTTCTGTGAAATTTTTTCATAGTGAATCCTACCTTTTTTGACAGAATGCAGTCACTTTAATGGCAGTCTGTTTTATTTTTTCTTTTTATATCTCCAGCACCTAACACTGTGCCTATCTCATTTTAGGTGCTTAATAAATTCTTGTTGATTAAGTGATCTCATCAATTCCCGAGAGTTTAATTATCTTTATACAGATGATTCCCAGATCTACTAATCCAGCTTTAATCTCTTTCCCAACCTCACATCACATCTTGAATTAGAAGTCATGTAGACATCCCAAATTCAACATGTCCAGAACCAGAAGAGAAACTATAATCTTTTCTCAAAATCTCTTTCCTCTTTCCAACTTCCCTGTGGCCATCAAGGATACCACTAATCTTCCAGTCATGACTTCCTTATGACCATCAATAATCCTACCACCCTTTTAGACACAATTTCCCTGTAATCATCAAAGGTACCCCCATTTCCCATCAAAAATACCACTATCCTTCTAGATCCAACTTCCCATGAAAAGTAGCACTACCTTTCTAGTCACCAAGGCCTGCCACCTAAGTGTTATTCTTCACTCAATTTATCTCATTTGTTGCCCAGTCTTGTCTTTTCTACCTTCACAATATATCTCATAAAGAATCACTTCTCTCTGTTACCTAGTCTGTCAACACTTTTTTTCTAAGAGAAAAATTGCAAATATATCCATACCTACATGAAAGAATGTTTCAAATCATTAAAAATAAAAGGCAAATCAAAATAACTCTGAGATTTCACCCCACACTCTGGAAATTTGCAAAGATAACAAAAAAGATAACAATAGCATTGGGAATGTATGTAAAATGATATCTACATTAATATTTATTTATTTTAAACCCTTATCTCCATCTTAGAAGCAATACTGTTTATTGGTTCCAATAGAGAAGAATGGTAAGGGCTAAGCAATGAAGATTAAGTGGTCTGTCAACTCTAAAATAAACTCTTGAAATAATTTTCTATAATGGTTGCTTACCTATTTCAAATTTATCCTCTTAAATACCACAATGATTTTTTTTCCAAACCTCAGGTCATTTCCCTGATCATTTAGATCAAGAAGTGTCCCTATCACCTCTAGGATAAAATAGAAAATCTCCTATTTGGTATTTAAAGCTCTTTTAATCTACTCCCTCCCTGATTTTCTAGTATTCTTCCCCTTCATTCTTTACCAAGTGGTCAACAATCTATCCACACTGACCTCTTTGCAATTTGTCAAACATAATATTCCATCTCCTGCTTCTGTGCATTTAATCTGATTGTCTCCCACATTAGATAAGTTCTGTCTTCAAAACCCTGCCCTTATGTTCCATATCTAAAGGAAGACTTTTCTAATCCTCTCTACCACTAGTGGCTGCTGCCTTCATTAATTATATGTGTCCCTAAAATTAGAATGAATATTCCTTAAGAGCAACAATTATGTTTATCTTACTTCAGATTCCTATTGCTTAGAACAATGAGTAGCAAATAATAACCATTTTTAGTAAATGCTTGTTGACTGACCCCCTGGTATAATGTCTCTATTTTATATTTACTCTCTCAGTATGTATTGCTTTCCATTAAATGAAATCAAATTGAGGATAAGATGGGGAGATGTGGGCTGGATAATAGATTTAGGTGGTTTTGGAACTGGTTGACTAATTGGGTCTAAATAATAATAATTATTCAAGTCCTTTAAAGTTGGCAACAAATTTTATACATGTATGATTTTCACTTAGGTTTCACAAGAATAATAATTGTTCATATTATACCAATTCAATAAATGAGGAAACTGAATCAGATATTCTAAATAATCTGGCCAAGGTCAGACAGTTAATATATCAGAGGTGAGTTCAGAACACTGTCTTCCTGACCCCAAGTCTGAAACTGTTCACCATACCATAGTATCTGCTCCTAGTCTGTCAACACTTTTTTTGGAGAAGTATTTCAGAGAGAATAATATTTGGAGAAGTATTTCAGAGAGGATAATATTCCAAAGACATATCCTTGACCTTATTCTTTTTGATGTTTTATCAGTCATTTGAATTAAAACACTGATAGCATTCTGGTGAAATTTGCAGATTACTTGGAATTTAGAGTAATAGTTAAATTTATCCTCCTCATCATCACCATTGCAGAAACAAGATACAAAAATTATTTCCATAAGATAAAATATTGGATCAGATCAACTATTCTAAAATTAAAAAGAAACATCTGTCTAATTCTACACTTTGTTTTAAAAAAAACAAATGTACAAACATGAGGGGGAGAATTTTAATGGCATTCTTGTTAATTATGAATTAGAATGACATGAAATTATGAAGAGCAAAATGAGCAGAATCAAGAGAACATTATATACAGCAAAAAAATTATTATTTGAAGAATAATATGTATATATCCATCTCCAAAAAGAAAACTACTAAATAGAAATAAACAAGACAAAGTTTTATATATACACATATCTTTTTGCCAAATGATGACTTTTCTAGTGTGAGGGAGGGAAAGAAGAGGGGAGTTATTTTGGAAATTTTAATGTAACAAATAAGTAAATATTTTTATAAATATATATGAATCAATAGTGCTGTTTGACAGATAAAAAAGTATATGTTATCCCAGGCTATCCATCCAGAAAGGGAGAGGTATTTCTACTATACTTTGCACTGATCAGTCAACATATTGAAAAATCCATTCAATTCAAGGCACTTATATTTTTGGAAAGGCATGAACAAAGTTGAACCTGGGCAAAAAAAAAGCCTAAAGGATGATGAGAGGTCTGGAGAACATACCATATGATGGCAGAAGAAAACTGGACATTTTTTACCTGGAGGAAACTTAAAGTAGATATGATAATTATCTTCAAATATTTGAAGGGCTGCAATATTGGGGTCAGGGACAGAAGGATTAAGATTGCTCTTCTTGGACCCAGAAGAACCAAGTACAAGGACAGATTTCATCTTGGGGTATATAAATATTTCTTAAACATGAGAATGATGAAGAAAGGAAAAGGATTGACATAAGCTGAAAGACTAGAATGATGGGCCAAACTTAATAAGAAATGTGTAATAAAATCCTATATTTGGATAAAAAAAATAAACTGTACAAGCAAGTGGTAGATATAAATATGACTAGCTAATAGTTCATGTAGAAAAGATTTGGGCAAGCTGAAAATGGGTCACCTGCAGATATGGCAGCCAATATAGCTGCCCCTATGATCTTAAGCTGCATAAAGTGAAACTTCATGCTCTGAATGAGCGAGGGAATGATGCTTCTTTGCTCATTTCCTACCAAGTTTTTAAAAATGAGTCCATTTTGTTTCAGTAGAAATATGCAATTCCCTATCACTTTTAAGTCTGAAGGGCAATGTGATGAGTATTTCTTTGCATGCTGAGTTGGACACACACACTCACACACATGCATATACACACGCTCATATTTCAGAATGCTCATTTATCTCTAGAGCCTACTTGAGGAGAGGTGAAAATGCATTATGGCAAATACTGGGATCTCACTGTTACACCTTATAGGAAAATGAGCCCCCTCCCAAAGCACAAAATATTAGATGACTAATAATTAAAGGGCAAAAGTTCTCAGATAGCATCACTGATTTGCTTGTAATAGCTTGAGTTAAAGCTAAATTATATAAATACTATCATTTATCTTCTGGGATAGGACAGTAGCAAAAGAGTTATTTCTGTCCTCTGCTTCCATCTATTTCTGTGCTATCCATCTGCTTTAACCAACCAAAGAGCTAATAATGATTTGGTATTCCCAGCAAAGGTTTATCCCCAAGACTTCAGGTACTTTGTTCAGTCATTCATTCAACAACGTAAACACCCTGAAACTCCATTAGATGATGGGAGGGGGAAGTGGAGAGCTTTTGTAAAATCCAGCTCACAGTCATGGGAAACTATCAATCTGCTTTATCTTCACAGTTTTCTCCTGTGTGTTGATATTGTATATGAGGTCAAGCTTAATTACTATTGTATTTCTCACCAGGAGGATTAAACAAATTGAAACAAAATGATGAAAAGCTTCATGGGAAACTTTCTCTTTGAAAGATTAAAAAAAAGACCCATTATATATGAGTTCCTTCAATTACCATCATTCTCATGATCTGAGGTCTGGAGAAAACATTTGATTAGCTTGCCTATTAATGTCAATTAGGGCTATTGTTGCTTTTCAACGAGAAACTTGAAAAGACACTTAAAAATTTTAGCAGGGTCAGCTTCTTCCGTCAATGTAAGCTTTTAACTTGATTTTTTTTTAAAAAAAAAAAGAGCATCCTTTAGGAATTCTTTTTGAATTGAATATAATTTCCTGTCTGCTTGGTTTACATTTGTTAAATCTGCAGAACATATAATAACTGCTCAGTCATGGTTTAGAAGGCAATGGGAATTAGATTTTTTTCCCAAAATTATCTTGACGTCTTTAATCTTCTGTCATCCATACTCCCATTTTGGACTCTTCTACACCAAGGTTCACAGTGACACACTTAGTTGGTGATAGACATCTTGGCAGTAATGTCTTACCAATGTCAGCTGATTCCAAAGTATTTAAAGGAGGTAAGGGTACTTGAAACTTCCATTTACTCTCCTTTGAGAGGCAGTGAAATGAGCATCATAGCTCCATAGCTTAAAACCTAAATTCAGATTTTTTTTCTGGTACTTAATACCTATGTGGCCCTAGGAGGTTCACTTAATGTCTCTTGGTCTCAGTGTTTCCATAAATTAAATGAGGGGGTTGAATGAGAGGATTTCTGAGGTCCCTTTCAGATATCAATTTATGATCTTATGAATTCATTATCTTTAATCACCTTGTCCTGAGATTAAAAAAAAATTTCAGTTGTGATTTTCCAACTCTTTCAAACCACCATCCTTCCTTTTCTTTTAGTATTCATTCATTGGATCAAAGCTGGAAGGGCCATTAATTTAATTGAACACCTTCATTTATAGATGGGGAACCTGAAACCCAGAGAATTCAAATAAATAAGTTTTAGAAATTGGATTTAGACCTATGACTTCTGACTCTAGATCCAAAATTCTATTTTTTATCCACAATGACACTATAATGAAGAGCCCAACAGTAAGCTTATTGAGCTTAATATCCATAGTGGTTTGAATCCATCTACTTGTCCTAAGCATGGAGAGATAAAGGTTCAGGAAAGGGAGAGTCAATGGTAGAGTTTCTGATGACATTGAGGGTAGGATGGGGTGGCATAAGTTATCAATTATTACAGATCCATATTTACATTTAATCCAAAGTTCCAGAGAAACTAAGGAAGGTCTCTTTATGCAGCCCAAGATCACAGAGGCAGTTTTATTGGTTGCCATGTCAGTCAACATTAAATGCACTATCAGATTTGTTTGATATGTTGGTTAGATTTATTGCACTGTTTTTTCCCTTTCTTTTATTTTTTTTTAAATTATTTCTTCCAAAGATGACTTTGAGGTCGGGGATAGGAGAAGGATATATTTGGAAATGATGATGATAAAAAAGAAAAGATTTCAACAACAAAATTTCACCTTCAGATTTTTCTCTCTCGACAATACATGACCTCCTTGAATCAGTGATCTCATTTGATTTTCCCCAAATCACAGAGAGCTAGGTAGGGGAGGTATTATTCTCCCCATTTTATAGATGAAGAAATTTAGATGCACATATATTGTGCATTGAATAATTCATGGTCATATTTTTTTTTTGACAATGAGGTTTTAGAGTGGGAAAAATGCTTCTCCTGGAGTCAGAAATACTAAACTCAAATCAGGCTTCAGATACTTACTATGGGCTTATGAGCAAGTCACTTAATCTCTACCTATTTCAGTCCCTTCATTTGTAAAATGGGCATAATAATAGCATCTACCTCCCAGGGATGTTTTGAGGGTCAGATGATAAAATATATTTAAAAGTGCTTTGCAAACCTTAAAATACTATATAAATACTACCAACATTATCATTATTATTATTATATGCTCAAAAGATGGTGTGGATCCAGGATTCAAATCTGACTTTAGTTTGTTTTTCAAACCATGTTATAAAGTTTAACCATGATCTAAAATGACTTTCCCTTCCATCCTTCTCAAGTTAGTATATGAAGTTGTGTGTCTAGAATTACTCGATGTGGAAGTTGTTAAACTCTTTTCCAAAGGATGCTGGGAATTAACTACATTCTTCTCTATGGGTGTAAGAGTGAAAAAAAAAGTAGAAAAGTGTAGATTGAGTTTAATGAAAATGGTACATGAAGAATGCTGCCATCAGCAGTTTAGCTACTCTTCTCCAGGGCATTACATCCATACATGTTTCCCAAAAAAAGTACTCATTCATGTCAAGATTTTCAGAGAAATAGCAAATATCTAAATTTGTCACTCTAAATGAAAATATTCAGGCCTGGATCTCTAGCCTGCATCACTAAATGGTGTCTCTATTAGTCTAAGAAAATTTACAAATATATAATGACCCTTTCAGATGATTACCCTTATTTCTTTTGACAACTATTCTACATATTACCAGGGCTGACTTGCTGATCCGGCAGAAAGGAGAAGCTGACCTGCAGAATTCTATGCTTTATTACTCGATGGTTACCTGACGGAACGAAGGAATAATGACCATAGACAATAGTAGCAGTTATTCATTTATATAGTGCTTTAAAATTTTAAAAGTTCTTGACTTACAGTGCCTCCTTTGAGTCTTAATTTCCTTATAAACCTGTGAGGTAAGTACTATCTGGATTGTTGTTCCATTTAAAAGTTTGAGAAGTTGAGGCTTAAAGATGTTGAGAGATTTGACCGTGATGATGCAACTAGGATGTCCAGGTGTTTCCTGCCTCCAAATCCTGTGCTCTTTCCCCTGTCATATATGGGCAGAGTACTTCTAGGAAAGGTGGCTTTCAGTGCTACTGAGGCTCAGGTTAGGATAGAGTCAAGAGGAGAAAGAGGTGAGGAATACATATATATGACACGGTATTTCTTACTGTTTTTAGCTTCAATAAAGCTTGGCATAAATACATATATATTTTTGTGTGTATATATATATATTTATACATATATGTATGAATGCGTGTATATATATGTATATATATACATAGGAGTACATATATATAGTCAGCATAGTACCTGGCATCTATAGTAACTGGTGCTTAATAAATGCTTATTGATTGAATTATTAAATACAGCAGAAAAATTACCTACTGTAATATATTTAGTACAATAGTTTGTTGTTTACATGAACAGTGATAACATTTTTTATTTTTATTTTATTTATTTTAACCAAAAATTTTTATTTAATTAATTGATTTAGAGTATTTTCCCATGGTTACATGATTCATGCTCTTTCTCTCCCCTCTTCCTCCCCACACCATAGTCAATGTGCAATTCTACTGGGTTTCACATGTGTCATTGATCAAAACCTATTTCCATATTATTAATATTTGCACTAGGGTGAATGTGATAACATTTTTAAAGTGTATAATAACATAAAAATATAGCCTACTTATTATAAAGACTTGTTTTGAGATGAAGATATTCTTTCAAGATATATTTTGTCATCAGTCTAAATGTCCATGTTCATCTTAACTCATGAAATCCAATGTTGAAAAAAATCCAGAAATTCTTTGTAAGCTTCCTCTCTCCACTATGCCCCATTGCCCCCTGATGGTTATGAATTTGCATCAGGTAACAGATCACAATTGTGTTTCTCAGAGCAATTGAACACCCCTTATATAGAGTCTTTGTCAATGGTATTTTGCGGGGTTAAAGCTCTTGCCATACCTGTTAGCCTTCAGTGCAAATTACTTTTTTTTGTGAGTTTAACTTTGGATAACTTTTGTAAAACCTCCCCGCAAATGACTCATTTTTTCATATTTCCAGTGTTCCCATAAGGTACTTATGCCTTGGCACTTAGAGCCCAGGATGAATTTTAAAAAGACTTCAGGATTAACCAATTAATTATTAAAACTAATCCAATGGAATCTCATTTGCATACTTACCATTAAGTGTGCTTCTATCAATCAAATTTGTGTCAACTGGCCAATAACCTCCATCTCCATGACGACCTGTTAAGTGAGAAAAGACATCAGAAAGCTCCTGGCAAAGAAAAAATAAAAAAGTTGAACAAGACCAGATTGGCCACCTCAGAGAAAGGATGACAAATTCAACCATTAGACAGTGCAAGAAAAGGTTATTCTTGTGTGTGTGGAAATCTGTCATAAAAAAGAATGTTTCTAAGCAAGCTGAATTTCCATCGTTTGAGAAGTTTGACATTTTTTTTTCTTTTCAGTTGTGCTTGCTAAAGTGACACCAAAGGTGAGGTTGCTGCAATAGTCAGAATGTCTCTGTTCTGAACCTGCCAGGACTGACCGAATACCAGGGTCACACCTCATGGGGCAGGCGAAACGGCAATCATCTTTCCTACCACCAACAGCTGACTTCATTGCTGGCTCCCATTTGACATTTCTTTGAGTACAAGTAAATCATCATCATTATTCAATAAAGTGACAGCACACTTCTAGAAGCTGGGTTTTGAGAATCCTCCTTCTTTTTAAGTGCCACCCAGGGTGAGTAAAATTCTGTATTGTATTTGGAGTAAAAGAAAAAATAAATCCTGTGAGTGGCATGCTCTCATCATTTCTATGAGTTCGCCAGGATAGGAAGAAGATTTTAACTGCTTTAGTATTATCAATGTTTCACAATAGGCTGTTTTTTTTTTTTAAATAAGTGGCTAGAATGGCCTTGAGTAAAAGTGTATAATCACCTCTCTCATGGAATAAGTGAGACATTTCTATGAGTACTGTCTATATAATTGCCTCCCTTATCAGTGCATTTGTAAAGCATCAACCATTGATTATCACTCCAGAGATTAGATATTGGGTCCCCAAATAATTTATTAACAGCATAAGTTTTCAGAAAGATGTTAGGCGTATTTCAGACTTGAATTATTCTATGCCTTCTTACTCACATACGCACACATAGAAAACTGATGGTTCTCTTTTAATAGTCATTTACAAAGGATAGATAACTCAGATATTTCAGCTCACAGTGGTGGTAACTGAGAGGCTTGCAAAACACTTAATTTATCTCCTTTGAGCTTCATAATAACCCTGTGATAGATTGCTCAATTTGGAGTCAGGGAGACCTGATACATTTATTGGCCATATTATAATCAGCAATCAAGTCATTTACTCTCCATGAGCTTCAAGTTCTTCATCTGTAAAATGGGGATAATTACATTTAACTTCACAGGGTTATTGGGAGGATGAAATGAGATACTGTACATAAAGTGTCTCTTATGCTATTATGCTAAATAAATATCAGTTATTAATATTATCACTCTTAAGTATTGTTCCCATATTTTAGTTGAGGAACTGAGGCCCAGAGATATTAAGTGACTTAACTATAGTCTCATAGCTTAAATGCCTGAAGTGGAGAAAAAAAGTCACATTCTATTCAACTACAAGTACATAGCTCAATCCAGAGACAATTAGTATTATGAAGTTTTGTTGTTCAGACAGGACCAGCTCTTTTTGACCCTATTTGGAGGCTTCTTGGCAAAGATGCTGGTTTCCTATTTTCTTCTCTAGTTCATTTTATAGATGTGGAAAGCGAAACAAACAAGAGTAAGTGACTTGCACAGGATGACATAGCTAGTAAGTTTCTGAAACAAAATTTGAACTCAGGAAGGTGAATTTTCCTAACTTCAGGTCTGACACCTTATTCACAGTGTTGCCTAGTTGCCACCAGTAGCATACAAAGCCAGCATCATTATTTTATCATTTGTAAAATTTGTGCTTGATTCTAGGTTGATTTTTAAGTTCAACTTAATTTCTTACATGTCCTATATCTTACAAAGAAGAAAAAAACTTGAAAAAGAGCAAAAATGCAACAAATTTGAAAAAAAAATGAAAAAGATGTCATGGATATATAGATGCATTATAGTTATATAGAGATATATTTTGTAGCTAGAGAAATAGCTAGTTGAGTAAGTCTTTTAATTTCTGAGAGTTCTAGGAAACTAAATTTATTGCAGAGATAGTTCTGATTTACTTTGGTTGGGTGAATTTCTTCATCTAAAAATTTCCTCCACCAGTGAAATCATATGTCCAGTCCTTAACCTCATTCCAATAATTTTGTATGAACTGTATTTAGATATCTGTGTACATACTGAATTCTCTGCCCTCTAGATTATAAAATCATTGATGGTATAAACTATTCTATTTCTTTCTTGATAATCTCTAGAGTCACTTTACAATAAGCTTCCACTTCAGCACAAATGGAAGGGGTCACACTTCTACCTCTAGAAAAAAAGAGTCCATAGATCTTGGACTAGACCAACCAAAAGATAAGTAACATCTACCTTATGGTAGATCTTCAAGGTCAACAAAAGAAAATCAGATTAGGAAGTCACTGTCCTCACCCCTGAACAATAACTGATTTTCTCTAAGGCCTGTGATCAACCAATTTTAACTCCAGCCTGACTCTGTTTCCTGTATATTTTAAGAATCTGTCAGAAATGGCTTGCATTAAGAGATCTATTCACCCATGAATAAATCTTTCTGTTTGTAAAAGGTAGCTCACTCTGCTTTGATTTGTAATAATGGATGAAACATTGTTGTATATCCTAACTTATAAAAATAGGGTTTTCTTTCCATGACAATTTCCATTAAATAAATGTCCTTTGAGTTGAATTCAGTGAAAATATCCATTTCTCTCCTTAATGAATTGAAGCAACAAAAATAAGCTGAAGCGATGGGATATTATCAGATGACCAGTGGGCAGAAATTGGATTAAAATAATTGAAAAAGAAATCAGAAGAAATGTTTGAAAAACATGAACTTTAAGAAATCTGTTTGATGATTTGTAAAGAAGGACAAAGGCAGCTATAGAAAGAATTATTCTTAAAAGTCCTCAAGTTTTCCTAGCACTTTTCAATCCATTGCCTTGAATATATTCAGCAAACTTTTCTATGTAAAGAGATGTTAGACAACCAATTGTACAAACAGGAGAACCATGTGGGAAGCCAATAAGAGAATAGATAAAAATATGAGATTCCTCTTTTGACACCTTTTGTGATCTTTGTGATTTCTTGTTGAAAAGTATTGTGACCTTATTGAAAAGCTTTAAGTTCCTATCAAACTTGAATCTAAAGGGTTAACACTGTTAACACAGCAAGGAATGCTGCTGCCTGTTATAGCCAAGGCCAAGATACTCCCCAACTTGGCTTTCTGATAAGAACCTAGTCAAAATTCAGCCTTGGCCTTGGTCTATTCTGAAGCCAATGTTTTCTGTTTTGATATGACATAATTTGTAACTTCTGCGCATCTGCAAAGTTTCAGGGGGGTTCTTTTGTGTGAAATGAGTCTTGAAATATATATATGTAATAAACTCCATGCTCCTGGAGCCAGAGCTGGAAGCATGAAGTAAAAGACATTTCCCTTGTCCTGTCCTTATTTCCTTATCAACTAAACTGTCCTTATCAGAGATGATAAAGAGATCTCCGCAGAACCATATATATAAAAAAGTATATTTGCTTGATCATTTTCCACTAAGCCAATTTATAATTTCATACTTGTTGCAGATACTTTTGAGAGAGGTGTTGTGAGTGTTAGATGTGATTCTGTGAGTGTGAGCTTTCATTAGTAGTATAAGTGGGTGCCTGTTTGATTGGATGAGAAAGAAGAAGGATATGGGAAGAAAAAACAAAAGAATGATATGAGAAGAATGAACAAATGATGTTGACATGTCAAGATGTTCATTTTTCTTTTTTTCAAACAACTTGTAAAACTGAATTTAGGCATTCATTTAATAAGGGTTCAGCTGAATACATGAGGTATGTTCACATGGTCAATGGTGAGAAATCTGAAAAATAATAGGAATATAGACTAAACCTGTGATTTCATTAATAGAGTAAGCTACTTCTATGAATGTTCTATTAAACTACCTAAGACACCAAGAAGTTAAGTGATTTGCCCAGGGTCATGCAGATAATATATGTCATATTTGGGATCTTTCTAATTCTGAGACCAGAATACCACATTCATTTTGCCACATAACCTGTTATGAGAGAAATGCTAACATAAGCTGCAAAATCAATGATATTGGGAGATAGTCATACAAAGGAAATGTTGGAAATCCCATCACTTACAGGAGAACAGTTGGGAAAAATATGCTATTGGGTAAAACATTAGGTAAATGGACAATATCATTTTTTATTCTAATTTTGAAGAATATTTTATGATGATCTAAAATCTTTCTATATATGTTGGGGAATAAGCAAATACCAGCCCATAAATGCAAAATTAGTATATTTGAGTAGTTGTTAATCATTTTTGTAGTATTCTACTATACCAGCAAGTGGCCATTTCATAAGGATTCTATAATGTTGGTTGAATAGAACAAAATAGGATAAAGGAAGAAAATATTCATTGGACCTAAAGAGAGATTGTGGAATAATGTGTTTACCTAAAGCAAAAATAGATATAATATAGGTAGACTACTGGCTAAGATAAGATGACTGAAAATACTTTTGAAACAAATGTGGCAAGTTAATTACCCTGCTTTTATATACCAGTTTTTTAAAATAGTTTAAACCAGTGTATTAAAATATTTTAATTTTTGTGGTTCATAGTTATTATATTCTTAAGAGGGAGACAATGAAATAACTTAACTGGTCCAAACAAAGTAATTTGATAAAACTCAATGTCATCAATCAGCAAGATTAGATTTATGATAATTTAATTTACTTATAGCACTAGGGAATACATAAACTGTGTCTTCCTAGGGTGCTGATGAACTCAGATCTCTTAGTTTAAAAAGTATAGGCAAACTGGGCCTGAAGTCTACTTGTATATGGCCTGAAAGCTAAGAATGAATTCCTCATAAAATAATTATATTTTAAAATATAAAAAAAAAAAATTCTTAGTTCATAGCCAGGATGTGTGAAAGCTAGAGGATTTGGTTCTTGGTCCATAGTTTTCTAACCTTTGGTCTAAAGGACTAGGAGTTTATTTTTTTTTTGATGAGCACTATTGGTATATACTGTTTTGTAGTAGGTTTTGAGAACTATGGGATGTAACACATTGGCTAAGATGATAGGGAAAAAAAGACAAACATAGGTTGAGATGTGGGGAAATCAGAACACATGTACTGTTGGTAGAGCTGTGAAATACTAGAACCATTCTGGAGAATAATTTGGACCTGTGCCAAAAGGCCTATAAAATTATGGACCCTTTTACTTATCATTATGTTAATACATCTGTATTCCAAAAAGATCAATGGGAAAGAAAAAGGAGTCATATGTGCAAAAATATTTCTAACAGCCATTTTTGTAGTGGCAAAGAATTGGAAACTGAGAGTATGCCCATCAATTGGGAGATGGTTGAACAAATTATGGTATATTATTGTGATGGAATAGTATAGTCCTGAAAGTAATAATGAAAAAGGGATAGTTTCTAAAAATCAAGTGAAGACATAAATGGATTTAAAATGAAATCAATATGCCTAAATGGCTATAAAGCTGTTTGACCCAGCAAGACCACTACTATTAGGTCTGTATCCAGTAGAGAATTTTTTGAAAAGAGAGAGAAAAAGAGCTATTTGTAAAAAAAAAAAAATTTAAAAATTCTCAGCTCTTTATGTGGTAGCAAAGCATTAGAAACTGAGAGAATGTCAATCAATTGAGGAATGGTTAAAAAAGTTGTGGCATATAATCATAATGGAATACTACTATGCCATGAGAAATGATGAGCAGGATGATTTCAGAAAAACTTAGTAAGAACTACATGAACTTATCTAGAGTGAAGTGAGCACAAGTAGGGTAAAAGTGTTAATAACTCAGCAATTCTCACAAATACAATAATCTAAGACAATCTCAAAGGACTTATGATGAAAAATGCTATTCACCTCAAGAGAAAGAATTGATGAAGTCTGGATGCAGATAGAAGCAGAACACTCTTAATTTTTTCCTGTGGTTTTTTTTTTTTATGTGTCTTCTTCCATAGCAAAAAGAATATGGAAATATGTTTTGTATGATAGCACATATATAACTAATATCATATTGATTACCAACTCAAGGAGGAAGAAAGGGAGAGAAGAAGAGAATGTGGGCCTCAACATTTAAAAAAAATGAATATTAAAATAGATTTTACGTTGTCGATGTGGAATCTAGAAGCCCCCAAACTTTTAACCTAGAAAGATTTAATGACCCCCAGTTTATTTAGCTTAAAGGTGAAAGCCCCAGGTTTGACCTTGTCACATGAGAGTTCCTCCCTGAGGGAAAGTCCAACTTCATTTGTCTCAGACTAACAAAAGACCTTATTTTTGAGCTTGAGTGGGGATGACCATTCTTATCAGGGCCAAGTCCAAGCCAAGTTAACTCTTCTTTGTCTCCAGAAGCCTCCCACTGTATCACACCCTCCTTTCGAGGATAGAACTCAGGACCTTCAGTTTAAAGGCTGAGGCATTCATTGCACTACTGTGCTAAAGAGTACACTGGGCTTGGGCTTGGCTCTGATGGGAATGATCATCTCCACTCTCAAGCTTAAATAAGGTCTTTTGTTAGTCTGAGACTAGTGAAGTTGGACTTTCCCTCAGGGAGGAACTCTCATGTGACAAGATCAAACCTGGGGCTTTCACCTTCAAGCTAAGTAAACTGGGGGTCATTAAATCTTTCTAGGCTACAAGTTTGGGGGCTTCTAGATTCCATGTCAACAACATGTAAGTGGGAAAAAGAAACATTACTGAAGGAGAAAAAAAGTAGTGGGCAGAATCAGAGCATTGCAATGATAACCAATTGTGAAAAACTCAATAACTCTGATCAATACAATGAACCATGTCAAATTAAAAAACCTCATGATGAAAAATGCTATCCACCTCCAGACAGAAAACTAATGGACTCAGAGTGCATATTGAAGAATATCTTTCTCTTTTCCTCTCTCTCTCTCTCTCTCTCTCTCTCTCTCTCTCTCTCTCTCTCTCNCTCTCTCTCTCTCTCTCTCTCTCTCTCTCTCTCTCTCTCTCTCTCTCTCTCTCTCTCCCTCTCTCTTGTCTTTCTTTCTTTTTTGCAACATAGCAAAGATAGAAATGTGTTTTGCATGACTTCATATGTAAAATGGATATTGTATTTCTTGCCTTCTCAGTGGGTAGAGGGAAGGAGAGAGTTTTGAACTGAAAATTTGAAAAACAATTAGAGGACTATGATACAGTATTTCTTTTTCTAAAGAATAATAATGTAAAAAGATTTTGTTGCTAACTCAATTTAATGAGAGTGAGATCTAGAGTCTGAAGAGGAAAGTTACCATTGGAATTAATGCTTAGTACATAAAGACATTAACTTTGGTCAGATCATAGTCTATGAAATTCTGGCACACTTTTAGCTAGGTATGCTGAATCTATGAGTACTCTAGTTGGGAAATAAAAGGATCAGAGTTTGAAAATAGTAAGCAAAAGTAAAGAACAAGTTCAGAATTAATGGAAAGAGGGTAATGTATATCTGGAAATAGCAATAGCCAAAGATTCTGCATTTTGGCTTTTAGTTGAAGGAATGTAAAATTGATTAAGCTTTCTATTCTGCTAGATTTTCATTGTCTCGATTTATCCATTTATTGTTGCAAACTGCCTATTAGTAACAAACATGCATGCATACATAAACACTAATTCTCAATGTATTCTGAAAATTATATTAAAATAGTCCCTATAGTGAACAAGAGAGAAAAATCAGTTGCTTAAATTTCTCTGTTTATCCTGCCTTTCAAATTTGTCTTTGATCTTTTTTTTCTATTAAACTTACTTTTAATTTTTAGTTTTCAAGTTTGTTTTCAGATCTAGTGGCATTCATCCATTCATTTGATCTGTTACTTATTGATTAACAAATATTTATTAAGCAGAGACTGCAGCTAAAGTAAGAGAGAAGATTTGGAATAGTGGAGTAAAAACCAGCCCGAAAGCCAAGAAGACTTTCTAAAAGTTCTCCTGCTGATATTTGCTATCTTTACAATCCCAGAGAAGCCATTTAACCTTTAAAAAAAAAAATCAGTAAATTTGTAAGACTAGCAGTTGTAGGAATTGTTCCAACCTGAACTAATAGAAGGACTTCATGAAATCACAGGTTTTATGCCTTTTCCTCTCTGTGTAGAGCCACATGTCACTTTAAGAGCTACAAAAATGTGCAATTAGGTTGCACAGAGGATATATATATATATAGAAAGAGAGATGGGAGGCCTTAGGTTCCAATCTAGCCTCAGACACTCCCTAGCTGTGTGACCCTGGGCAGGTCACCAATCCCAATTCCCTAGCCTTTACCATGGAACCAATACTTAGTATTAATTCTAAGAAGGAAAGTTAGGGTATATTAAAAAAAAAAAGAAGAAGAAGCGATACAAAGATAAATGAAACACGGTTCCTCTACTCACAGAATTTATTCCTGTCTATAAATGATCATTATATATAAATTAATATAATTTCTTGTTACTATGGAGACACAATTCTTTGGTTATTACACTGCAACTAAAATACAAGATTTTTTCATTTGTATTCAATATTCCTCTATTTCCATATATATATGTATATATATATATTTCTCATGAAGATATTTCATGAAAAGCATGAAAACAATTTAATTAACAACAACTTCATTGAAAGATAAGATTTATGCAACTAATGCTATGAAATATAATCTGATAGAAGGGCTTGAGATAAGGAGAGGAGGATAACTAAAAGGATTAAATGGAAATTATTTTTTAAGTCTCTCTTTCCTAAGTTATTGATATAAGTAGTGCTGTAGTGGTGCTTCAATACTGGATGTGAGCATGCTATATAATTGTATTATAAAACTGTAAAAGGTGTAGTTTTTCTGGCATAGCTTCCTTATGAACAAAAATATGGGAGAATTCCTATAGCTTTAGTAGCTAACACAACATAAAGCCATCTAGATAATCGAAGCAAAACTTATTTCTGCCAGAAAATCCAGAGAATTGATTCTCCACTAAGCTTTGAGACACGGAGTGCCTATTATTAGACTCAAAGCAATAACTGGCCTGTTCAGGAAGAGTAAAGTCATGAAAACTATTGGCAAAGTGGATATAGAATAGGACCACAGCAAGTTAAACAAGGAATAAATGTGTCTACTTCAGGATATGGGAAATCGATCAAGATCAGTTTGTTTCTTTAAGAAAACTTAACTGGGGCATCATATCCTGTCAGTGGCTAAAATTCTCTCCATTTTTAAATTGTGAATTCATCAACGAAAGAGATCACTTAAAAAATATCTATCACATAAAGTCAGAGAACGCCTTCATCAGATTCAGAGGACAAGTAGTATCTTTTGTGCTTCTTCCTTGGCTTTTTCGTTCTACATCAAAGGAAAGAATGAGTTGGGTACAAAGAGACCCATATTTACCATTGAATTAGTGATTATATGAAGACAACATTCCCCATGAGTGTGTCTGGTAGGGTAGTGACAGACATTCAATTATAAAGATTTGCAAGAGGTAGTGGGTTCTGAGGAAAATGGAAAACACGAGTTATTTCATTCCTTCACCTCGTCATGACTAAATGAACTCAAGAAACATTAAGTAAGCAGTTACTCTCTGCTGGGGATGAGGGAGAGACAGACAGACAGACAGACAGACAGACAGAAATTCCAGAGATGGGCAATGCTCAGAAGTTGAGAGCAGGATGTTGAGTTTAGGGAATTCTAGTTGAGCTGGAACAGAAGTGAGTTGTCAGAGATAGGGAATTTGCAAAAGAGTTTATAGTGGGTAAATAAAAGGTTCTGGGTTAACAGCTATAGTAGTGATTGCTGCCCAGACATCATAGTTAAATGCCTAACCTGTGCATCTAAGTAGTGAGGTGAGTATATCCAAGTAAATTGTCTTCTCTGTAATGGCTTAGAAGCCTCTATAATTCTCTCGGTTACCTAAATTAGTATTGTTGTGGTGATGTCTCAGCAAAGGATGTGTGTATGCTAACTGCATCATAAAAGTAGAAAAGGTATATTGGTTTTCATACATAACTTCTTCATGAGCAAAAATGTGTAAGAATTTCTAAAGCTTTAATAGCTAAAATAACATAAAGCAACTATCCAGATAAATGTGGCAAAACCTATTTCTGCCAGAAAAATCTAGAGAATTGATTCTCCACTAATCCTTGAGACATGGAGTGACTGTTATTAGACCAAAGCAATAATTGACTCGCTCAGGAAGAATAAAGTTGTGTTTTGAAAAAGAGGGACAATCCTATACAAGATCAGAATCCATTTAAATCCAGCCAGAGAATCTGGAGGGTTTCCCTACATGGGAGATATTTTGCAGGATCTTTAATAGGTCTCCTTCTGGAAAAATGAACTTGTCCACCATTCAAGAAAAGCTATTTTTTTCTATCACATTTTCATTCTTGAATTCCTACTACTTCCTTGATTAGAATCCAAACTTTTCACAGATTACTGAAGTCACCTAAAATAATTCTTGAAAGGCAGGTTGGCACCAGATAGTAGGTGAAGAATTTGTATAGCGAGCTACATAGAGTCTTTTGGCAATGGTCATGTGGTCAGAAACATGTCTTAAGATTATTTTGGCAGAATGGGAAACATTAGAAAAGGGGAAATGAATTAAGATATTATTAAAAGAGTTAGACAAGAAGTCAGGAGGTCCTGAGTAAGGATCATGTTGGTGAAAAGAAAGGTAAAAATTCAGAAGAAAAGATGTAAAATCAACATGAATGATTGGATATAGAGAGGCTTTTAAGACAGAAGATTCTTTTTCTCAGATTATGAGGACTTGCAGGCTAGGAACCTGGGTTATTGGTGAAAGTGGTTGTACCTTTAACAGAAAAAAAAAAAAGGATGTCGATTGCATTCTATTGGGGAGGGAATGATTTGGAATTTGAATTTTTTAAGTACTAGATGTCAGCGGGGCATCCAAGTAGGTATCCATGAATGTCAGTTGATGATGTTGGACTGAGTGGCAGGAGAGAGAGAGAGGCTAGGGTTGAGGCAGTCTTAGTAGTTATCATCGAGGTGATAACCCATGAAAACTGATGAGATGGAGATACTTAATTTAATAAAAGAAAAGAAAAGAATCCAGGATAAAGCTAAGTGATCAAAGGCAATTGAAAAGGAGCTGTCATACTGGCAGGAATACCACTAGTAGAGACAATGTCAAGGAAGCCAGCTACTAGAGAGGATATTCAGGAGAAGGGGATGCTTGTCAGTATCAAAAGCTACAGAGATATCTAGGAGAGTAGAGAGAGGAAAATAAATAGGATTTAGCAATTAAAAGATTGTTGGCATATTTATAATTTCAGTTGATGGATAGGGTGGGAAGCCAGATTGTAAATGTTGAGAGATGAGTGGGTAGTGAGGAATTGGTTTTAGGATAGTCTACTTCTAATAATTTATCAGTGAAGGGAAGGAAAAATATAATTCAATAAGAGCTTGGGGGTGGAAGTATTGAAAGATGGGGGAGACTTGATGATGTTTGTAGGCTGTTAAAGAAGGAACCTGCATAAAAAGGGAGATTGAAGATGCAAGAGAAATAATTGATAATGTGACCTCCCAAAATAGATGCTTACAATTGGATTCAAAAAGTAGAAATTTTGGCCATAGCCTGGGAGATAGCACTTTTCCTCCTGAGAGACTAGAAGCAGAGAAGATAGATGAAGATAGAAAAGATATTTGAGTTGTGGGTTACAGACGATGCTTTTCTATAAAAAGGTAGAGTAATATCATTGGCTAAAAATGAGCAAGGGGATTGTGGAGAATTCAAGGGGAGAAGTTTGGAACAGTAATTTGGACTAGTATGAGAGAGAACCAATTTAAGGGGGGAAAAGGAATTGCTGCACAGTAAAACCAGATAAAATAAAAAAGACCTAGTCAGTCTGGTTACAGGACTTCCTCCAGGAGAATTCAGCAGAAAACATATGATGGGAGTGATACAGCATTGAATAATGGTGAAATAGTAGGATAGAAGGTCAAAGGACTAAATGATGGAAAACAACATATAGCTGGATTTTTAAAATTGCAGAATTAAGTCAAAGAAATGGGGAATGGGGAAGTTAGGCTAGATTATAGGGAGAAATAGAGGGCTGAGGGATCACAGTGGGGACAGAGGTAGTTTTACTACCTCAGTAAAAGGAGAAAAGGAAAGACAAGATATTATGAAGAGAGAAGGGAATCTCAGAGTTCAAAACCATTTGAGTTAAAACATAGGAAATGCAACTATGTACAAGGTGATAACTTGGTGTGGTTGAGACATAATAATTCACTTATTGACCAAATTTTGTAGAGCCTATACCCCCATTTCCATTTTTTTTTAAACCCTTACCTTCTGTCTTAGAATCAAAACTGTGTTCTAAGGCAGAAGAGTGGTAAGGGTGGGCAATGGGGGTTAAGTGACTTGCCCAGGATCACCCAGCTGGGAAGTATCTGAGGCCAGATTTGAACCTAGGACCTCCCGTCTCTAGGCCTGGCTCTCAATCCACTAAGCCACCCAGTGGCCCCCTCACATTTCCTTTTTTAATCAGATGCTGTAGGAGATTTTTTTAAATTATATATAATGCATGGCTCTGAATCCTCAAGGAATTTTCGAAGTACCTGAAAGATAAAACCTGGACACATGAAAGAATTAGAGAACAATTACAAAGTGATATATGAACAAGATCATGACAATGTCTCAGTTTTATGTAGAATTTTGATAGAGGTAGAGGGCATAGTGGATAGTTTATGGGTCTTGGTTACATAAAGATCTGGTACTAGATTCATCTTCTGACATTTACTAGTGTGAGACTATGGATGAGTGACAACCACTATGTTTCACAGATAATGACCTTGGACTTGTGTACTAAGCATAGAACACAGACTTTTTTTCTTTTTTCATAACCTTGAGGTTATCTTTGATTCTTTTTTTCTACTCTCACATTCAATTTTTTCTGTATCCTGATAAATGTTACAATACACTTTCCACACAATAAAGGTGGGATGAAGCTAATGAGAATATTATTTACCCATTAAAAAATAAGCCTATGGAGACTTACATTTGTCCAAGGTCAGAAATCTAGTTAAGTGACAGAACTAAGACTCAAACATAGGTTTTGTTTTTCAATTCAGTTTAATATGCATTTATTAAGCACTTACTAAATGCCAGACACTGTAATAGATTCTGGAAAAAAAAAAGGAAGATAAAAATATAATAGTGTTTGCTATCAAGGAGTTTGCATTCTACTAGGGAGAAACATGTATGCACATTTAAGTAAATTTAAAAATGTATTTTAAAATACAGATTCATTTGAGATAAGGAGGAACACTAACAACTGGGGAGTTTGGAAAGGCTTCTTGTAGAAGAAAGCACAGTCTTGAAGGGAATAGCATTCTAAGGGGTGGTGATAAAGAGGAAGATTAATTAAAGCACGAGTGAGCAGTCCAAGTAAAGGCATAGAGATGAAAGATGAAATGTCACTTATAAGGAACAGAAATAACAAGTATGCAGGGGAGAAATATATAATTAGCCTGAAAAGATGTATTGGAGTCATATTGTAAATAGGATTAAATGTTCCAAAAAGAGTTTATATTTTATACTAGAGGCATTAGGGACCCACCAAGGATTTTTAGGCAACGGAGTGACAAGGTCAGACCAATATCAATTTGGTAGCAATATGAAGGATGGTTTGAAGAGGTGGAAAGTTGGATACAGGGAAAGCAATCAGAAGACTTTTTCAAGGGAAAGGAGACTTTAAGAATTGAATCAGAGTGATTGTGAAGTAGGAAATGTAGAAGTAGAATCTATAAAATTTGGCAACTGATTGGATAGAAGCAAAGTTTATTACCAGGTTGTGAATTTGGGTTATTGGAAGAATGGTATTCCCTTGAGAAAAAGAGATAGAGACAGATGGAGAGAGACAAAGAAAAGGTTTAAATTAGGCAGAAAGATAATGAGACATTGGCTAAGATAAAACACCAGGATATAGTAGTATTTTCTTTCATAGCACTATGATATAGATAATGTACCTGACTGAAGATGGGACATAGGAAAGGAGCAGAAAGAGTTAGGATAAAGACTTTTCAAGAGACCATTTTGAAAATATGCTCCTTTCACAGAAAAGAAGGCAAATGAATTATTGCTCTCATTATTATTATATTTATTAATAAGTTAAATATTTTATTTTTTATAGAAAAATTTTAAACCAAACAGATGATAGTGATGTGTGGTATCAAATGCTAACTTGAATTCCTAGGAGAATGTAAAGAACATTTTCTATTAAAGATAACTCCCTTTCTTATGACCAACCAAGAATCTGAGAGAACATCAGGTCTAGTCCTCTTCCATATACTCTACCAATTCATACACGAATACACTTTATTTTAAATTTAGTGTATATTTTTATTGGCTTATCAAAGAGGAGAAAGGAATTGAACCTTCAATTTTCATAAAAAGATTATAATTCTAATTTTTGCTATTGTCTATTATTTTCCAGATAGGAAATATGGAAACTGAGGAGAACAGAGTCTTAGGGTGAGGAAGATCTTCCTGATCTGAGTTCAAATCTTAGTCTCCAAATTTACTAGATGTATGACCCTGGGTAAATCACATAAATTCTCTGTGCTTCATTTACATCACCTTCCTCTTCTATAAAAAGAAAAGATTATATTTGATGATTATATAAAGTCCCTTCCAGTTCTAAATCTATAATCCTATGACAAAATCACATTTTTGCCCAATTTCTCCAGGCAGGCATTTGGAATGATTGCATCAAAACTGGACCAGAATCAAACTGCCTAATCAATATTGTTGTTGTTGTTCAGTTGTTTTCAGTTGTGTCTGACTCTTCATGAGCCTATTTGGAAATTTCTTGGCAGATATACTGGAAGGGTTTGCCATTTCCTTCTTGAGTTTATTTTACAGATGAGGAAACGGAGGCAAAGAGGATTACATGACTTGCTTAAGGCCACACAGCCAGTCAGTATCTGAGGCTGAATTTGAACTCAAATCTTCCTGACTTCAGGCCTGGCACACTAACCACTGTGCCACTCTATGGCCCTATATATGGCCAATATAATTGTCACTAACATCCAGTTTTATTGAGAGGAATTAAGGGCTGTTCAACCTTCTTTGTCTTACAAAGCATCCTTGTCAGATAGGTTTCAGGAATAATGAGAGTTGGTACTTGATTACTGAGTGCTTGTGGTGAGAGGATATTCCTTTTCAAGCACTGTCAAACTAGCACTATTAATGAACATTAATGTCAACTGAAGATAGCTTTGCCATTAAACACTCCCATCAAAGTGAGATAGACTTGTAGAAGGTGAGCAACAGTTTAGAAGAACTGGGGGCTGGGAATATTGGGGGGAGAGAAAGCAAAGTATCAGAGATGCCAGCCAGCCTTGTAGCTGAGTTGGTGTTTAATTTTGGACCCCCCCCCAAAAAAAAAAAAAGAATCAGAATGTAAGTCACTATAAAGGGCACTGGCTTTGGAATCAAAATATTCCATTTATGGTGTAGCTCAGCCATCTATTGGTTGTGCAGCCCTGGGAGATTTGCTTTACCTCTCTCTGAACATGGGAATAAAAGCTGTACTACTTATAGCACTGGGAAATGTAAGGATTATAAGACATAATGTATTTAAAGTGTTTTATATGTTTAAAAAAAGTAGTGAATGAGTTTAACTCTGATAAACTATGTTTATTGGAGGCAATTCTACAGTCACCTGCACTAGTAGTCATGGAAGCTAAGAACCAACTCATTGACACATAATTGAAGACTTCTTAGTCTTTTCAATCACACTTATTATTCAGGAAAGCATCACTGATCCCAAAAGGCAGAGTCAATAATAATAATAACTAACATTTATAACACTTACTTTGTGCCAGGTATATAATTAGAATTTTGCTCCCCAGGACTAGCTCTCCCAGCATCCCCAGTTATGTATCTAATTAATGTACCATGGAAAGGGCTAAAAAGAAAACTCCTATCTCACTCAGATCTTTCTAAAGCAAACAAAAGCAACCAGTTTCCCCTAGCTGAAATTACCTCACCACTTTCACTTCTCCTAACCCCACTCACCACCCTCATTCATAAAAGAGGGAGTCCTTCTAGGCGCAGGATTGGTCCTTATATAGACCAATCCCATGCCCAGAGGTAGGGGGCGTGGTTTCTCCTCAGCATAGAATTGGCCCATTCAAAACCTATCCCACACCAGGAAGTAGGAGGGACCCCTGAAGCACACTGGGGGATGTAGTTCTCCTCATCACAACATTTTGAAACTCACAGTACTAACATAGGGAACATATAAGTTTTGTGTAGCTCCGCCCTCCCTCTCTTTTCCCTGGAATGCAGATGGTGGAGGTTGGGTGAGTGCCAGGCAGGAGAACTTTACTCAGGCTTTTGCTTTTATTCTTTTATTTATTCTACTTCAGGTAATTACTAATAAATCTTAAAAAATATAATACTTGGATACTTATACTTAATGGATATTAATTTAAATTTACACAGGCACTATATTAAGTGCTTTACAATCATTAACCAATTTAATCTTCATAACAACCATGGGAAATAGATACTATATTTTAAAGATGATGAAATTGAGGGCAAGCAGAGGTTAAATGACTTGTCCAGGATCACTGAGCTAGTAAGTGTAGCTGTATTTGAACTCAAATGTTCCTGATTCTAGGTCTAGCACTCTACACTTTGTCACAATCAAGAAGTGGAATAATCTTAAAATCTTAGACTTTAATCATTTAATGAAGATCTACCATCTTGGTAAGGCAGTTAGGTGGCACAGTAGATAAAATACATGCCTGGAATCAGGGAGACATCTTCGATCTGGTTCAAATCTTGTCTCAGACACTTACTAGTTGTGTCACCCTGCACAAGTCACTTAATCCTATTTGCCTCGGTTTCCCCATGTGCAAAATGAGCTGGAGAAGGAAATGGAAAAACATTCCACGTTTTCTGCCAAGAAAACCCCAAATGGGGTCCAGAAGAGCCAGACACAACTGAAAAGTGGCTAAAACATTACACTATCTTGATAACTTCCTATTAGGATTTAAAAGGACTAAAAACAAATAGAGCAACAGCTTTGTAGTCAAGGCACAAACAACTATCAAAAAAATGACAGCTACAAAGAATGAGACATAGGAGGAGTTGAGACCCTTCGAAGTATACAAGCTCTCTGTTACAGGCTGTATTTACTGAAGTATCTTGGAGTTCAGAGTAGAGGGGCACTTCATTGGAATTTTGGTCTCTGGCTCCATAGGATTTTCATGCAAAGAAATATTTGAAAGAGAGGCATAGACATATTTTTAGGCAGCCAGGAAGGAATCTGCTTTCAGAGAGAGAAAAAAGAGAGAGAGAGAAAGGATACCTATTCAGGTACAGAGTGGATTGTAAATCTGAGCTTCTGTCAAATCTGGCTAAGTATTCAAAATCACTTCAAATCCATTTGAGTCTGAAATGATCATCTCACATGTATGCTATGGGCAATTCAAGCAATGGGATACTTAATCCTGATGAAGGTCTTCCTTTGTTAACATATTGGCCCTACTCCCTGAAGTATACCTTTGTCCTCTTCCAACTACAGCTTAATTAATTGGTGGAGGGACTTTGAGCAATTCTCCAGGGTACACAAAAAAGAATATGAGTATTCCTCCCTTTTCAAGTACCACAGAGAGAGAGAAAGATTGCACTAGTCTGATTTGAACATGCAGATGGATGTTGGCCAATGAGAGACTTTTGTATAATTATCCTACTTTACTCTCTAGAATAGCACTTTGCTTCTGAAGCACCCTGGCTGTCCCTGTGGATTCTGCTACTGCCCAATTAGAACAACTGAGAAGGAAAGGTGGAAAAGGAGTTTACTAGAAAGGTAGGATCCTAATAAAACTATATAACTTATCATTCTGTGTTAGCATAGTACTTTAAAGATTTAAGGGGACCACTGGTTTCCTATTATTTAAGAATAAAGTTAGAAAGAAAATAAAAAGAAAAATAAAATAAGAGAAAATATATGGAAACACTTCCTTTGAGTGCCCTAATCCAGTGTTGGTGAAACTCTGGCACAGGTGCAGAAGTGTACCAGAGGGGTCTGCTCCCTTCCCCTACTCCATCATGCCTGAGGACATTTCTCACATGATCCGCCCCTCCCTCTGCCCAGCAATCCAATGGGAATGCTTCCTCCCTCCCCTGTCTGAAGTAAGAGGGAGTGCTCACATGGGGCATGAGGGTTGCAGTTTGGGCACTCAGTCTCTAAAAGGTTCACCATCACTGCCCTAATCTATCAGATCATAAATAATGAGATTCCTCCTTATATCTGACTTAAATATCTCCTACTTTAGTCAGGTATTTTCCCAATCTTGTTCTGATAAGAAATATATTTTCTACTCACAAAAGACTATAAAGTTTCTCCCCGTAATTATTTTTTTCATGCTAAGCTAAAAGGGGTATAGCACATTCCTTTCCCAAAAGATAACTAACATGAATTTTTGACCCGCCCCCATATCTTTATCAGGTAAGAGAATGCCTGTTTGATTGAATTATATAACTATTGATCAAAGGTATAAAATAGATCTGAATAATTCCTAGATACCTCTAATGAAGTTTCAAAGGTTTAAACTAGGTTCAAACAACTTAGTTAATCAAATTAGCAAAGAATAAATTGCTTCAGATCATTAGATGAAATATATTGGGATTGATTGGAAAATTTACATATACCTTTGGACCTATGTATATTAGAGAAATTCAGCAGGATTATTCAAGGAACTGCTTTAAGAAGTAAGATTTGGTATCTCTTTGAGGAGATGTCATCAGAGAATAGGAAAAGGCATGGTAAGCCTATAAGGTGCATCAGAGGCCCCCTTTTCTTTTCAACCCTCTCCCTACTAGCTGTGTTGATAGAGAGACTGACTGGTTCATTAACAGACTCAGGAGAAGTGAGAGGACAAACTGTACAGCTGAGAAACGTAGATTCAGTGACTATGACCTCTTTGCGGTGGAAGGAAGAGTAACCTCAGGATTTAACAAAAGCCTCAAACCTCAGGGCTCAGCAGAGAGCTATTCATATTTCTTGTGAACTTCATGAGAATTTGTAAAAGGGGGAAAATTCCAAACCAGTCAGGAACTAGAAATAACCTCTTTGCAATATGTTCTTTCTAAATTTGAGCCCACCTTTCCCTTGACAGCATGTTTACAAATAAACTCTGTTCTATATTTCGGGGGGGGGGGGAGATGTTTTGTCTTAACTATGTGTTAGCAATTATCCTTAAAAAGCTAATGACTCATGACTGGTTAATTTATTGAGAAATACATTGGATGTTTGCTAGAGAACAATGATATTAGAAATAGAATTAGAAACTCTAGTACTTCAAAGTCATTTTGGAACAAACTCTAAGGAGACAAGGAGTCAGCCAGTCATTCTAGGAACTGGCACATGTGAATGAAAGTTGGGAAAAGTAGCTCTATTTTCCAAAAAGGGTGCGATAGAAACAATCCCTTTAGCCTTCCATCATAAGTCCAAGGGTGTCTGGCAGTGTCTTTTTGTGTGTGCCTGTGGTTTTCTGTGTTTGGTTTATCTTTGTAGTGGTGAGTGGATGGGATATGAAATTATTACAAAAGTATAAATACTTCCTATCCCTTCTCTCTACTCATATGACTACTACCCTATTATAGTCTCTTATGATTTCTTACCTAAAATGTTGCAATGGGATCCTAATCAGTTTTCCTTCCAAAGTGAGCTAGACTCAACTATGCTCTTTCTTACTCTTCCCAATAAACTCCAGAGGCAACTTATTGCCTCTGTTATTTCAGCTTTGCTGTGCATTATATTCCTTTCCACAATCCATAATCCATTGAAATTGGCCTTTCTGCTTCTGTCTACAAATAAAACTCTATCTTATATCTCACCTCTAACTGTTAAAATTGTTTGTTCTCTTCAAAAATTTTTTAATTAAATTAAATTTTTTATTGATTAAGAAAAATTTTCCATGGTTACATGATTCATGTTCTTTCCCTCCCCTCTTCCCACCCCCCTTCCATAGCCAATGTGCAATTCCATTGGGTTTTACATGTGCCATTGATCAAGATCTATTTCCATATTATTGATATTTGCACTAGGGTGATCATTTAGAGCAGTTGTTCCCAAATATTTTTGGCCTACCACCCCCTTTCCAGAAAAAATATTACTTAGCGCCCCCTGTCACATACTGTCACTGCCTCCTTGCAGTTATTCACGGCCCCCAAATGCACCTGTGGCCATCATTACCTCCCCTGGATCGCTGAAGCATCCACAAGGGGGCAGTGGCACCCACTTTGGGAATTTAGAGTCTACATCCCCAAACATATCCCCATTGGCTCATGTGATCAAGCAGTTGTTTTTCTTCTGTGTTTCTGCTTCCACAGTTCTTTCTCTGGATTCCCTTCAAAATTCTTATTCTACATCACCTTATACATGAATACTTTGCTCACATCCTTATCTGGTAGTGATTTTCACATAAAAAAAAGACAAAAACCTCCAGTATATTTAGCTATATATACTTATGTTTGTGTTGTCTCTCCCACTATAATGGAAGCTCCTGGAGATCAGAGATTTTCCCTATTTTATTACAGTATCACAGCTTAACACATAATAAAGCACTTAATAAATAACTTGTTTTTAAATTAATATATAGTGTTGTTTCATATGTACTAATTTAGTTTCTCCACATAGATTGTAACACCCTAAAGGAAAGAGACTGTTTCATAGCATCCTTTAAAGCCCAATTTAAGTGGTCTTTCCTATTGAAAGCCTATCCTGATGACCAGTTTCTAGCACCTTACCTGCCAAAATTACTTTATATGCTTTTTGTAATTATTTACACATTTTCATATTGTTTCCCCCAATAGAAGGTAAACTCCTTGAAGGCAAAGACTTTTAAAATTTCTCCCTTTATGTTTCCAGCATCTAGCACTTAATAGGCACTTTAATGCTTGTTGAAATGAACCATACTTCTTTATCTTCTATAATACCTAGTACATAGTTTTTTAAAAGACTAATTGATCTATAATCAAAATCAGAAGCTACTTGGAAATAGGTTTTAAAACTAATGAAAAGTCTTTGTCTGTAGAGAGTTATAAAATATGAACTCTAAGCTTTTAGCATACTCCTGCATTATATTTTCCCTGATAGAGACTATAAAGCCTGGTAATACCCCTGAGTTCTAACCTGTGCAGAAAAAATGTTCTAATAAAATATAGTTAGCTAGAGTTAATTCCTAATTTTCCATAGTTATTGGGAATAAAAATTATGGAGGTAGAAGACACCTTAGAGATAATTTAGTTCAATAATTTTTCTTTACAGGAAAAGAAACTGAGTCCCTGACAAGTTATCTGTCAGAGTAGAGAACTATTTAGGAATATAATTGTTCTATAAGCATGACTTCTTAACTCAAAACTAGCTCTTATTCCCAGACCACATGTCTACTCTTTCCTTCCTTCATTCCTTCCTTCTTTCCTTCCTTCCTTCCTTCATTCCTTCCTTCTGCCTTTTTTTCTCTCTCTTTCTGTCTTTCTCTCTCTCTCCATATATAATTGGAATCCATAGGCACTTTCAAAACCTTATTCAGGAATTAGTTTTTATACTTCTTTTTTATTTTACTAGACTATAAATAGGAAACAAAACTGACTAATAATTTTATCACTTTTTTCTGCATTATTTCAGGTGATTATACTAGTGAAATATGGCAGGAAAAGAATAATTAAAAGTGAGTAGGCAGATATTTGGAATATATCTACCTATGTCACCATTAGTTACTGGTCAAAAATGACTTGAGTTTCTCATCTGCTCATCTTTTACTTAGACCAGTGGTTCCCAAACTTTTTTGGCCTACTGCTCCCTTTCCAGAAAAAAATATTACTTAGCGCCCCCTGGAAATTATGAAACTATTTATTGAACTCAAAATAGAATGTAATACCAAAAAAAAAAAAAAAAAATGTGGCCATCATCACTTCCCTGGATCGCTACAGCACCCACCAGGGGGCGGTAGCGCCCACTTTGGGAATCACTGACTTAGACCAATGTGATTTATTATTTCTCTAGGGAAAAGTGCCATGCAATAGTATCAGTTGATCTTAGATCTCGAGTTTGAAGGGATCTCAGAAGCTATTTAGTCAAATCTTTTCATTTTAGAATTGAGGAACCTGAAAGCCCAGAGAGTTTAAATGATTCCCCTAAGGTCACCCATTAGTAAGACTCAGAGGTAGAATTTAACTGAGCTCCTCTGATTCCAGAGTGCGGGCTCTTTTTACTGTCTTCCCCCAAGATCAATAATGAAAGAACAGTACATGTAGGCATATGCCTACTTTGATTTCTCTAACTCACTGTATAGTTTAGTTGGCAAAGTACCTCCCTCTAGGTGCCTTCATACTTATCTTCATAAAAATATACATTACAAATCTTTTTGAACCAATTTCCAAAGCCTTGTGAATTCAATTTTACACCTATCTCTTAGGTGCCTATTATAAGCTCAAAGCATTCCACTAGGTGTTGGAAATAGTGATTGGATCTGGGTTTTTCTTGGTAGAGGGAACCTCTGATAAGAAATTTCCCTCCACAAAATGGTCTGATACCATCTCTGCAACTTATAGTTTGAGACAGAAACTTAGGGAAACATTTAAACATGAAAAACTAATAGGCATGTCAGAGAGTAGAGTGGAGGGGGATGTTGGAAATATGAAAATGCAATAAAAATATAAATCCTATCCTCAAGAAATTGGCAGTCTAATAGATTAGGGTCTAATATAATTTGTTGGAAGAAATCACTGTTTGTTTTTTTTAAGAACCAAAAACTTCCCCCACACCAAAACATCCAGCACATGTGCCTTTTCTACAATACAGATTCGTTCCTTAATAATTAGTTGACAGTTAATTGAGAATGTTTTGTCCAAAGACACAGCATTAAAAATAAAAAAGAAAAGAAAGAAAGAAACCCTTATCTTCTGTCTTGGAATCAATACTATGTATAGGCAGAAAAGGAGTAAGAGCTAGGCAATTGGGGATAAGTGACCCCAGGGTCACACAGTTAGTAAGTGTCTGAGGTCAAATGTGAACCACTATCTCCTGTTTCTAGGTCTTTCATTCTATCCACTTTGGTACCTAATTACCTCCTTCACATTTTTTCTAATAAAAATATCAATGTTCAACAATTTATTGTATCACAAGGGTTAGAATTGGAAGGAATCTTATATAACATATAGTCCAACCCTATAATATAATACAAAGAGCTCTTTAAGTCCTTTCATATTCCATCTTTTTTGATTCTTTCAACAAACCCTATGAATTAAGTGTCATTTGTATACTTTAAATATTAAAAATATAAGAATGTGGATTTTAGATATTAAATATATATACACATGTATTTTTAATAACAAAATCCACATTCTTATATTTTATATAATATATAAATTATCTATAATAAATAATATATAAGTATATTAATGTATACAAAATAAGAGACATTATTGTAAAAGATTTAATTGTAATAAAGTAGAATGCGACTATTAAGGGAATATATCACATTCCTGATGAATTATAGGAGCAGAAGTTTCCTGGTTAAGGATCTACTGGCCCTGAGAAGACCAGTTGAATTGTTTCCAGACATAGCTGGGGCCAGATAGTCTAATGAAGGAACTCTAACATGTGCAGACCTTCTCCTCTGAAGATTTGGTAGCCTGAACATTTGGTGTTGATATCCAAATGAGCCAACCCTACTAGTATCTGGTCCAGATATCCAGATGTCTTGCCTCCATTGACCATCCTGATAAACTCCCAAATTAGGTATATAGATTCCCTCTAAAAGAAGAATTCCTCATAACAGACATTAGACCTTTCTCCTATAGCAAGTTCTCACCTCCTGAGGGAAATCTAATAGGACTTCACTTTTATTTTCTCACTATGTCCATCTTAAACAAATGCTCATCTTGCTGTGATATTACTGGTGAAGGCTTATGATGTTAACAGAAAAATGAACGATTATTTTTAAGACATTACCTTCCCCATTTCATAGCTAAAAAACATTGAAGCCAAGAGAGGTTGTTACTGTGCCTTGGGACCCACAAGATCAGAACCCCAGTGTTGGAGATTCAGAATTCAACACTATCCACTATGACACTTAGGGGATTGATTTTATAGATAGAACCAGAGATGACCAAACAGAGTAAGAGCAATGACTTGCTCAGAGTCAAACAGGTTTAAATAACTGACCCCATTTGAGGTTTCCTTGGCAAAGATACTGGATTGGTTTGCCATTTCCTTCTCCAGCTCATTTTACAGATGAGGAAACTGAGGACAACAGGGTTAAGCAACTTGTCTAGGTTCACATAGCTAGTTAGTGTCTGAAGTTGGATTTGAACACTCCAGTTTTCCTAGACTCAAGATTGGAAACCTACCCACTTCATCACCTAGCTGCTCTAATAAATAGCAAAGTATAAATTTTAATTCAGTTCTTCTACTTCCAAATTCAAAACTCTTTCAGTTATACTAAAGTATCTCTCATAGAAGAAAAGAGTATTAGCATGGAGAAGAGGGTAGTATCTTTCTGGAAGACTGCCTTTCCCAAGAAGCTGACACTGTACTAGTTCAGGTAAGTGAAAAAGTCTTGTCAAATCAATACACCTTTTTCAATTTTTTTTTTTCCATTTTGTTCAACACTAACAAGAAAAGTGTGTTTTAAGCATCAGATACTCAAACAGTAACCTTGCAGTTGTAAAGGAATAGTTGTGAAGGCTGGATTACATGAAACTGAATTCTAAGCATGACTAAGACTGCCTGGCAAGCCCTATTTCCTTGAAAGCAGAAACAATTAACATTCTGTTTATTCATGAGATTAAAACCACTGAAGTGTAAAATGGTAGGTGCAATGTTAAGTACTCTGGCTGAATATCCTATTCAGGAAAGACAAAGTCCTTTAAACTCACTTAAATTTGTAAAGACTCTTTCTATCCTTATCTTCTCAGCTAAAAGTGAAGCACTCACCAAACTTACCGGCATTTATCAAAGAAATTCTGGGGTAAACTGGGGAAAAAATTCTCCATTTGTACTATTTACTCATATCTCTTTCATCAGTAGAAATTAAGTTCCTTTAAAGAAATTTGACTTTTTCTTTGAATCACTATTGTTTAGCACAGTGTCTTGCAAACTGTAAGCAATGATATAGGCTTGTTGATTCTTGACTAATGCATCTCAAAAATGATACAATGCATTCATATAATCAACATGTATTTATTAAGGATCCTACTATGTACCAGCTGCTTTGCTAGGGATATCCATTTGAAGAATCAAATACTGCCTACTGGAATGGAACTAAAATTTCAAAGTAGTAAACAATGAGTGTATATTTAAGTATACATACAATATAGTATAAATAGAATAAATGCAAATAAAGACAAAGTAGTTAAATACAAAGGAATTTAAGAGGAAAAAAATCTTAAGATATTGGAGAGGAAAGCATAAGGATATTTTTCATTTAAAAGTGGGCTTAAAATGTGTCATGAAAGAAGAGTGAGCTTTTATTAGGGGAAGGTGAGGAGAGAATGAATGCAAGACATATATTGCCCTGTAGAAGAAGGCCAGTTTGGCTAAATTCCAGAGAAATGGAGTATAGAAAAGTCTAGTGAAGGAGGAAAGGAAGGTTGGGAACAGTTTGTGAAGGACTTTAAAGGCTAAATAGAGAAATTTATATTTTATCCTAGAGGCAAGAAGCAACTGCTTGAGTTGACAGAGAAGGGTATTAACCTAACCAGAATGATCTACACTTAAGAAAAGTCCATTTTCCCCCCTTTTGAGCTGTATTGGGGAAAAGAAGCAAAAAATTAAAAAAATAAAAATGATAAGGGAAGCACTGCTCTTTTGGATGGATGGGACATGATAACTGACAACTGAAGAAGGGAAGAGACTTCCAACATTTAATTGAATTATCTTTTCTCTTCTAAAGTAAATGATCTTCACATTGGAAAGGCAGAATAAAAGTGACTGATAATGAGTTAATACTTTTGATGAATTCAGATCACCTGGTTCAAGTGAACTACATCCTTGGGTACAGTTTGATGTACTTGCTCAGCTGTCATTGATATTTGAAAGGTCTTGGAGAATGAGTGAGCTGCTACTGTGTTGACATGGAATCTGGAAGCCCCCAAACTTGTAGCCTAGAAAGATTCGATGAACCCCTGTTTTAGTTGGCTCAAAGGTGAAAGTCCCAGATTTGACCTTGTGAGTGATGGTTCTTCTCTGAGGGAAAGTCCAACTTCACTAATCTCAAACTAACAAAGACTTTATTTTGAGTTTGAGCGGGGATGGCTGATCCCATCAGGTGGTGCCAAGCCCAAGTCAAGTGACTCTTTAGCTCAGTAGGCAGCACAATCCTCAGAAGGAGGGTGTTACACAATGGGAGAAGCTTCTAGAGACCAGAAGAGTCACTTGGCTTGGGCTTGGCCCCACCTGATGGGATCAGCCATCCCCACTCAAACTCAAAATAAAATCTTTGTTAGTTTGAGATTAGTGAAGTTGGACTTTCCCTCAGGGAAGAACCATCACTCACAAGGTCAAACCTGGGACTTTCACTTTTGAGCCAACTAAAACAGGGGTTCACCGAATCTTTCTAGGCTACAAGTTTGGGGGCTTCCAGATTCCATGTGTACAACAGGAAAGAAGTGCAAATATCGGAACTTTAAAACAAAACAAAGGATAACAGTATCTGCAAATTATAAGTCATTGAATCTGTCTTCAGTTTCAGGGGAAATTCTAGATTTTTTCATTGCAGAGATAGTTCCTAAATATCTATTTCAAAAAAAAAATAAACCATTGTCACAAGGTTTCATCAGAAACAAGTCCTGCCATTGTAACCTTATTTTCTTTTTTGTCAATGTCATTAAAATGAGGGATTGGGGCAATGCTTTTAATACTTTACCTAGACCTTAACCAAGTATCTCACATTATTCTTGAGGAAAAGATGGAAGGATGTATGTAGATTATAGTATAATTTGATGGACTTGAAATGGGTGGTCTTAAAGAAAAGATAAATTAGTGGTTTAATATCAATTCAGGAGACTTTTGTGATGTACTCCCAGGGATCTCTACTTGGCTCTGAGGTATTTAACATTTTTTTTATAAATTACTTGGAAAAAGACAGGCAGAGCTTGCTTTTCAAAGCTGTAGATCATACTAAATTAGGAGGAAAAATGAACATACTAGATGACAAGATTCATAAAGATGGTGACAAGCTAGAATATTGGACTGACTTTAATAATATGAAAATAGCAGTTAAAATATAAAGTTTTACATTCAAGTTCAAGAAAATGATTTCACAAGTATAAGATGGGATGGAATAGTAAAAATACACTTTATCTAAAAAAAAAAATCTGTGTAATAACCTACAAACTCAGTGTTAAACAGGAGCCTTATATGGCAGCCAAAGAAGACCAGTAAATCTTGATCTCCATTAAGAGGCAAAGCTTCTAAAAACATGAAGATGAGTTTTCATTTTGGTCAAATTTTGCCTGTATTTGTTCAGTTCTGGGTAGTACTTATTTTTTTTTTTTTTTTGTCTAAATAAACCCTTACCTTCCCTCTTGGAATTGATACTGTGCATTGGCTCCAAGGCAGAAGAGTGGTAAGGGATAGGCAATGGGGGTCAAGTGACTTGCCCAGGGTCACACAGCTGGGAAGTGTCTGAGGCCAGATTTGAACCTAGGACCTCCCATCTCTAGGCCTGGCTCTCAATCCACTGAGCTACCCAGCTGCCCCCAGGGTAGTACATTTTGGAATTATATTCTGGGGAATGTTAGAAGAAGGTATCTAAAACAATGGTATTTATGAGCCCCTATCATATGAAGAGTAGTTGAAGACTCTAACCTGGAAAACAGAAGGGACATGACAATTGTGAAAGTATCTATAATGCTGTCACATGGAAAGGAATTAGAGCTATTGTGGTTTGACATGAGGGGAAGGGGAACTAAGAAAAATTGGTTATACCTTTCAAGACAAAAATATAAAGTTGATGAAAGAAAATAATTCCTAAAAATTAGAACTTACAAAAATAGAAGAGGAAACATTAGGATATGGTAGGTCATCCTCATTTGAGAATGCTTCAAGAAAAATCTATATGGACTCATATTGGCAGTGATGTGGGAATTCTTTTTTTGAATACAGTTAAACAAGATGGTCACTGAGATACTTTCTTATTGACATTTTAGGATTCTATGTTGGGAAAAAAGATAATTTTTCCCAATTATGGATAAATCAAATTTATTTTCAACAACTGTGTATTGCTGGAATCCTCTTTGCCTTTTATTATTTCCATTGTATCATTCCTCCAAAGAAGAAAGTATCATTGCTAAATATCACAATGATACACTGATATGCCAATATACTTAATAAAAATTACTAGGAAACAACCTAAAGTCTTATAATACCTTGTTCACTAATTTTCTTTTCCAGGGTAGTTGTTTTCTTTTTTCTAGCACTTGGAACGATATTATAACTACACTCAAAGTAATGATCATAAGAGTAATGGTATTATAATTGATAGGACATAAAAGGGGCAGCATGATGTTATGAAATAAATCATTGGATCTGAATTCAAAGGATTTTGATGCAAATCTCAGCTTTTCTGCTAACTACTTAAATAAAAATAAGTAAATCTCCATCTTCTTTCTAGACCTCAATTCCTCATCTGTCAAATTTTGAGTTTGAACTTGGTGTCTTCTAAGGATCCTTCTCAGTGCTAAATCTATTTTGATATGATCCTGGGGCTCACCTGAAAAACTCTTTCATTCACACAGAATTTCAGAGTTGGGAGTAATCTCAGTAGAGGCATAAAGTAAAACAAGCCCAAAGGGAATTTCAAAGGGACCAAGGCAATCCACTGTCCTCAAGGACAGGCCTAATTGTTGAGGAAGTTTCTTTTATTCCCCCATGCTCCCCTCCCCCCCACCCCTTAACTTCAAGCCAAAATTTCATTCTTTGTAACTTCTCTCCTTCACTTCTGTTTTTTTCCTTCTTGGGACAAACAGAAAAAGTTGAATTCCTCTGTCTCACTGCAGAATACTTTTCTTCTTTAGACTAAACATCCCTTGTTTCTTCATCTGTCAGTCAGTAAGCATTTAAGTGCCTACTATGTCCCAGGCACTGTGCTTAGTGCTGGATATTCAAAGAATGGCAAAAGACAATTCCTTCTCTCAAGGAATTCACAATCTAATAAAGGAGACAATATGTGAATAATTATCTTAGTTAAAATGGAGCTGTATGCAGGATAAATATGAAAAAATCTGATCCTTCTATGGCAGGGACTCAAGGCTCTCCCTCTGCCTCTTCTGGACATTTTCAAGCTTACCTTTCTTAAACTGTAGTGCTCAGAACTGAACTCAATACCCCCAATGTTGCCTGACTTACACAAAAAATAGCAGAACTATCCCCTCCTTATTCATGAAACTATGTCTTTTTTAACATATCCTGTTTCCTTTATCTTTTTGTCTTTCAGTGAGATCTATTTCAGTTCTCAAGTTCTATGATTTCTTTTCTGCCTCTTCTAGCCCATTTCCAGAGTCAGTATACTAATTAAAGTTATAATCTGTTACGCTCAATTGGGAATAAGTGTGTGGGGAGGAGGGGAGTAGGAATGACCACTACATAAATACTAAATACTAGAGGTAAGTCATCACCTAGTTTTTTTAAAAAAATATTTGCTTTATTATGTATATTTTAATATAATTCATTACCTTTGTAAGCCTATATATTTTGCATACTTAAAAACATTATTCTGAGAGGGGGTCCAAAGATTTTACCTGAGGGTATATGACACATGAGAAAAAGGTAAAAAAAAAAACCTTGAGTTAGGGGAAAGGACTCTATTACTTTGGAATTACAGGAGAATCAATCTTGTAATTTAAAAAATTGCTGGCATTTCTAACAGTACTGTAAGGTTTACAAAGAATTTTACATACATTATCTCATTTGAACTTCAAAACCAGTCTACAGGGCAGGAATGGTAGGTATTATCATCATTTCTATTTTACAACCTTTTCTCTGAAATAAAAGGCCATGTTTTTTAATACTAATATTCTATGGCTGTATTTATACGGTTGTGAGTCATAAAACACTGGAGAATTAACAATGAGTATCACTCAGAGGACATTTGAGAGATGCATGGTGGGTGTGAGCTGATTTTACGACAGAACAAATAAGCAAATTCAAGAAAAAACAGGAGTAAAAGATGTCATCAAATGTATGATTCTAAAAAAAATGATAGATTGATAACGATAATAAAACAGCTCACATTTATTGAGGTGTACAAATCCTTTACACAAAATATCTCTTTTTTGGAGGTGAGATTAAGAAGGCAAGTGATTTGCCCAGGGTAACAAAACTTGATTCAAATTCGTATCTTGCTGAAGCCAAATCTAGTTTTCTATTTTAGTCAAGAGGCATTTAATTCAGGGCATGGGAGACTGCCCTGTACTTGCACGAAATTGTAATATAATTTGGAAATATTTGATGAAATAAAAATGCAACACATAGGTGATGTTAATTTGTGGTTTTAAAAACCAATGTGTCAATAAACAATAAGTAATGCATAACTGGTGGAGAGCCCATCTATGTACTTCACTACCATTCCCATGAAGTAAAGGGAAATTAAAAAAAAAAAAAAAAAAAGGTCTCCAGAACATTTGATGTCCCTCCTCTGATGTGAGGATTTCAACATGATGACCTCAAAATCTAAAGGCAAGGTTGGGTTAAAATCTACATTAAGGGAGCATCAATGTTATTTATGCTATAGACCCATTTGAGTATTTGAAAGTATCTTTAGATGACCAAATTGAGGCTGAGAGAGGCTAAATGACTTGTTCATAGTAAAATTTCCAGTAAATGTCAGAGGAGGAATTTGAATCCTCAGTTTTCCTTTCAAAGTTTAGTATATTGTCCACTGCAGTATACTCTCCATCAAGGCAGCTATGGAAAATCTCTAAGGCTTTGATTTTGGTCATAGGAATTGGGAGTTCTATCACATATAAAGATGGTTGATAGGTACTTTGGAATCTCCACCTAGCAAATAGGGACAATCAGAACTTGAATTGGTCACTAAAATGGAAATTTATATACAACAGTGGCAACTTGAGCTGTACCTAATTAGTTTTAAAATTTTCTCTTTTCTCTTAGTTTCTTTCATACATTTCTATTAAAAACAACAAAAGCTAAGGACAGGTAAAAATTATAAATCTTATAGCAATATTGGCATTTCTCTAGTTTTATTTTATTTTATTATTTTTTTTTTTAGATTTTTTTTCTTTTTTTATTTTGAACCCTTAACTTCTGTGGAAGAGTGGTAAGGGTAGGCAATGGGGGTCAAGTGACTTGCCCAGGGTCACACAGCTGGGAAGTGTCTGAGGCTGGATTTGAACCTAGGACCTCCCGTCTCTAGGCATGGCTCTCAATCCACTGAGCTACCCAGCTGCCCCCTCTAGTTTTATTTTTTTTAAGATCACCCATAGACTTTATTTAATACCTACAACATCAGGTGCATGAAATTAAATTTCTATGATGTTGTCATTAATGCAGTGAGTTGTCATCACTTGGGTGGTCTAGGTTCTATTTTACTACCTAGTGGCAAAGCTCTAACTGGACCTAATCTTCAAACATAAGCAGAAAGCAGTAACTAGCAATTTAATATGACACGAACCTTTTAATAATATGACTTAAAAAAAGAAGGATATGCTCCATTACCTCCTGGGGTCTCTTGCAACTGTATGTTTCTCTATACTTATAAAGAAATGGACTAGAATAAGAAAACATTTTAAATGATTATGTCAGAATGACCAGTTCAAGTAAACAGAAGGAAAAACCATCTTGGATAGAACAATTTGAGGACAAAACTAACTGTGGCTTTAGGGAAGGGGATTAAGAGCCACCAAATTTCATTAATTTTCTATTTCAGGGTATAACAAGAACACATCAGGAGGGAGTTGAGATTTAATTTCAAGCCACTCAAAGGCATTAAAGGTAGATCTACTATTCAGAAAATACCGGAATTTATATTCAAGAGAATAATCAGGCAGTGGCAGCAGGACACTTTTGATGACCTAAAAGGTCTCTTCTCTTCAAATTATGGGATTTTATGAGAATGGCATTTTGGTGAAAATATCCGTTAATGATTTAAGAATATTACATATCTATAGCCTTTCGTTCAGCATACTAAGACCTGGGTTTGCATGGACAGAGTGTGATTCTATAAGGAACAACCAACTTAAATAAAAATTCATCCCAACCCCAAAAACATAACCAATGCTTTGGCCAATTTTTTTCCTACCCAGAGTTTCTGTAGGAAATTCCCAAATATGTTTCAAATATAACGTAGGTCTAAATCTATTCAGTCATTTTTTTCCAGTTATGTCCTACTCTTAGTGATTCCACATGGGTTTTTCTTGGCAAGATTCGTCATTTCCTTATCTAACTGATTTTATACATGAGGAAACTGAGGTCAATAGGATTAAATGACTTGTCCAAGGTCACACAGCTAGTAAGTGTCTGTGTAAGGATTTTAACTCAGGAAGATGAGTTCTACAAACTTGAGGCTTGGTTGTTCTATCCACTGCACCTCCTTGCTGCCCCATCTAAGTCTTCTAGATATATACACTTGTGGGTAAAAGATTCTCCAGTTCCTGTATAAGCACTCAAAGCAATAGCTCATATTAAGTAGAAGATAACTTTTAATGCAATGTTCTGGAATATTTAGAAAACACAAATCACATGGTAATCTAAAATCAAGTAATGCAATTATCTTCCCTTTCCAGGGAGTCTCATTTTTTTACCCCAGAAACCCATGCATGCATCTAGCCACAGGATAATACACAAAGGGCTTCTCTGTGGTTGCTAGGGAGGTAACTTCACTTCAATTAGTTCTACAAAGTCCAAATAACTCAAAGCAGAGGGAGAAATGAGGCCTCTAGGCCTCCATTGTCTGATGTACACTCCTTTGCTATTCTTCTATCATTCAAGGGCATGGATGGGATTCTCTTCCAATAACTTTCTAATACTTCCCAGAAGGTCAGATTTTGGGTATTTTCATCTTCCTAGAAGAGGCAGGACTTGTTGAAGAACTCTTTCCCCAACTTTAGAAGTCTGAATCTTAGAAATCTCTACCTTTGGGTAGCTAACAAGATAGCCCTTAGTCTGGTACCTGCCAAGGAAGTTCCTTTCCCCAAAAAGTTGAATTCTAAATCAAGTCATCTGAAAAGTCTTTTCTATCTATAGACTAGGTTGAAAAATTCTCAATACTCCTTCAGAAATCTGGAGTTGGAAGAACTACTAGTAGCCTTTCAGATATTATGGTTTCCTTCTCTGTGGTTACCATTTATTTCTTTTGCCTTTCCATAGTTTGGGCTAAGAAGCTGATATCCTCTTTTTAGGCTGCATGTCCAAGGATACATGTAACTTCTCCAGGCTTCTGTCCCAAATATACATTGATGAAGCTAGGGTGCATAGTAGATAGCGTGCCAAGACTTGGGAAGGAAAACCTGTGAGTGAAACCCTTCCTTTGACACTAATGGCATGGCTCTGGGAAAGTCATTGAATGGTTTTCTGCCTCACTCCCCTCATTTGTAAAATGGGGATAATAACTGTCTGTAGCTACAGGATTGTTATGAGATAAACACATGTAAAATGCTTTGTAATTAGTAAAGCACTATATAAATTGTAGCTATTATTATTTGTGGTTCCACAATGAGGAGCCTTCTCATTACAGAGAACCCTCTCTTAGCTCTGTTGCTCTATCAATATTTCACTGGGAATAAAAGGGGGAAAAAAGACTATGCTTGAGAAGACATCTTTTATAAGACAGCACAAAAGGATGGCTCCTCCTAATGCTATCCATGTGATAAGGACTGAAGCAGTCACTTTATCCCCAATTTTTCCAAGAGTTGAGAACATAAAAATGTTTCGATCTTTCATAAGGGATGTAACCAAGGTCCCAAACAAAAGCTTACAACCTCAAGTTGATTAGGGAATTTTCCTGGACAATTCTCTACTTACGTATGAATGTGATTACATCTGTGTACAAACACACAAATACACATCTATTACAGTATATGTATATACCTGGGCAGTCATCTCATATTTCTAAAGCACATGAAATTAGAGCTTTGTTTCCATACAGAATTTGAAAGTATACTCATAAATAATCCACGATAATAAATTACGTTACACAAACAGCATGCTTGTCCCTTAATAATAGAAAAATGATTTGAAGCCCTTCTTGTGAGTCTAGTATCTTAATGTTTATCAGAACATGCTAACCTACAGTGAATGCATGCCAAAGCCAAGACAGAAAGGGATTAATTTATAAGTGAAGTTAGCAAAGCACCTAGTTGATGTTAACATTTCCAAATCCAGAAAAATTTGAGTCTTAATAGACAAGACAGGTAACACAAATGGTACATTTTCATTCTCAAATAAATAGAACAAAAAGGAACGAGGTGCTAAAATAATTTCTTTTAGTTTGAATATTTATTCCATAAAAGCAAGCACAATAAGATGCCAGAATGATAGTCTTAGAGATGGAAATATAGTTTTCCTTTGAATAATGAAATTGACATGGAATCAAAACAGGGCTGAAGGAAGATCCCAGATTCCAGGCTGTTAATTCCATAGTTTCTTAATACCCAAGTCTTGCCATACTGAAGAATTGTTATTTAAAATGTACAACGAGAGAGTACTTAAATCTGTCTGCTGATATTAGTAATACAAACCTAAAGAGTCTTACCTGACATGCTGACAGTGACTTCTGGTATATTTTGGCATACTAGGGCTTAATCCTTTTTGTTTGTTGCTTGTCAGAGTAAATTCTTTTTAATAAATTGTTTTTAGATGAAAATTTCTGTTATAAGCCTCTAGGTTTGGGGAATGTGGTTCAAAGATGGCATCATATGGAGGAAAAAAAAAACTGAAAAAAGCTTTTGACTTAGAAAGGGCAAATAATGTGATTATCAAGATTATATTTTCAAGAATTTCAATGTCCCTCCAAATCAGTATACTTTCCTTCCTGTCTTCCTTTAACTCACCCTATTTTCCCTCTTATTCATCCAATATATTTGTTAAGCACTTAGAAGATGAGAATATATTGGGTTCTTTCAAACATGAATGAGAAATAAACTATGACACTAAACTAAGGTCTGGACATATAGGGAATCTTTTAAACCAGCTATAATTTTGCTTTTTTTCTTAATTCTCCTTGGCTTTCTGACTGGTAAGCTTTAATTCTTATTCTCCCTTTTCTGGTGCTAAAAATGTCTCATGGACATACAAATATTCAGTATTATAATACCCATGATTTTACATGAGGTTTCATAACAGAAAACAATCCTGAATTACAAGTCTGGAATTGTGATATCTCTTACAAGCTCTGATTGAATCACATCAATTCTTTGAAATATGGCTTGCTGACTTCCCCTTTTTATCTTTTCCCCTTCCTTCACCAGCTCCTCTTCCTCCTATTCTACTTCTTTTTCTTCTATTTCCTCCTCCATATCCTCCTTTTGACATTCACCTCTTTTGCACTCTGTGCTATCTCTATGTTCTCCATAATTTTCCTCCAACTTTTTTAATATAAATTTAGTTCAATTGGGCCTGACAGTTTTGACTCAACCAGGACAGTTAGATGTTGTCTTAATATGTCTTATCTGAAATTTCAAATTCCTAGTATCTTTCTTTTGTTCTTTTTTTTTCAACCCAAAGATTATTCTCAGTATGAAAAAAAAATAGAAAAGAAATTGGGGCAACTAGGTGGTTCATTAGACAGAGAGTCAGGAGATCCTAGGTTCAAATCCTGACTCAAGACATTTCCTGTGTGAAACAAGGCAAGTCATTTGACTTCCAATTGCCTACCCTTTACCTCTTCTGCCTTGGAATTGATATTTATCAATTATAAGACAAAAGAAAAGGGTTTTAGAAGAAAGGAAAATGGATTGAGCAAATGACATCTCTTTGCCTTCCGTTAACATCATTTAATCTATCTGAACAATCATTTTATCTCTCTTTTTTCCCCAAATAGTACTAAAACAAAACAAAAAACCTGAACAAATCCTTTCTGTTGTCCAGAGCTTGGCAGCATGAATTCCTTGTGAGCTCTGATGCCTGCCACTATGCTTATCAGACAGTGTTGTCAATCATTGCTATCTGGTCTTATTTCCATCTTCGTTAAGCTCAGTTACAGAGAAAAATTATCAAGTATGAAGTGCTGTTTAACTGCAAGATATTATTATAAAATAATCTCTTCCAGTTTATTAACAATATTTGGTAGCATTAATTCACTTCCTGCAGATAAATTGTCAATTCCAAGATTGTAATTCACTCCACTGGGTTTAAGGGAACTTGCTGTAAAAATGTAAATGAGCTTTCTGTGAAGCTTAACAAGGTTGTATTATATATTAGGGTAAATTTCAGACTGGGCGGGAAAGTATCCTAGTTTTCAGTCTTAGGCCAACAAAATATACATTGTGTCCCATAGTTTTAAGCTTCAATTTGCTTGAAATTTCATTAAGACTTTTGATTCAAGATGTTTATGTTCATGTTCCAATTTCAAGTATCAATCAGGGGGACAAGAGATAAACTCTGCTTCAACCACAAGATGACCAAAGAGGAGAATGGGAGAATCAGAATCATTCAGCATCATACTGTTCAGTGTCATTGCAAAGATCCCAGAAGCTAATGTGGTATACAGACTTGCTTTGACCATATTTTAGGTCAACTTCCCTTGCACAAACCATGAACTGATCTGAGAGTAGAGAAAAAATAAGAGATAAAGAAGTTTAAAAAATACTATTAGGGAATGGTGGTTGTGAGGAGGGTGGGATAACAATTGGAAGAGGAAAAGTAGAAGAACTTAACCAGATGTCACAGAACTTAGAGTTACAAAAATTTCTGTTATATTTACATTTTTAAGTGATTATTTAGCATTGCACTGTGTACTTGGCTTCCCCAAACTTTTCTGTGCTGATGTGGCCCATCAGGCTTCCTGGAGTACCGAACTCAAGCTCTTGGTCTCTATGCTATTCTATTATTCCTACTCTCAATGACGTGTAATTTAAAATCCAATCTATTTATTATGAAACTAAAAAAAAAGTTTTTATTCTGCCAAAAATCTGAGAAATTGAATATATGAATGTGTGTGTATGTTTAGGGATTTAATATATTGATTTATTACTATTATTTTTGGATTTTTAGACATTGTGCTACACACTAATTTTAGCAACTCATTCATTAGTCAAAAGGGTAGAACAAACGGATCCCCTCTGCTCTGGAGGGGGAGGCTAAAATATTTCCAATAGTGAAGACAATGGAAACTGTTATTTTAATATATTAATTTTAAGGAAACTTTCTGCCCTATTCTAATTTTCCCTAGATCACATTCTTAGTATAAAGTAGACAATTCGTAAATGTTTATTGTTTGATTGATTCTGTGAATGTTTTACTGGTTTTTGTTTATAATAGATAATTCTCTTTACTTCCAAGAATTAAAGAGAGGAAAAAATAACTTTCAATTTTTTTCCCTCCAGACTATTCATTCTCAATGGTCCCTAATATCTCCAAAGCTTAGGTTCTTATAAGTCTCTACACTACCCAGAGATATCTAATTCCCAGTGTGCTTTGACTGGCTGGCCTGTTGAACTCCCTAGAGCATTTAGAATAATTGGTAAATGTTTTACAAAATCACCCAAAACACAATACAACACAAATAATGTTACTTTGTAGGATCCATATCTATTTGAGTTTTACCATACAGACCCTAAAATTCCATACAATTAGACTATACTTTCCCACCTTTGATCCACCTCCCACTCCGGTCCCCTATTACTTTTATGCTTTGCAATTTAGAGTATGAGTTGAAAGAGAAAGGGAAGAAAGAGAAAAGAAAGTTTAAAAAATAATGAAAATTGAATGAGAGTGAAGATGATTCATTCTTCGAATATGTGGCCAAGAAGTATAACTTCTCAAGAGTCCCTCATTGATAGAAACCATTTGCAGACAGGTATTCTTATACACAAACTTTACACAAACTACCTAATATCTTCAAGGTGGCATTAATAGACTGATGAATCAGAGATTTGTCCCAAATTACTGTAAAATGAAAAATAAGGCTGATTTTATAGATTATTGGGTTTTATGATCTATAGTTTTCTGGAGAAGGAAATGGCAAACTCCAGTATTTTTGCCAAGAAAAATACAAATAAATTTTAAAAAGAGTCAGACACTATTCAAATGACTTAACACAACAACAACAATAATTATTTCCATAGGTTGTTATATAGTAAGCTCTTTAAGGGTAGGACCTATCTTTTGCCTCTTTTTGTATCTCTAGAACTTAGCACAATGTCTGGTTCATGGTAGATGTTTAATAAATGCTTATCGATTGCTATTTTTTAATTGCTTGCAAACACACTTCATAGTACAATTAAAACAGTGCTTGTTTTACTCTCTTACTCATAATTGCCCTGCTGCACATATATTTGTTTCATTAGGAGAATTTCCCTCTTATCCTTACTGCCAAATTTTCTCAGGGAATATTTTTCTGAGTGTAAATTCAGCCACTTATCACAAACTTATCAAACTGTGGATGGAAGGGAGGATGGAGAATCAGTGAAATAGTGAAGAAAATAAAAATCTACTGTCTCGGTTTCAGAAAGCACTGAGCTTATAAATTTCAGATCAATATCTTTTTTCCTCCTTAAATCATTTTTTGGGGAAGGAGAAGTACTTGATCTGGATCTTTTCTGTTTCAGTTGTCATCCATTCAGAATACTGAAGTTCTTATGAAAGGAATATTATTTTTTTTCTTGGTGGTCAGGAATCATCAAGTGATTTCTTTATAAGAATTAAAAGATCTATTTTGGAACCACCAAATTGTATTCAATTGATACTCATTGACCTTCAGAATGACTTGAGTTGGATTTAAATTTTAAATTTTCCAAACCTGATATATTGTGTTCCCAGCTGTATCTGAATAAAACACCAAGGGAGTTAATGTGTACTGGTCCCTTTTAAGTCATGTTATAAGAAATTTTAAAAAATACTATTTTCTTCAATAGGTTAATAGAAATACATTAGCAATAATGATCCTCAACTCTGACTGTTCTCTGTGGATGCCTTTCCGAGTCTGCAGTCAGCTTAGAAATTGTACTACAATAGGTAGGCATCTTGGCCCTAGAGAGCAGGCCATTGGCATAGGTGGAAACTAATTAGGAATACCAGTAAATAGGTCTGTCTTTTCTTTATTGTCAGAGTCACATCTATCTTTTTTTATTTATTCATGTATGTAATTTCAATTTCCAGGAGAGTAGTCATTGTATAGGGTCAGAGAATCTTATTAGATCTTAAGGGACTTTAGAGGTTATCAAATCCAACTCCTTCATTTGATAAGGTGAAAAGAGAAATATAGGAAAGGTAAGTGATTTGTCCACATTCACAAAACTAGTAAGCATTTATGGTAGAATTTGAATGCTATTCTTCATGATTCCAAACCACACACCCTATCTACTAAATAGGTCTGGCAGGGAGTTGAGGGAGGGTAACTAGATTAGTGGTGATGAATACCTGCTTTCTGACAAGGAAATAGAAGGAAAAAGAAAATATTTCATTTGGGATTTTAACATTTTTCTGCCTCCTAATCAATTATTTTAAGCTCAGATTCAGATAGCATTATGTATAATTCACCCAAGTGAATGGATATCACCACAATAATCACTAATTATTTGCAGGAACATTACTATTTAATAGATATGGAAGCTGTGGAGAAATTTTAAATAGAAGCAGTCAGAATAAAATATGTTTGAGGAATGATAATAATCTCTTTTTCATTTATCTTTTATATATTTTAATGACTTGATTATTTCTCTTCCTTTAAAAAAAAACACTTTTCTACATCTTAATGTAAATGTATTGTATGAGGAAAACCAGTATATATTATCTTGAAAAAAAGTAGAATATGTGAAAAGATTCACAAAGATTGGTCAAAAAGGCCCAAATATCTTGGCTGGAGTTTTGTTGCTCCCCAAAAAGGGAGATTAATCTTCCATTTGACATTAGTTTTCCATCAATTCTGTTTAAAATAGACATATTTAAGGCAGAAAACACACTACTGTCAGTAGTATCTTTAAATTAAAGGACACTAAATAAGTTAATCATACTGACAAGCATTTACAAACTTACCCTCCTTGAAATACCCCAACACCCTGAAAAGCAATAGGCATAAACAATCCTTTTTCAGACACCATTCATTGTCACTATAATTGACCAAATCAGAATAATATCAAACTCTGCTTTGCTCCCAGGTTGATAAATAAACTGTTACCTCATTTACCTTAATGTAGAATCATACCAAAGACATCATGTTGCCTCTTTACACAACTTTTTAGACAAAAAGAAGACAAAGATGATAAAATGTTTAGAGTTGAGTTGGCTTTCAATTCAAGGAACAGGAAAGTCTGTTAAAATTAATAATGCCAAAGCCAATAAAAGGTTGACTCCACTTTGCTTTCTTTTAATAAAGGGTGCTGATTGGGGAGAAGGGAAAATGATTTATGGTTTTCTGCTGTGGCTACAGAACTTTAATCTATAGCTCAGGAAAGGGTGCAAGAGCAGCTTGAAAATTATGCTGAGCTTAATTATACTTAATGTGAATTATTCAGAAGTGCAGACAGAGACTAAAAATTTATTTCATACAAAGAAGCTTGACATTTTAATTGGTCCTTCAGAAAAGAGACAAAACAATTTCCTCTCAAGAAAATTTACATCTACCCCATCAAAGTAGCAGCCTCAACCGAGCAGAACTTCATTAACAAGATTAATTATTGCTCCAGTGTCTGCTTCATCAGGTGTATAGCCCAGGTGAAAAGCAGAATGCAAAGTGACATCTGACATCATTTCAAACATATAGCATTGATTCAAATAGGAGAAAGTGACAGATTGAGGCCACTATACCTTGGTCATTAGCCATTTTGTCAGGGTGCTCCACTGTAAAAGAGAGAGAGAGAGAGAGAGAGAGAGAGAGAGAGAGAGAGAGAGATAATATCATTAGACTTTGACAGCTCCCACCAGAGGACTTGACATATCAAATCAACAATTTTTTTTATCAGGCTTTCATATCAAAACCAGTGCCCCCATTGCACTAAAAATGTAATGACCTGAATTGAAGGTAATAGCTATCTGTTTTCATTTTAAAAGGTCTCCGAAGAAAAGATAGAATCATTGTAATTTTTACAAAATCCCCAATAGTCAGCCCTCTAAAACAAGAAACCTAATGGTGTTCATACCTCCCCTCAACACGATCCCGGAATAATTATCCTGAAAGTTTAATTAGAGGTAGAATTAGTAGGAAAAAAAATGAAAACTCAACTACTAAATAATTACCTACATAAAGAATGTTAGCTCTGTTAGCTCTGACAGATATTTTGCATTGTCAATGATCTTTATAAAAAAGTTTACCCCATTTCCATGATGATGCCTAATACTGTCATAAAAGAATGGTATAATCTAAAATAAGTTTGATAACACTTTAGAATCTGTGCAGCCAGCAATAAATTTTGAGCTGTCAGAGACTCAAATCATTTATGAGTATCATCTGGGAAACTATTTCTTCATTACTTGCACAAAAAAAGCAGGTAGCTTTTCGGTTAGTAAAATTTAAGACTAGAAGAAGGGATAAATCAGAATCTCAATATTCCCTTTCCAGAAACTTTATATGTACCTCTCTACCAATGGACTTTCTCTGTCAGGTTTTAAGCTTCTTGAGGGCAGGGACCATACATATGCTCATGGTACCTAACAATCTAAAATAGATATTTATAAAGATTTGTTTAATTGAATTAGATTAAATTTTGGGCAGCTAATATTTGCATTGCTTGTCAGGACTTGCTTCATTCATTCAATGTCATACATAAGAACTACCCCTATATCTTTGAGAGCCTCTGGTATACTTATATGAGTTAGCTTAGTTGCTTTTTAGGGCATAGATTTAAGAATTTGTTAGGTCGATCCTGGCATGTAGCATTGGGCCAAGTCACTGAATCTCTTTTGGCCTTAGTTTCCTCACTAATAAAATGAAATGATTGGACTATGTGACTTCTGATACCTTTTCTGGTTTTAAAGCTATGTTCTATATGCTAGCTATGTTTATGTAGAGAAAGATGCTGTTTCAGGCTCACCTATTTCATTTCCACCCTAGAGAATTGCCTCATAATGTATGCCCTTGGTCACAAGGAGACCAGACAAAAGAAAAAGGATGGACAAAAGCTCCTTTCAAATTAATAGGATATATGTGTTTGCATGACAAGAGAACAGATTTAAGAATTAAGTAATCCATTACTTTTATATTAGTTTTTCAATGTCATGTAGAAATAGTAAAATAAGAAAATTTTGTAGCAAAATATGCTTTCCATTGAATCACGAGAGACATTTTATGAACAATGAAGTATTCTTTAGAACAAGTTTTAAAGATATACATAAAATTAGATTTGTATTAAAACTGGTTTTCTTACTAGATACATTTTAATTAGATAAATCACAAGGCCATCTACCTCTTATTCATTTTCCTCATCGTCATTCAAGAGAGATAGTATTTGACTTTTCCTTGTACCATGAAATATAACAGTGTTGCCTTATTGGCTAGCAATTTCCTTGGAGAGACCACAGAATATAATTCTTATTTTGTGTCCTTGAAAAATACAGATTTCTTATGGCACAAATCAGAATATGCTACTATTCTCAGGATAATCACAATGGCAGATAACCCAAAAGACAATGGAAAAGTACATGGTACGTATAAATAAGTTAGAGCATATTGCCATAGAGCTATGGGAACTCATAGTAGGAAAGGATTCCAAAACCCACAGGAAAGATCTTTTTGAATCAGGGCTGTGTCATCTAGTATGTTTGTTATTTTTCAAAACTTTGTGTCATCTTCTAATGTGATTAGTATACCATTTATGGTTTTTCCAAGCTATTGGGTAAAAATGTAAAAACAATATAGGGTCTAACAGGGATTAAGGACTGTCATTTCTACCTTTGTAACAACTCTCAAATATGCCTTCCTTTGATACTGAAATCATTCTGGTGCCAGCTCCTTAACCAAGTTTTGAATCCTCTTAACTATATGATCCCAAATCTTTAGTGGTGCTCTTCAAAACTAGCATTAAAGGTTTTGTCCAAAGTTTCGTTAAAATCTAGGTAAACCATATTTACAGATTTGTAACCCCATTAAAAAAAGGAAATAAGATGAGACTGACATCTATAGTTCTTGATCAAGTAATGCTGACTTTATATGCTAATTGATGCCCTTTTTCATGTTAATTAACCACTTATTTATTATATTCTAGGATTTATTAAAAATGAAAGTCAAACTCACTGGACTATAGTTTTCAAACTATTTTCTTACTTTAAAAATCAGTATTATTAATTATGTGTTTTGTGAATGGCATAAAAGATATCATCAAGGATATCTATGACTATAAAATGAAACATTTGACAAAGTTTCCATCCTATTTTTGCGGACAAGATGGTGATATATAGGGTATATTCCTCTATATTTCAGGAAAATTTAAACTAGTTATATGGCTGGCTCCAAGAGTCACCTTTGCTATTTTAGTGTTAGTTTCAAGGAAGGTCTTCATTTCAGTACCAAAGGAATCTGTTCTTGGCTTTTTGGTGTTTAACATTTTTAGCCAAAAAAGGCAAGTGATCTTTTGAAACAGAAAGAAGGGAGGAAAAAAAATGGATAATTCAAGTGTTACAATGATATCCACAAAATAAGAGCCAGAAGAATACCTTTGATAAATGGGAGGGACTGATATAGAAGATTTATGTAAAGACAGATCCAAATCTAGCAAATGAGATAGAGGGAAAACCCATACCAGAGATCCCAGAGATATTGAGATATCAATGAAGAGATAAAAATATATGTTCTCCAATACAGTATCAGAGGTCACTTTGCTGCCACAAAAACTGCTTGAGGTAAAAGGAAAATAGGGAACAATATCTTTGACCTCTCAATGTTCAAGTTGTTAAGAATGTTAAAGATACATTCAATAAGCATAACCAACTGGGGGTACCTTTATAAGATTTTTAGCAGCACATACTCATTTTAACGGAAATATTTGTAGATGGTAAAAGAAAATCTGCTCTATGTCCTTCATTTTCATTATTCACTTTTCCTTTTGTCTTCAGCATAGTGCATTCATTATCCATAGACTTAACTAAAAAGGTTTTTTTTTTCCTACAGAGTGACTAGAATTAATGTGCATTTTAATGGAAATTCCATATTCACAGTAACCTTATGGCTTTTTTCTGTAGTTATTAATGACTGCCTTGATATAACTTTGATTTTCTTCATTTAAAGTACCATACTCTGGTATGTTCCAAAGGAGAACTAAACAAATTCTTTGGTTTAAATTTTATTGGAGTTGAGAAAAAGATTTGCAGTTTGTGCCAAAGATTTGTGTTGGTTTCTGTCACTTGTTAAGATGATATGACTGCCCTCACAGGTAAAATAAGGTAGTGATTTTATAAGATCATAGCATTATAGTGTTTTAGAGACTTTAGTCTTTCTTTTGTCCTATGACATATTTTAGGGGTGAAATGAATTCTTAAATTAAGAAATTCATTTTACCAATATGTATCAGGACATGTTCTGCAAGATTAAACTCAAAGAGTTGCCCAGGACCCTGCACATTTAAATGATTTGCTCGGTCAGATTTGTGTCAGAATATGAGATTTGAACCCAGGTTTTCTGATCTGGAATCCAAGGCTCAATCTACTATTTTCCACTCAATTTTTAGAGAATTTCTCCCATTTCCCTCATTTTATAGATAAGGAAACTAAATTCTTAACAAAGATAAATATGATTAGTCCATATCATAGAATGAAATTACCATTTAACTTCATGACTAAAGATTTAAGGCAATATAGTGTAATAGAAAGAACAATGGGGAAGGAATTTGGAGAAGTCTCAAGTTGCCACCAAATAACTGAGTAAAAATTAGCAAGTCACTTTTCTTCTCTGAACTTCAGTTTCTTTCTCTTTTACTAAGTGGTTGGACCACATTGGCTGTTAAGTCCATTTCAGATACCGCCCACTCTTACTTTTTGACTATAAATATTTTATGACTATTACAATTCACTTGATACCCAGTGATAAGGGTGGTAGGACTAATAAAGTTCTATTATTACCCTTTTAAAACAACTTGCTCTTAATGGTTGCTTATAGACTCCTTTTTCTACCATCACTCAACAATTTCTCATTTGACCTTCATCATGTCCATTTTTTTTTTCATCCTATGGAGTTCCCATTGATTATTATCTATTACACACACCAGCCCCTACAAAAATATCATTCCCTTTTTTTTTCTGAAGAAGTTTCATACCTGACTCAGTCTTTCTCTTCTCCTTAACTCTGGTACTTATACTAGGGGACTTCAATATTCATTTTAATGTTCCCTTAAACACTCTAATATGTCAATTTCTTAGTCTCCTTAAATCCCATGTTCTAGTTCTCTACCTTAGCCCAGTCACACTTAGTACTGTTATCTTCTTAGATCTCATCATAACTCAGATATGATTCATTTCCTTGATCAAAGACTTGGATATTCCTTTAGCTGACAATTATTTTCAATCATCTTTTATACACTTTCTCTAATTCCTTCTAAATATTTTCTTTGAACTCATCATCTCTAATATTTTCTTATATATTACTCCTTAGTATATTCTAAGTCCAATAATCTGCTTTCTCAAATGATAGTTCAGATGTGCAACATCTTCTACTCACAAATACTCTTTCCATTGCTGCTCATTTTTTAAAAAAACTCCAGCCCTAGATTACTCTCACCATCCATCTCTTCTACTCTTACTCATGTGTTATTAAACAAATCTAAAACACTAAGTTGACTGAGTCTATTAAAAATTTCTGTTATTTAAATTCAAGGAGGTTCTTATTGTTTCTAGGTAATCCCCTACTTCCCACAAAAGATATTCTAAGATATTGCTTCTTTACTCCCCAAAGCCCTTTACTTCCATATCCTCTCAGATAGGCATACAAATTTTTTGAGAGAAAATTAATATAATTTACTGTGAACTATTTCTTAAAACTTAAACTTAAAAATAGGTGATTGGCATCCTCTATTATCTCTTCCTTTCCTCCCATCTCTGATAATAAGATTGCCCTTCTCCTTTTCAACATCAAATCTTATACATATGCCCTTGATTCTATCCACTTAAATTTTTTAGCAGATTACAACTCATCAAAACAATTATCATTGTCTATTGATTCTTGATATTTTCCTTCCTAATTATTCCTTCCCAACTTCAATGAAACAGGCCTAAGCCTTCCCATTCTAAAACAAACAAATAAACAAACAAATCTCATTTGGTTTTCTAATCCCTTCAAGAGATAGACTTTTATTTTTTCTCTCTTTTGCAACCAAAATCTTAGTAGGAAAACAACAACAACAAAATAAAAACCTCTAAATCAGCTTTCTCTCCTTTTACCCTTCACTTCTTGAGACCTGACATCTGAACTCATCACTCAACTGAAACCTCCAGCCAAAGTTACCAATTCTCTCTTAACTGTCCAATGTGTTGGCCATTTAAAAATCTTTATCCTTTCTGATCTCTTCCTTACATTCAACAATGTTGACCCCTCCCTCCTCTTGAAAACTTTTGCATTCCTTGTTTTCTCTGACATTGTTATCTCCTGGTTCTCTTTCTACCTGTTTTCCTGCCCCTTCTCAGTTTTCTTTTCTGGTTAACCATCTATTATCATATTCCTGAACTATGGGTATACCATAAAGCTCTGCTCTAAATGCTCTTCCTTTCTCTCTATATTGTCTTAGTAAATTAATTAGCTATTAAAATATATTCTCCATTCAAATAAATCCCAAATCTACTTATCCATATCTAATACCTCAAGTTCCAATTGTGTATAGCTAATTATCAACCACATATTTTAAATGAAAGCCCTAAAAATGCCTCGAAATTAACATGTCCAAAACAGAACCCATTAACATTCCCTCAAACACCATCCTCAACTTTTTTCATATTTTACAATGGAATAAAGTATCTTTTAAATTAAAAATTATAAAGCTGCTATTTTCTTAACTTTACATTTCCTTTGCCATTGCCAGAGATGATGTTTCACTGAATTCACTAAATGTTAAAACATAGCATATCAAACTTAGTTTCAGGAGAAATAAGGATTATCTTCAAGAAGGCTAACTGTTAAGAAAATGGTCTTGGCTTATACCTGTGTGAAAGCACAATTAGAAATACTGGCCTGTATGTAACATTTCTCAATAGACCTCTTTGAGGTTCCTGGTTTTAGGATTGTATATGAGTCTCTCAAAGAAAACAAAGAAGGTTGCATTCTGTTAAAATAGAGGATTACTAAAGCAGCTTTGTGAGCTAAATTCCCTTAAACCAAAGAACAATTGAATGAGTTTCTTTGAGGTTGATTTAAGCCTTTATGGCTTCACATTTCTTGTGATGGATGTTTTTTCTGCAAACAGAACATTCATTATGATAAGAGACACACAAGTCACTTACATGTCCCTTGTTAATTATCATTAAGGACAGGAATCTTCAAAATTTTTGCATAATTCACAATGGACTCATGACTTCAGAAGCTTTTTCTTTCCCTTTACCTTATGGGTTAGAGAAAGATTTGTAAAAATCCCCTGACTATTATGGAACATGACATATTTAGGAGGGCGGACATTAAACATTCATATCAGAGAATTGGATTTATTCCTTATGGACTATTACAAGATATAACAAATTCCTAGATTTATCTTTTTGGTATATTCTGATATTCTCATCTCTAGGAATCATTTCCCAGATGAATTTTAATACTTTTGGATAAACATATTTGGATATGATATCCAGTTCATTAAATAATCTTTTGGGGTTGGTTATCTATCTATGCTTGTGAATTTTGTGATGTCTCATTACCCTGTATGCTTATTATATTTGGATGCCTTGATTCATTTTAAACTCTCCCCGAGATCTTTTAGTTGGCACAAATTGTAAGCATGAAATTAAGCTGGCACCCATCTAGGTGATGGAGATGAAGTGCTTGCAAAGTACTATCTTGTCTCATTTCATGGTAGCAGAATGAATAACCAGTGATATCCTAATAAATCATTTGGGGTGAAAACTGAATTGGTCAGATAAGTATTAAAACCCTGACTAACATAAGCTCAAAAGCAATGTATAATTTTTTTCTATTCCATTAGTTACCAGCTAACCAGCCAAACAAAACTTCATGCTACTTTATTAAAATTTGTCATACAGAAAACTCTGGGTTCCATTTGAACATCTGATTGTGTGTTTTCTGTGGACATATAAGTAGCTATCAAAAGCCAGAGTCATGTTGAGTCTACTTGTATGTGCCTCAGAAATATAGGTTTTCCTCCTCCATTTCCCTTAAAGATAGGGGAAAACTAAGCCATGCACTATGCAAGTTATCAGAAGCTTACTTTTTGGGAAGCCAAATAATTGATTTAATCTAATCATCATTTTTTTTTTACTTTTTTCTATTGATTTATGGTTTTATGAAATTTACTTTCACTCAATAGATTTTTTAGGGAGATGGTCTATTTACCCCTACTACAGAAAAGAAAGCTAAGAATGGTCAGAAAGAGTAAATGACAAGTGTTTAGGGTTTTAACAATCACTTTTCTGATGTAATGAGATTAATTTCCATGGGTAACTGGTTATATTCTAAAATTTTAATTCTGATCATATTATTAGGTACTGCCTCTTTTTTGCATGCTTGTTTTTAATTTACTGAAAGATCAGAAAGAAATGAAACAGATAAAAGAGCTTGAAACACAAACTCTGTGTTGAGGACCTTGGAGTGTGGGGTAAGAGGATAGTTTCTCAGAAGATTTGGGTAAAAGTAGTATAGAGGGAAAGTACTAACTGATGATAGAAATAGGTGAGGTACATTATTTCCCAGCAGCTAATTTGAATAGGATTGTTTTGGGAACATTCTAATGTATTAATGAGGAAATTTACCATCAAAGAAATAAGCTGGGACTATGGGACTATTATATAATAATAACTATTTCTGCCATATAGAATAGAAATGAAGATTTTGCTTTTCTCAACCTATATTAGAGCTAGATCATTTCACATGAAGACACTCTGATTTGAGGCTTTATTAGTCAGATTAGATGATAAACATCAGAATGCAGAGAGAAGTCAGTGACCTAAGAAGCTAAATGTAGGAGATCAGAGATGCTAATAAAAGAAGCTCTTTTCAGAAGTCAAGACACCAGAAGCCACTGGAACTGAGAAGCTGACAGAAATGGATACTAGCTGACTCCTTTCTGCTTTTGATGTGGGAAGTGGATCTGACTGGAGGAAAGCTCTAATTTTTGACAAAGGAAAAAAAAAACAGATTAGAGAAAAGGAGAATCCTCTGCAGTGCTTGAAAAGCTGAACTGGGCAAAGAATCCCTTCTTCCCTAGCATAATCTACTGCTTGAACTGGGAAACTTCTGAATAAGTTTGCCTGCATTTTCCTTTAGTTCCCTGTATGTGTCAAAGCTTTTCAAAAACAAAACAAAACTCTGTTTAAGATGAATTGTATCACTTAGGATGATTTGAAAGGGGAAAACACCAATGGGGACTCAAGAAATATGTATAAAGATGTGTTTTTCTCCCACACCTTTATTTCCTTGGCCTTTATGGTGGCGGTTGAGAGCTCATCTCTATGAACTACTCTCCCAGACTTGCCAATGTGAATTCAGGTTGGGGTGAGGGAGTCAGATTAGAAAGACAAAAGGGGGGCCTCTGGTACTACTTCAGGGACCTTACTTTCTATGTACACTAAAATAGTATCATAGGAATATACAAATAAAAACCAAACGAGCCTAACTTATAAGTTATCCAAGATGACTTTTTGTGTGTCTCTCTCTCTCATTTCACATATGAGGAAAAGGAGGGCAAGAAAGTTGAAGTGACTTGCCCAAAGTCATGGAGGTATTAAATGGTAAATGTAGGGTGCAGATTCAAGTCTTGTCACTCTAAATTCATCACCTTTTCCATGGCACTATGTATCGTCTTGTAGAGATCAAATATGCCTTTTTTTGCATATTTGTAATCATGTGGCAAACATATTTCACCATCATCTAGTGAAATACCAAAGTATTTCAGATATCTATCAAAAGATTAAAAGCTCCTGAATTATCTTTGTCTCTAGAATCCAATGCAATATTTTTTCAGTAACAGGGGCTGATATTGAGACCTTTTCTTGGTATGTTTACTATGCTTGAGCTTTTTTTTTTTTTTTTAAAGGGCATGTTATAGCTGTGCTTCTTCAGGGAGCTATTTTTATTCCATAAAGCATGCAGCACTTTTCTCCAGAAATTATACAGTAAGAAAATGTTCTATGTTGCCCCAGTTGCTTAAAATAAACACATTACTTCCATATGAAATTTTCTGCCTTGCCATTTTCAAAACTTTCTTTTTCCTGTATGGACAATAGACCCTGAAAGAAAACACTTAAAGTTGGTTCCATTACAACATTCACATAACTCATTGCTTTTCATCTTTATCCCTTTACATAAAATGGCTGATGGATTTCATTATATTTTGAATGCAGTCAATACACATGAAATCAATACAAAAATTCCAAAAGGATTCTAAATGGAGAAAGTAAAGTTAAGTGTGTCTGTCTCACTGGAGACTGCAGGAAACATGACCACACAATAGATCTTTCTTTCACAGTTTGGTTTTGGCTTAAAGGGTGCATTTCAATTTACTGAGAATGTTCACCACAGTTCTGCTGCTACCATAAGTATTATGGAGAACAGTTTCTAAAGCTCTCTCTAAAATGACTTTAGAAAAATCTTGTAGGAGTAGATTATTGATAATAGAAATAAGTTTCAAACCTTTTAATGTTCTGAAAACAATGGGGTCAGAGAGAGGTCCCACTCCTTTGGAATTTCGGGCTTGAATTCTAAAATAGTACACAGTATCAAGGTTGAGATCCATAATTTGATGAGTCAGTCGATCACCACTGATTGATTCCATAATCCAGTCATCAATTGGTGTATTTTTGTCCAAAGTATAGAAGAGAATATAAGCTGAAAAAAAATAGAGTGTTAATAAATGGAAATACAGGTGGTCATTTTTGTTAAAAAGCATATTTGGTTCTCAAGTATCATTTATAATGTTGATGGTACATTAGAAAATATAGTACAGTATTATACTTATAAGTAATGATTTTCATCTTAACCCACATATATCATTGGAATTGAATAAATAATGCTGTAACAATATTAATATTTCCATGAGGAAAGAATCATTAGGAACAAAAATATTGAATAAATTTCAAAACAAATTATACATGCTATTCATAAATTCTGGTTGTCAAGTTTGTTGGTAAGTATCATGAAGATGAAATAGATGACAAATATATAGATGACAAGTTTTTCATGCTTTGACTGTAGAGGGATAAAAACATTTGCTTTTTGTTCCTCACTAAGGCATATAGTTAACCGAATTTCTCTCTCTAATCCAAAGTACTGTAGAGAAGGACAGGGAAAGTCTTTAGTAAGTAAGATAAGCACTAAGTGATAAATTCTTTGTGCAATAAAGTAAAATACAAAACAAACTGTAGTCTTATGTGACCTTCTGTTCTTTTAGTAATTATGGAAGTATGCTGGAAAAGGGGGAAGAGAATACATTGTACTACCTATTACGCTGAAAGTACACTAAGTATTGTCAGGAAGCTTCCTTCAGTGGTTAATACTTAGTGGTTATAATATTGAAATCGACATCCTTTCATCTTTATTGTATAGATGAAACCAGAAGAAAAAAGAAGTTTCCTATAAATATAAGGGTGGATCACTGGTCTTCCTCGGACTGCTGAATAATGGAATGTATTTTATTATGTATCCAAGTTCAATCAGAAACTCTAATTTGGGGAGCTCACAGTTAGAATGCCTCAGAGTGCTCAAGATAAGTATAAGCAATAAGAACACCATGGAGATAATTTCTTTTTATGCATTTATATATCCCAACATCTTTTTTAAAGAAAAAAAGCTGGAAAACTTGATAAGACTATCCAAATTAAGTCAAATTGATGACTAATGAAAAGGTGCTCATGCAGGAAAATAGTAAAAATTATGTTGGAAAATGAGGATACACACACACATGCACACACACACACACACACGCACACACATATATATACATATATATGGTATTTTTAGTCTAATTTATATATTATATTAAAGACTATCCCCACTTGTCTTTCATTAATGCTTGCTTTAAAATTATCACCAGATTGGAGATACAGGACATGATGGAGTCTGTCTTGATAATTTAACTTGTCTTATTGATAATTTCATTATCTAAAAGTTGTAGGGCAAAGCAAAGGAGGAATTCTCTTACTAGCAAAAGGGAACTGATTTCTATTGTGAAAATGTTGAGAACACCAGAGATAAATGACTACTTCATGTAGAACATGTGAAAAAGGAGACCAAAAAAGCATCTGACCTGAATCCTGGAATTTAAGAAAATAAATGAAAAGGATTTTTAAAAAAAGGAGAAATCTACCAAAATATATGAAAAAAAATTTAAGATGGCATTCTAAAGATGCAAAGAGAAATAATTCTAGAAAAGAGGGGGAAATGGGAATTGTCTAAAAAGATTAATGTGTATGCACAAGGAGTTCACCAACTAAATAAGATTTTATAAAGACATAGACTGAAGATAGATGCAAGGGCAGGTAATGGAGGATGAATACACAAGTATGGCAAGGGCCTTTAAAAATAAAGCTTGAGGGCAAAATCACAGCATACGTTGAGGTGATTAAGGAAAATTAAGTAGGAAATCTGAAGCTGTGGTAGTAGTGGGGAAAAAGGTGGCTCAAGGCAGGGATAATTCTATTGCTGAGGGTGAATGAGATGATTCATTGACAGTAGAGAGGAGGTAGACAGAGCTTTTTAGATTTTTTTCTTGCTCATATTTTCATTTGAAAGGACATTTAATGATTTTGACTAGAAAGGATAGAAAAGAAGAAAGAAGGTTACAAAGGAATTGATGTCTAAGCCAAGTAAGCAGCCAATTAAAAAGTAGCTTTTAGGTTTCCTTGATGTGTTCTTTTACTTTCCTTTTTCATGATTTTTCTCAAAATTTACTTTTTTGACATTCATTTTTTAAAAATGTTGAGTTCCAGAACCTTTCCCTCTCTATATCCTTTCTCTCACCCATTGAGAAGGCAAACATTATAGCAATCATATATCTGAAACTGTGCATCATGGCTTCTGGTGATCAAGAAGGCAGAATAAGGAAATTTCCAAGTTCACCTAAACCCACTCCAAACAACCACAAGAGAAAAATAAAATACCTCAAAATGAATTTTGGGATGACAGAACCAACAGAAGATAGAGTGAAGTAAGGTTTCACCCAAAGAAAATGCAGAGGGGCAACTGGAAAGACCCCTTTTGCTGGGGTGAGATGAAAGGCCTGGAATCAGCAGCCTGAGGAGTGGCCCTAAGACAATGATGGGCAACCTTTTGAGCTTGGTGTGTCAAAATTCACCAAAAAACCAAGCATAACTCGGGTGGTGTGTCACTTAGAAAAAAAACACAATTTCACGATATTTATAGTTTAAATAACAAAAATGTATAACTGTAATATATAACTGTATTTAATAAACCAAAATAGGTAAATTAATATAGGTAGAATTGTCATCTATAATGCACAGTGTCTACACTACACTACAGCAAATGTTTCATCCTTGGCATGTGGACCCCAACTTCTCTGTATGGCTGCATGTCATCGAAAATGGCTACATGTGTCAGTGCTGACACGCGTGTCATAGGTTTGTCATCACCACCCTAAGGAATGCAAGCACACTCTGAAGAGCTTGAAGATCTGCCCACTGAAACACATACTGAGGGGTTTGAGAAGTGACCTGGTTCAAACACACCTGGGGGAACCCTCAAGGAAGGAAAATTCTCAGCACTCATAGTACAAGGGGGAGCTGATGGCTGAGGAGTGGGATCCAGGTAAATCCACTGGATATGGCACCTGGGAGGTACATTAACTCCCTCCACCCTAGAATTGGAGCAGAGCCTCAACATATAGGCAAGATCATGAAAAAAATAACCCTAAGATAAATAAAAGAAATTATGTCATGCAAAACATATTTCCATATTAGACATGTGGCCAAAAAAAGAAGCCAAAAAAAAAAAAAAGGTGGAAAAAAACCACATGCTTCGGTCTGCATTGAGTTTAGCAGTTCTCTGACTAGAGGTGGAGAATATTTTTACAATATATTATTAAGCATATTACCATTGAAAAGATACACAGGTATGTGGCATAAAGTTATTAGCAATGAAAGATATAGGGGGAAAAAAGGATATAAGCTGATCAGATAGCAAAATGAGGGATACATGATATAAAAAGTGTTTACTCAATTGGTTTCCAAACAATATCAAGAGAAATAGAGGGAGACCACCAGCACATGGGTTGGTCTCCTAGTTGATGATTTATGCCAAGACATGGATAAAAGAAGCATAGAATGAGATGTACTTAAATCAATGGGACCAAAGTTCCATCAAAGCTTGAACATATTTATCATAGGTCAGCATTAAATAACATGTATGTAAAACATTTAGCAATTTTACAAATTCTGTATATATTAACCAATTTTCCTATTGCTTCTTAATTCTAGTCCTCTCTCTTTGTATAATACTTCCAGTATTTCCTCTATACAATTCATTTGTACAAAGCTTTTTGCATAATATGCCCCTCATTAGACTGTAATCTAGTGCCCACTACATGCCACACACTGTACTAGGTACTATACAGTGTGTAGATCCAATGAATGAAGGTGCACTGGGTAGATCCAATGAATAGCACAATAGGTCCAACCTTCAAGAAGTTCACAGTCTAAAGGGGAAGACATTGCTTAGAATGAGACTGGGACAGGTAATACTCAGGGGGATGGGGAAGTAATACAATAGGGATAGGAAATGATCTGAGGAAGTCAAGGCTTCAGAATTGATTTCATTTTGCAGAAGGATGATATTCTAGAGATGATGAAGTCCAGAAATGATATAAGAACTTCTGATGTGCCCTCCTTACATGTTGGAGGATCAGGGAGCTCTCCAATGTCTACCTTCTATCAGCTCTGATCAGAGGGAGGGAAGGAGCCCTGGGTAGGGAGTTCTGAGGAGGTGGAAGTTTCAGAGTTGATTTCATCTTTGAAGAATGATGAGTTTCTGGAGATGAGGGTATCCAAGAAAACAGACATGTGGGAAATGGTAAGAATAGGATCTTTTATCTTTCTTTGTAGCCCCAGTTCTTAGGAAATTAAATAATGATGTTTATTAACTGATTGACTGACAAGGAAATTCAGTGAGGTAGATAGAGAAGATATTTTGATCATTTGACAGATAAGGAAATGAATCACAAAACTTAAGAGATGAACAAGGTCACATATATGTTTTGTTTGGTACAAAAACCTAAAATCTTTTGATTTCAGACAAAGAGCTCTATATATTATGCTATCTCTACAAATAATTAAATACCCCTTACTATATATATAGATGTAAAATTAATATTTCAATAATTTACATAAATTGATAAAATTTATCCTAAAGGAATAGTTAGATTAGATTTGATTAGTTAGATTCATAGAATTTAGAGGAGGAAGGAACCTGTGGGATTGTCAAGCCCAAATCCTTCATTTTATAGTTGAGAAAAAATGGGTACATATTATTTTTCTTTTTGATATTTCTGAACTCATAATAGTTTATTATGGAGACCACCATGACCATGTATTAAAAAAGAATAATATTGCTTCCTTGAGATCATATTGAAATTAATCCAAAATGAAAAAAAATTATTTAAAATCAAGATATTATGTAATCTCTTATGAAGAAACTTTTGAATTATTGCTATAAACTCCTAAATCTTCCTGCCTCTAATTTCTTCCCTTCCAAATCATATCATGTAGTATTGTGAGATTAATTTTTCTAAGCATAATGGATTAATTCTACTTAGAGCTTAAAGAAACTTCTTGACCTGAATTCAAGCCAGCCTGATCTTGATCTGATCTTGAATCAGCACTCTAACTATATCTACCACTACATTTTTTTAAACCTTTGCCTTCTGTCTTAGAATCTATGTATCATTTCCAAGGCAAAAGAGAGGTAAGGGCTAGGCAATTGGGAGTAAGTGACTTGCCCAGGGTCACACAGCTAGGAATTATCTGAGGCCAGATTTGAACCCAAGACTTCCAGGCTCCGGGCCTGACTCCCTATCCTCTGAGTCACCTAGCTGCCCCTCTACAATTACTTAATAGGAATGATTTGTTCTAATTACCTGACCTTGACACTCTCCCTAACAAAAATTGTCAATGGCTTAATTGTTCATATGCCCCATGGTTAATGAGTACTAAAGGTAACTTTAAAAAGAAGACATTGCAAAAAAATTTCTAGCAATTGAAGTATCCTTGGAATAAAGAAATAAACTCCAAGGTGACTACACTGAAGGGACAACATTCAATGTGTTATATATAAACCCTGGATTGAAGAGTAAGTCAGATTATTTTTAGTCATTTCTCTTAGTGCCTTATACATAAATACTTTCACATTCTATTTTTTTTTTGTTGTTGTTCCCTTCCTCCTTCCTGTCCCCTTTCTCCTTCCTGTTTCAAACATTTGGCTAAATTCCAAAATGTGAGGTTAGGAGATAGCCTGAGACTTCTGGTTGCCTGGAGTGTTCGGTTGCAGGAATTGCTTTTGCATAAATATAGAATATATGCCACATTATGATGTATTCCACACCTCCTCTAAACCCCAGCCATAGACCAGGATGCATGGGATACCAGCAGTGTCATACTCCTGATTTCAGATATGTAGGAAGATGATATATAACACACATATACATTTCTGATGTGAATAAAAATACTCAAGTGGTATTCAGTGTTTGAGTGAGCCTTTCTTTTTTAGAAAAATGTGTTCTTGTGAAAGTGTAAATATATGGAGAGGGAATGTGGAATACTTGCCTCTTCCTTCCTTTTTCTAAAGTCAATTTATCACATTAAGAAGTCGCTAACTTGACAGGGCAAGAATGTAAAGTTCCTATCTAGTAAAAAGAAGATAGTTGGCAGCATTGCTCACAGCTTCCTACAATGAGCTGCATGTCTTCAAATCGGCAGAGCCCAGTGCCAATCTGAGTTGTTCTGTGAAATGGTAGCCTCTGTCTACCCATCTCCCTGGGCTTATGCCATTGAGAGATAGCCAGATGTTACAGAGAATGGAGCACTGAACCTGAGTTCAAGTTTGAACTCAGCTACTTAGCTGTGTGATCCTGGGCAAATCATTTAAGCAATGCTTGCCCCTCTTCCCCCTATGATATAATGGGAATAATAATAATTGTGGGAAGCCATTCTATGTATTAAAGCCTTTGGAGAAATAGGATCAAATTTAGGGCCTGTTATCTGGATTCCCTATGTGACCAATCCAGGCTGAGGCAGTCTTTGTGTTTGGTTCTGGTCACCTGAGCCCCAAAAGGCTCTGGTACCAGCAGGTAGGTTAATCCAAAATCAACTTGATCCCTCCAAGAGGCTATTAGGAGTCATTTAGAGAAACAGAGTCTGTAACAGATATTTTATCTGGATCCCATTACAAAATCATCGGCAAGTAAAACTGTGCGTATGATTTTTCTGCACTGCATGTCAGGAATGCAGACAGAATGGGCCATCTAAGATAAAAATCTGAGGCTCCTCTTTTGACTCAGTTTTGATCCCCACCTTTCTTAGAACTCCTATTGGAAAACTTTGAAGTGGCAGACCAGCATCTACTGAGTTAATGATTGCTCTCCTTGACAATTAAGAAGCCTGAACCCTAACAAACATTACTTAGATAAGTATGGCGCTTTTAGTCTTGACTTTATTTGTCCAGGTGCCTATAATCCTGGAAGATAGAACTCAATAAGTGAGCATCTCCATAAAAATATTTCCTCTCCCAGAATTATCCCTACTAATTGATGGTTGGAATTTGGCCATTGTCTTGGTACTTATACCTTTACTCTTTAGACTTTAATGGGTTATGTATGATCTGTTACCCCTTCATAGCTGTGTTCTTTGTTTGAAACCAGTATATAATAAACTCCCAAGCCCACAGACTTTGGAACAGCATGGGCTAACCACTAGTCTAGTTGTTCTCATTTTCTTTCTCCTGCCTTAACCATCCTATGCCACCACGCCGCTCAGGACCCCAAAAAATCATATAGAGGCATGGCCCCCTATAAATAATAACTCCTGTTGTGAGTATCAAGTGAGATAATATTTGTAAAGCACTCTGCACAGTGCCATGAATATACTAGGGATTCCCCATTATGCATTCTGCTACCATTTCAGACTCATAATATATAAGTAAAATAGTATGAAAGATGATACTTATACTTCCTAAATTTTTATACACATTTTTGCTTCTCAAAAGCTTTTTTAAAAACAAAAGTCAAGGAAAAGGGGGCAGCTGGATAGCTCAGTGGATTGAGAGTCAGGCTTAGAGACAGGAGGTCCTGGGTTCAAATCTGGCCTCAAACACTTCCCAGCTGTGTGACCCTGGGCAAGTCACTTGACCGCCATTGCCTACCCTTACCACTCTTCTGCCTTGGAGACAATACACAGTATTGACTCCAAGACGGATGGTGAGGGTTTAAAAAAAAAAAAAGTCAAGGAAAAAGAGAATGTCTAGGAGGAAGAGATCATTAGCAGCTGCAAAGATGTCAAAGATGATGAGGTTTGAGAAAAAGCATTTGGATTTAGCAATTATGAGAATTTTTTTAAAAAATCAGTTTCAGTTACTTGGGAGCCTAGAAGTCAGATTTCAAAAAAGGGTTGAGAAATACATGAGAGGTGAAAGAGTGGAGGGAGGGACTGCTGATAACCCCTCTTGTGGGATTTACCTGTGAAAGGAGATATAATCCTTGCATTATAATTTTAGGAAATGGCAGGGTCAAGGGAACATATTTTAGGGATAATAGACATCTGTAAATATATATATATAGATATAGATATAGATATAGATATATATATGAAATGAGGATGGAGTCAGTAAAGTCAATAAAGACGGAGAGGTGTGAGATGAGAGAGAGTGAATCTATAATGGAACCACCTTTTAGAGTAGTTGGGGTAAAATGAAACAGAAGGCATTCAAGAAGAAGGGCTGACCTTTACAAAAAGAAGAGTCACATAATTGTCAGAGATTAGACCAAACAAGAGAGTAGAAAACAATTTATATAGATGAAGTATGGAGTAAAAGAGAAAAAAAATGATTTTAAAAGATGATCCCTGAATTTCTTTAAAAAGGGTGAACCTAGGTTTTCTGCTTAAAGACAATGCTTAAGGGACTGAGTTTAAAGGAGAATATTTGGAACATATTGCCAGGAGTATGACAAAAAAGACAAAATTAAGGTTATTCTGATGAACTAATGAAGAACTAGCTGAAGGACAATACTGTGAACTGGAACTAGATCCAGTTGGCACAGTTATGTGATTTTTAAAAAAAATCCTTACCTTCCATCTCAATACTATATATTGGTTCTGAGTTAAAAGAGCAAGGGTTAGGCAATAGGGATTAAATGACTTGTCCAAGGTCACACAGTTAGGAAGTATATAAAGTCAGATTTAAACCCAGGACCTCCTATCTGTGGATCTGGTTCTTTGCCATACCACCTAGTTGTCCCCAGTTATGTGACTTATTTGATCTATGTTCAACAGCACTACTGAAGAACTGAAGAAAATGGATGTCTCAGAATAACTAAATTTGAGATTTGGCAATAAGATGAGAGCATAAGAAATTCAAAGGCAGAGGACAATATATTGTATTGATCATTTCTATAGGATCAGTTCTGTGAACAGAAAAATGTGAGGTCAAGTAGAGTTGATAGAATGGGAGAAGAGAGAGTTATGAAGGAATGAAAACACAAAGGGAGAATAAATCTGCTTAGGAAGAGGGAGAATATAGAGGAAACTATGTATAGAAGGGTGGGAGATTTTGATATAAGAGGCAAATTGTGGTTTGAGATCATGGAGGTAGGGGATGAACTTTATAAACCTAATGTTAAATTATTTGAGAAAGGAACAACGTAAAATCCAGTTGATTAAAGCAACAAGGATTTAGATTGAGAGAGAAAGATGTATGGAATGAATCACAGAGGCAAAGTGGTTGTTAATTGATGGCATCAAAAGCAGGATCTGGAAGTGGGAATGAGTTGAAAAGATTGTCCCTTACTTTTGGCCAGAGATTCAAGGGTAGGAGAGGAGAACCACTCTTTTTATGGAGGAGGTGACCAGGAATTAAGTGTCTTCCAGAAGAAAGGGTTTTTATAAATACAAATAGATGGGGAAAGTATAGGAGGATGATAGCTAGGATGAAAGAGAGTAGAAAGCCAGAGGATGCTACAATTATTTCTCCTTATCAAATAATAGCAATTTCCTAAAATCACAATCTCCTTGAGGCTAGGAAACAAATCTACTATTTGTATGTATAATCTACAGCTCTAGTCATGATATTCTACATACAATAATTACCCTCATGCCAAGAAATGCCTCTGCTTTCCCTAATTAAAGAAGGATTGTATTCACTTTTTTTGGCAACCAGTTTGCTAGTTGGTAGTCACTTAGTTAATGATCATTAATCCAGTGATTTGAGAGATTTAGAGTAATATCCCCAAATTTGCCTGAATTAGAATGAATGAATTTAGGCAATGGCAACCTCTAGATCATTATGGATTGCCTTCACTTTCATAATTCTAGATTGGATTACATACACACTATGTTTAATGAGTATTGTCTGTCTCTTAAAATTATTTTCAAGTCAGCCCTTTACCAGAACTGTAAGTATCTTATCATTCAGTCATTTATCACTGAATGTGGTCTCTTGCTGAATGATAGGATCCCTTCTACAATCATACAATGATCAATCAGCTAGCCTCTCTTTGAACACTTTCAGTGATGTTGAACTTGTACCTCAGGTGGTGTCATAGTTCCCCTCCCCTTTAAAAAGCTTTTTTGTATTCAATATTTTTAGTATAAAAAGATTCTAAAGTATTTTAGAATGCTTATAAAAGTATTTCAGAAAAAAGTTCTCCTTTATAGTGAGCTATCTCCTTGCAGTTTCCCTACCTTGATCCAAGTTTTGCATCTCCTGGAACTACCTAGAATAATTCTAACCCCTCTTTCATGATAAAGGTGTATTTTAGACATTATTCGCTTACAAAACATACCATTGTAAATACCTTCATTGCTATATCTGAGTTTGCTGTACTCAGCTGCAGTGTTACAAAATTGTCAGTGTTCTGGTTAATGTTCCTGAAATAAGGTATTCTAAAGATAGATTTTTAATCTCCTTAAGTTCCACTTCAGGAAGAGGCCCAGCACAGTTTTCTCTCCACTTCCCATCAGCTATATTGCTTATGGACTTCTATGGACTACTTCATTATGCCTTCTTGTTAGGTCTCTTCTTCACTTCCCTAATCTGCTTTTTTTTGTGGGGGGGATTTCCTTTTGTTTGGTTGTCTTTTCCCATTAGATTGTAACCTTCTTGAGTTCAGAGGTTATCCCTTTTTTTATTGGTATTTCCATCCCCATCACTTAACACAGTTTCTGGCACATTGTAGGCACTTAATAAATGTTTATTGACCAACTGGCCAACTGATTCCCCTGTTTTAATAAAATTCCAACAAATGCAAACAAATCAACCAAACAAAAAACGGAGTCTGGCACTGTCCAATATGAAATATACAAAAAACCCAAGAATGTCACAAAAAAAGGAATAAAGTCCCCAAGAGGGCAGACATAAACATATTTAACTTAGTGACTTGTCCAAACTTTTCTGTAAATTTTAGACTAGAGGATGAGGAAGTAACCTAGAAAACCTGAAATCTTTGCTTAAAGATAGGGAATCATGATAATTTTCCTAACCATTTCTCTTGGCGATAGTTTATCTCTGTATTGAAGAATAGAAGTCCTGGATACCAGTTTGATCATGCATATTTTCTGGCCTCTTCTGTAATATGTAATCACAATACTTCAAAGGAATAAACATATTCTCTTTGAAAAACTGGGTCCCATTTAAAATGGCCTTAGAAAAGTAGAATGTATCACCTTTTATTCCTAAACATTACCATAGCTATTACATTTCTTCACTATGTGTGAATAACTTGTTTTGAGTAGTGAGAACAATGTGAAAATAGAGGGGACACATATATGCTGATAAGATTTTTCACACCAGGTAATATAAATTCACCAGGCAGGATTTAATTGTATAGATTTATACTTCATGGTTTGAAGTTGTTGTTTTTTTATTCTCTCAACAAAATCACTGTTTGACTTCCAAGCATTCTATCAGTTATGTTGAATCCAAGGCAACCAATATCAGGAATAAGTGAACACTCTGGTTGGTAACTTTGTTCCTTGATAGAATATATGTCACTTTTCAGGCAGAACCTATATTTTAGGTACAATCAGTAAATCACTCTTACTATCTGCCAAGCACTGGGTTGAGTACTAGGGATACAGAGAAAGGCAAAATTAAAAATAAAAAAAAGTTCCTGCCTTCAAGGAGTATATATTCTAATGGAGGAGGAAATATATAAATAATTAGTGAGGTACAAGGTAAGTGTGCAGTAGATTGAAGACAGTAATAGAAGGGAAGATGTGGGATTGGGGGATGGGGTAAAGGTTCATGAAAGTCTTCCCGAAGAAGGCATATACCATTGCTTGTCAAGGTCACTTCATTCTTAACCAATTTGGTATCTACTAATTTTCCATATGCTTTTATATAACCATTTATAACATGCAAGAGATCTGTAATGTAATGAGTAAAGGGAAACCTAGATTCTAGTCCTGTCCTTGATTTAAACTATGTTGAGAGAGAGAAAAAGAAGAAGGAAGAGGAGGAGGAGGAAGAAGAGGAAGAGAAAGAGAAGGAGAAGGAAGAAGAAGAGAAGGAGGAGGAGGAATGGGAAGAAAAAGAAAAAAGAAAAGAAGGAAGATAATGTGACAGCTCTCATGCTTATACATGCATACACATATACCCTAGCAGAAACAACAATGAAGAATGAAGAAACTGAAATTAAAAGGAAAAAAAAAACATGGAAAGAACTCGCTTAATCTTCAAAATGCCTAGCATGTTGACAACTGAGCACATGATATGTGAATAGGTTTTATGCTTCTCTTTTGATAAATCTGACAGCTCAAATGAGAAATCTGTTTGGTGATTGTAGAAAGAGGGATTTCTTAGAGAAAACAAGTGTTCAAGTTACATTTAAATTGCAAGTTAAATTTTCACATTACAGTGTTCTTTCATTTTGTAAAATTCTGGAGGATAGTAGCATGAAGATGAGTCTATCAGCTGACCCACATTCCATAAAATCATATCACCATCTTCAAATACTTTCATTACTTTGTTAGCATGTAATGGCACTATCTTCAGATTACCTCTGCTATGGAAACAAAAAGTGGCACTAGCATGTGCCTAACCCAGTGGTTCAAGTTAATTAGACTATAATGTGCACATTTCAAATTGTACAATATTTTTTCATAATAATTATATGCTATGGAGACATCTATTAAAAGCCTAGAGTGATAATTTAAATGCAAAATTCCTGATAGAACGCTATTATATTTTTTCATACTAAATTAACATTATAGGCTTCTAATGGGTGCTTTAATTAGGAATTGATGTTATCAGCAATATTTGGCCAAATAAAAACTGCCATTGGGAAACATTCATTAAGCTAAATCTCGTCAGTCAATAGTAAGTCTTTTCTGAGTCTTGTGACTTTAAATTTGTACTAAGGAGCTACCACTGTAACAACAAATCTGTTCTCCTTATAAAATGCTAAAATATGTGGTTATTAAATATCTTTCATATTTCATCATTTTTAGACTAACTACTAATTATTTAACACTTCTAATCACTGAACTACATATATTAGGACCCTTCTGGCATAGAAGCTTTGAATTAAAAGATATATTAGTGTACTTTTTTTCTTCAGACAAAGAAAAGAGGTAGCAGCACTTTTCTGTAATAACAAAAATGTGGAAATGAGGTAGATCCTCATTGATTGGGGACCTGCTGACAAACTGTGATACATGAGGAAATATTTCAGTGCCATGAGAAATGATGAATATGATGAATAGAGAGAAGTATGGAAAGACTTAGATAAATTGACTCAACCAGGAAAACACTGATGACAACTATGTAAATGGAAAGAACAACGCAACAATCAAAACTGAATGTTACAAAATTATAATGACTAAGCTTGACCCCAAAGAAGAGATATGAAAAAATATTCCCTTCTCCTCTGCCGACTCCTTTCTTCTACAGTGTTGAGAAGAATACTGCTTGTAACTCTAGACTCTTTGTCATATGTTGGTTCACTTTACTGAATGTTTCCCCTCTTCTTTCTTTAGTCTTTAATATAAGAAATAGAACTCTGAATGGAAGGAGGGAAAGAAAGACGTAAAGGGAGAAATGTAGGTGATGTAAAAACAATAAGAATTGTATATACATTAGGACATATATAATTATTTTTGTTTATACATGCATACATTTGCATTTATAGGTATATATACTATATATATATAATTATGTACATCTATATGTACTTGTCTTATATTGTGCCCCCATACATATATACAAATATACATATATTTTATATATTTTTTGTTTTTAAATCAATACATTTCCCCCTGAATCCTTTTCACTCTCTTCCTCCTTATTAAACTCCATTCTTTACGATTTATAATTTAAAAGAAGAAAGAAGAGTAGAAATATTCAGCAAAAGCAAACATATACACACATACACATACATGCAAAAAAGGGCATGTGCTCTTCTCATTCTATCCACTTTCTTTAATCAGTTCTAAAATGGAACTTGATGCTAGAGTGGCCCAGCTCTGGTTAGGGGAAGAAAAAGGAGAAAGGAGTAAGAGTGCTCTGGGATAGCCTGTGAGAGAAATCAACACTCAAAAGGAGATATGGATACAGTGCTGAAGTAAACATTGAGGTTGGAAGAAAAGAAACTGGCCAGATTTGGGAATGAATGAACACTGTGTTACTTACCAGTAATTTTTCCATTAGCTTCTAAGGGAGGCTGCCAGCTCACGATGACAGCTCTAGGCTTCCCTTCCCGAGTAATGACTGTCAGATCCTTAGGTGCAGAAGTTGGAGCTGCAAAAGCAGATGGAAACAAAGCTTTATCACTGAGAATGAAAGAAAACAAATACCTGTGGGATTGTCAAATAATTCTGCTTTGCCAATAGTTGATCAAGTACAGTATTGTTCATTTTGGTACTTCCTTCCTTCTTTTCCCCTCCACTCCTCTCCTACTTTGCCATGTCTGAATTTAAACTAAGTGAGGAGAAATAGTCAGGGTATTCCATGGAAGCAAAAAGTATTCCTTTTATGGAACAGAGCACACAGCAATGAAGTGTTTTTAATTGATTTTTACACTGAAAAATTCAGAGCAATTATAAGTAACTGGCTCCCTACCTCTTTAGCATATAGATTAATTCACTGCCCTATACTTTAAAAAATGGAATCTATTCTAACCCACCACTTAGAATATTATAGATTTTAAAGCTAGAAAAAGACATAGAGGGAACCTGCTCAAATGACAAAACTGAGACTCAAGGTCATAGAAATAGTAAGTGACAGCAATGGAAGTAAAACCCAGGTCTTCTGATTTCATTTCCACTCTCTATTCCTTTTGGAAGTTCATTTATTGGTGCTTTAGGACTTGGTAGTTTTAAACAGAAATAGCACCTAGCTGTCTTGGTTGCAATGTGTTAAATAGAAAGCACTGGTTTGTCCGTCAGGAAACCCAGTTCAAACCCCTGACCTTTGTCAATGCCTGTATGACTTGGGAAATTTATTCAACCTCCAATAAGTTAAGCTTTCTGGGTTTCAGTTTCCTCATAAGTAAAATGAAGATTTGGGCTAGATGTCTCCTGGGGCCCCTTTTAGCTCTAAATCTCTGATCCTAAACTATTCACTAAAATATAAATAAGAAGAAAAGAGTTTAATCAGAGCAGGGCAGATTCAGGATGACAAAGTAGACAAGCTGTCTACTTTGCACGCAATAGCAGCCAAGGAGGTATAGATAAAGGTAGGATTTCTACCTAATCTGTTAATTAACACTTAATCTGTTAATCTATCGTGGTTTAACCATGAAGAAAAATGACAGATATTAAATATCCCTTTTGCTCTTGAAAATTGTTGGTCTCTCAAGTTGGGATCATCAACGCAATATGTTTTATCTTCCCAGGACAATTGTCTTTGACTTGATATTTTACATATATTCTCCTCTTTCTTTTACTAGATCATAGATTTAAAGATAGAAGCAATTTCAGAGACATTCTATTCCAACTCTCTCCTTTTACAAATGAGGAAACTGAATCTCAAGGAGATGAAGCAACTTGACCCAAGATCAATCAATATCACAGAAATAATTTAAAACCAGGTCTTCTGACCAGAGTTGGGCATTCTTAGCTCTATATCATGCTGGGTTTTGTCTCTCCTTCTTCTTCACCTCTCTTCTTTTTTCTTTCCTATTTCCTCCTTTTTTTTCCTCTCCCCTCTCTCTGTCCTTCTCCCTTCCTTCTCTCTCTTGTCTCTTACTCCCAATATTATTAGGTAGAGTAAGGGTGACGAAAAAAGCTGGTTTCTTAATGTTTGTGCTGAAGTATATGACAAAGAGTTTGAGTGATTGTAGTGTAGAGATTTAACATTTGTTTTGAGTGCTTGTGTGGAAAAGGAGACAAAAGATGATTCCACATGAAGGGATGGAAGTAGAGGAAATATGAGTCACTCTGTAATGGCATCTCAGTGAGTGAATCAGCAAGTCAAGATTTATTGATTCCTGGATATTTTGAATGTTAGTTTGGGATCATTGGATGTAGATTTCTAAAAGCTTCGGAATATCCTCTTAGGAACCCTTGCATTTAGAGAGGCTGGAATGATAAAAAGTTAGAGCATACTCCCCTAGTCTGTGTCCAAACAACCAAACTGGGGCATATTTGATCTTTGTGATGAATCTCAGGGTCTGACTCTCATTTGGGGGAAATATGATGAAAAAGACTTGGCAGATATAGATATGTAATTGATACATATCTCTGCTCCTAGTTCATTTTTACATGAAAAAAAAAAAGGCACTTGGGTTAGGGACGGGATATAGTATAGTAGGATATCGGAGTGTGGAAAATGACTGAGTTTGAGATTATATGTGAACAGGTTATTAGTAAGAGAAACAACTTGAAAGGTAAGTAAGGTTTAGTCTGTGGGAAATATTGAACATACAGACTATAAATTTTGGACTTCATTCTCCCTCTTTTTCTCCATAATTTAACATGTTTTTCAATCCATAGTGTAATAAGCCATCCTAACCATCGCAGATTGGAACATAGGCCATTTCTTGACATCCCAAGAATGTATGGCTCTAACAAAGATTGCCCAATTCCCCCCATGTCCTCTAAACCTGTCTGCTTGACTGCTCCCCCACCACATATACGACATTTGACTATTTATGAGCTATACATGGTAGTGAAATCAAATCCTAGACCCAGTTTCACCCAGTGCCCCTTTAAACTAGATCTGCTTTTGACCTACTTGGAAATGTATTACATTTATTATACATGTACATGTTTTTATCCTATTAGAATACAAACTTCCTAAAATAAGGAATTGTTTTATTTCTAGCACTTGGGATAGTGCTTAGCATATTGTAGGCTCTTAAAATATATTTGTTGATTGATCTTTAATTCTGATTTTGAGTCTGACTCTGTATAAAGCTTTGTTTTCAAAGCATATAAGACCTGTCAATCACAGAGTTTTATTTTTTATCCAGAAATTTATTCTTGCCCCCCAATCTAGAGCTTAAATACTTGATTCTCAAAGTCATCTCAGGGCCCAATGCTACCTAAGACTGTTCCTATTCAGTCACATCCATTTGAGTTATGTAATGTGACCTCCTGAGATATAAGAAATAATAAATTAGGTCAACTCTAGATTACTGAGGAAGGAGGCTAAGAGCTTATATGCATGATAATGAAGACTCCAGACCAGGGAAAGTTACCAATAGGAAAGCAACCCTGTCACCAAAAGATAACATTGAAGACAATGCTCTCTTAAAAGAAGGGATTACCAGAGACAGAAACACAAACAAGTAATTCAAGAAAGTTGCTGGGCTAACCTATGGGAGGATGCAATGTAGCCATGAACTTCCTGGCATTTATCTGCTATTAAAAGTATAACAAAAAATTTTTAGTTCATGTTCGTAATTAGATAAAAGGCTGTGTGAGCCTTTCAAACTAGTCAGGATGCACTATTTTTTTTTCCTTCTTTATATTAAAAACCAAGTTGATGACTGGATAAAAAGAAGCTCCGAGGTGATGAGCCAGCTCATTTTGCTAGATGAAGGCATAAAATAAGATAAAATGATCCTTCAACTTCATCTTTTTTGAGTGTAAAAAATGAATCATCCAATTAAAGAAGTGAGGTATTATAATAAACTTTTATGCATGCTTTTATAAGATGCCAACAAACAAGGCCGATTAAACATTTTTATCTCTTTCTTACTGATCTTATTCTCTTATTCATTTCTTTATTTTTATCTGATGTGATTTCACCAATATAAGATATGGACTAATAATTCTTCTATAATTTTTAGCCTTAGAAAATTTACTTGAGTCACTGAGAGATTGTGACTTATTCATGGTCATATCCCTGACAAATATCAGAGGCAAAACTTAGGTCTTCCTGATTCCAATTCATCTTTACAAAAATCCCCTGCCACCTATCTATCATTCTTGGTTATATATGTATCTATAAATAACAGATAGATAAATTCTATATTGGAGATAGCTAGGTGACTTAGTGGATACAGTGCTGGGTCTGGAGTTGGGAAGACCTGAATTCAAATTTGATCTCATACACTTAGTAGCTGTGTGATCCTGGAAAAAAATCCCTTAATCTCTCTTAATCAATAGGAGAAGGAAATGGCAAACTACTCCAGTATCTTTGCCCCCTCCACCCCACAAAAAAATCTTATATTCATCATTGATGTGCTATGGTCTACCAGGTCATGAAGAGTTGAAAATGAGTGAACAATAGGAAGATTCTATATAATGTTTTTTTGCCAAAGACTGGGCCTGAACTATTTCACTTATTACTAATAAGATTGAAATAACAATTTTGCTACTTTGAATTTCTCTCATGTGTCTATTTCTACGGGATATCCATATGCAACTAAAACAAGATTGTGACTTAAAAAGAAGACAACAAATTGCTCATTTTTTCCTCATCATTGATATTTATATTACTTTATCTTGTGGCATGATATTGAAATGAGAAATGGTAGATTTAAAGAAGTGAGACAAAGAGGTTCACTGAGTTTGACACTAACTACAGAGCAAAGATAAAAATCTAGGTCAACTTTAAGTTCAATGTTTTTTTCCAGTAGACTGTATTGCTACTGTGGACATAATAGAGCTAAAAAATAATTCTAGAATCTGTATAAACTATACATTAATATGAGATACATTTAGGGGATTCAAAGATAATTTAGGCTTAGATCAAAGGTTTCCTCATGCTCGAGTAGAACAGAAAAAAAAAATCTACGGAATCTAAGTACTAGACAGTGCATGTTCAGTCACTTATCAAGGATTTAAATAATAAAGAGTCACAGCAATAGAGAAAAAAAGATAGTTTATTAGGTAAGGAGATTGACTAGGTATTTGATAAGTTGTAGATAGGAAAGACCACAAGGATATACTAAATTCATAAGTAAAGATATAAAAATAAGGAAGGGTAAATATTTTTTTCAGAGACAGCAAGTAAAGAAGTTAGTCATGAGCAGAGTTCATTTAGAGGAATGAAACCTGCATGCTGAAGTGAACAGGCTCCCAAGTTACTCATAGCAATGGATTTCCCATTTTTCTCAAGAATATAAAAGAGGATTAAGATATTCTCCCAATATTATTAGGTAGAGTAGGTGTGGCTAAAACAGCTGGTTTCTGAATGTTTGTGATGAAGTATATGGTAAAAATTTTGGGTGAATTTAGGATTGAAAATTAATATTTGTTTTGAATGCCCATGTGGAAGAGGGACAAATCATGATTTCCATGAATGGATGGAAGCAGAGGGAATATCAGTCACTATGTGATGGGGCCTCAGTGAGTGTCAGCAAGTGGAGACACATTGATTCTTAGATAATTTGAACATTAGTTTGGGATCATTGGATGTAGATTTCTAAAAGCTTCAGAGTATCCTCTTAGGAACCCTTGCATTTAGAGAGGCTGGAATGATAAAAAGGTAGAGCATGCTCACCTAGTCTGTGTCCAAACAACCAAACTGGGGCACATTGATCTTTGTGATGAATTTCAGGGACTAATTCTAGCTTTGGGGGAATATGATAAAAAAGCCTTAGCAGATATAGAAATATGATGGATACATATCTCTACTCCTAGTTTATTTTTACATAAAAAAAGCACTTGGCTTAGGAATGCAGATCTGTTTAGTAGGACACCAGAACATGGAAAATTTCTCAGTTTGAGATCATATGTGAACAGGTTATTATTAAGAGAACCTGAAAGTAAGTAAGGTCTGGTCTGTGGGAAATATTGAACATACAGACTATACACTTTGGACTTAATTCAGTAAGGAACAGGAAGTTATAAAAGGTTTGTGAATAGGAAAATTAAATGACAAAAATTATTTTAGAAAACTTGATATGACAGCATTGCTTACAATAGATTGAAATGGGGAGAGACTAGAAACAGGTTGTTCCACTTGGATTTCCCCAGGTACAAGTCTGTACATTATTATCTAAAATTGATGAGTTGATTAATTTCTCTATTGCGTATAGATTATGAATTATTAACTATTTCAAAGTTCAGTAGCTCAGTCGGTTTTCCACTTATACATTTCTTCCTTTCATTTATATCTCTAGATACTTATGGATTATTTCTTAATCATGATCAAAAACTTGGTATCTCATACATATGCTTAATACTGATCTTTGTAGACCACTGTTTCATTTTTTTGTTCTAATAATAAATAACAGAACCATGATTAGAAAATCACAGTTGACCATTCATAGCTTTTAAAATTCATCTTATATCAGAGAAAGTAATTTTATTTTAAAAAAAACACACAATTAGTAAATATCATAGTTTCATTCCCCACAAATGATATACAGCTGCAAACCCAATAATAAAGTACTTTAATACCTGTCTTCTTTGGAGGCCAACTTTCCATGAACTATAAATGCCAACTACTTCACATCACTATTGAGTTAAGGTTATGAATTTTATATTTATGACCATAGTAAATATAACTGGTAAAATTTCAGTGAGTTTCATTAACCTGAATTTAAAATATTTGAGTTGAATGAGGCTTTCAAGTGTCATCCTGTTGCCACTGAGAGGAGGTGAAAACATGATCTCTAGTTTATATCCCCAGTTGGAGTAATTTTGGGTAAGTTTCACTTAGGCTGTAAAAGTGGCAGTAGTAGGTAGTTAACTTTTTATTTATTTATTTTTTAGGAATAACTACCACAGTAATTGCTCTCATCCTAAGACATGCTTATTTCAGGTACATTCTTACAAGGTTACTTTTGGTTTTTAGTTAATCTGCCCCTAATTACTCTGACTTCTTGGGCTCACCTAGGAGTTCGAGGTCTCTAAGAATTAGGAATGAGCAGTTATCTTGGTAATAGGTCAACATGAACCTTTTCTAACAGCCTGGGAGGTTCATAAACAATATCCCTTCTTTATGTATTGGTTGCCTGCTTCCTGGAGGTAGAGGTAACAACAATAGCCATATTGAGTCAAGGAAAAATCACAAGCTTCCATCTGTCAATCTAGTTATTTTCCTCTATGTTCCATCTTCCATCACATCAGTCATCAGATCTCACTTCCTTGAGGAAATGTTCCCTCAACTAATTCAGTCCTCCAATTGCTTCTTTATTCCAACTTCCTTTAGTGCTTACATATTTAATCAAGAGCAGTGATTCCCAAAGTGGGCGCCATCACTCCCTGGTGGGTGCTGCAGTGATCCAGGGAGGCAGTGATGGCAACAGGTGCATTTGGGGGTGGTGAATAACTGTAAGGGGGTGGTTATAGTATGTGACAGGGGGCGCTAAGTAATATTCTTTCTGGAAAGGGGGCAGTAGACCAAAAAAGTTTGGGAACACTGATTTGCAGAGATGTGTAGGGATTAACCAGCCCACAGTGACAGGAAGTAGAAACCATAGAGACAGAAAGGAGGAACCATAGATACAAGAAGTGAGATAGAAAAGGGGCTGCCAGCATCAGTTAGTCAGTCTGTTGGTTGCTGACAATTAGGGCTGGCAGTTGCGGGGAAGTTGGCTGCTGGGCTTGAGTTGGTCATTGTGGGGTTGGTTGCTGGTGGTTTGGGTTGGTGATTAGTTGGTGGTTGGGAAATATATATATTGATTCTTCCTGGTGAGCTAAGCTGAAGGATGATCAGCTGGACTTTCTTTAATGGCAATTAGTGATAGTTATAGGCAGTTATAGGTAGATATAAGCAGTTTAGGTAGTAATTATAGGTAGTTATACATAGTTATAGGATAACTAGTATAGACATTAGGAAATTTTTTTTCTCTATCTCTTTCCTATATTTCTCTCCTTTACTGTAGTCACTTTATTATATTCTTTTACTATACCTATTTTAATTAAACTAAATTGTTAATTGTTAAAAGCTGCTAGAAGTTTTCTTTTCTCTGGCTTAAAGGGGATAATATTAATTTACTACTCTACTATATTCTTATTAAAACTTGAATTGTTAAAAAGTAGCTCTCCTGTTTTGTCAAATCTCCTAATTTAACCATTACATTTAATTGGCGAGCCAGGTAGGAGGGATGAACCCTCAATCTTCTGATCAGTTTCTTTACTTTTTACTGAAACTATTCCTAAGTAAAGTTCATAGCAGTTAATTCTGTTCCAGCTATTGATCCTTTATGTTAAATAGCACCATAGACAGAAAGTAGAACTGCAAACAAAATTAATAATTAGATTTACTATGATTCTGATTAGTCTAGTTCAAGTTGTGATGCTGTTTCTTGTATATCTAAAATGGCTTATTATCCAACAGAATATTACACAGTGGCTTTATATAGCACTGTTTTTAGCCATACTTATAGTGATAGGAAACTTGGCATTTTGCCTATTACTCCTCAGGAAGAAACAGAATAATAGTTTTGCTGAACTAAAAACTCACCTTGAAGAAAAAATAGAAAATAACTTGAGTGACCTTGAAAAGAAGCTGGAGGAGAGTCTGGGGGATCTCAAGGAAAATAACTCGAGTGACCTTAAGAAGTTGGAAGACAGTTTGGGGGATCTCAAGGCTTACATTAAAAGCAATGAGAAAAGCTTGAGAAATCCCCAGAGTAAGAAGGCAGATTTCAACACTCCCTCATCATTAGAGCTGACTCAGTCTCTATCCAGCCTTTCTCCATGCAATTCTGCTCATACTAAATCTACGTCAACTCCTCCTCATCCTGTTCTAACTATCCCTAAATCTATCCAAATTCCTCCCACTTGACCTATTTCCCCACCTAGATCCATTACCTATTCTATGGCAACTCAAACAAAAAAACAAGAGGCAGAAACCAAAAATAATTCAGTTACTGGCCTATTACCCTTAAAATAAGTACCCACCTTTAATAAGAGTAGAGATTCAAACAAAATATCCTTCTTTTGAGGATGACCCAATTGTGATTATTAAAAAGCTAGAGAGCCTTTTTGACAGAATGAGAGAAAAATAAAATCATCTCTTTTGTCAATTGGCTCAGGGAAGGAGAGCAGTTCATTAGCCTCTGTAAGACCCAAAATGGAACCTCAACATTGAGGAGGATTACACAAGACTATGCCAGACTTGAGAGGCATTATTAACCACAATGAGAGCTTACTCTGATAGGACTGGTACATGGATGAAATTTGAAAATCTTAAACAAAACCCATATTTTAATCCTTACACATCTCTGACAAAACTGTTAGAATTTAGGGGAATGAATCTTCCCTTTCTCTCTTATTCCTAAGAAACACCTCTGTAAAACTAAACACCTGTTATAAAAAGTAAACCAGAGCTACTAAACATTAGCTAGGCAACTGTGAACAGACCGAAATCTATGTATACAAAGTACAAATGCAAAGAAAGATTCAGGAGATAAGATGAGGATTTTCTGTACCTCCTATAATAAACTTGAGAACTTATCCAAAAATTGAATCTATCTTCTCTCCTTGAAGCAACTATGCAAACTGGGGGTTAGAGTCCTGGACTTGGAGTCAGGAAGACCAAAATCCAAGTTTTGCCTCAGACACTTATTCACTGTGTGACCTTAGGCAAGTCATTTAACTTCTATTTCTGTATGTTTCCTTACCTATAAAACTGGGATAGTAATAACCTTTCCTTTACAAAATTGTCCTGAGGAGTACATGGGATAATATTTATGAATAACTTTATAAACCTTAAAGCACTATATGAATGCTAGTTATCATCATCATCATCATCATTACTCCATTATTATTTTGTTGCTCCAGTTTGGCTTGTGTTCAAGCTTCACCAATTCCATGTCTTCACTAAAGTCTGCTTACAAGGTATCTATGGTGGCTTCATCCTCTGTAGATGTCCATGCTGGCCAATTCTAGAGAACATTATAAATAGCAAATCATTCAAATATTCTCTTTGACAACATACCTGCTTCATATGTGGTGGCATGTGCAGTCATACTCCATGTGCTGGACCTTTGTCCTTTGGTTACCATGACTGAGAATTCATACATGGTGTTGGGTTTAAGGCCTGTTGCTGTGTGACTCAGCGATGTTATATCTGCTGACTATACAAGAGGGGATAAAAAGCAAGTAGAAACACTGTGAAATCCAACAACATGGTAAATCAAGATATATAAAAGAAGACTATCAAATAATACAACAATAAAACACAGATTTCCTGGCAGCAGAATCACTTACTAGAATTACAGAATACTGGCTTTCATTTCTTTTGGGGAAGTACAAAGATACAATATGGGTTTATTCTCTGTTAACGGTAAAATAAAATATGTCAAAGAAAGCAAATTCTCATATTAAAGGGGCAATTTAGCAGTAGTCTTTCCTAATATAGGAATGTTTTTTGGAGAAGTAAACTGAAATGATAGGTCACAGACCATCTTATACTGGGATCTTTTTTGATTTAGGAGAATACTTGCATATGACAGATAACTGGACTGAATTTAATTTAGTTATAATATATTCAAATTATATTCATAAAAGGCTTTTAATATTGGTCATTGAATCTATAGAGTCATTGTTTATTTATGTAAGATTCAGCTTTAAGACTATATTTTGGATTATATCTCCTTGTAGAAATGTAGTATTTCCTTCTAGATGGATTATTAGCTTCATGTGGGGAAGAGGCTAAGTCTTAATTACTCTTTCCATCTCCCTACAGACCTAGCATATTTCTCTGCACAGAGAAGGAACATAAACATTAGTTGAAGGTCAAGCTGGAAATACTATTCCCCCGCACTGTAAAGCTTAAAATATCTTTGCAGTAATTTTCTCAGGTGTTCTAAGCTTGCCAAAGTCAAGTTTGTGCATATGTGTGTATGCATGTATATATAAACATATATGCATATGCATACATATAAATAAAAAACACAATACACACGTATATATGATTCTATCCATAAATCTTATGATTAAAATAATATTTTCCTATTTGATTTGTAGATCAATTACTATAAAATTTCTGCCTTTTAGTTTTCCTGGACTCTTTCGAACTCAGGTCAAATACTATCCTCTGCAGGGGTCATTTCTGGATCATCCTCAGCCACTAGTTTCTTTGCCTCTCTGGTTCTCCTCTATCTTTCTTTTACATATTTGTATGCATATAAGTTGGTTTTTAAGTAACTGGTTATTTGCATGTTGTATCCTTCATTAGAGTGTACACTTATTAAAAATTGGGACTGTTTTTGTTTTTCTTGGTACCTCTAGAAATTAGAACTCTATCTGGTACCTGGTAAGCATTAAATAAATGACTGTTGACTGAAGGACTAAAAATAAACACTTAAATGCAGTCATTTAAACTGAATAAAAAAGGATGAATTAATAACATTCAGGACAAAAGGATTTTATTGCTCTGCTGAATATTGCAACCATTATTTAAATGTGATGAATCCCTTGACATTTCTTGACTTTTGACAATAGATTAAGGAAACGTTAGTGAAGGTTAAATTTGTTTTTGTTGTTTACTGTTTTTGCTGTTTAAAATAAATCACCCTGTCTCCTGGGCTACTATATATATCACTCACAAGAAGAGAAGAATTTGAAGCTCTTTATAAACCTTATAAATATAGATTCATACTTGATATTTAGATCCTTGAACTTCTTATAGGCTTAAATATTTATTTTGTTTTCATATTTGATACACATGTTATTTTCCTGTTTGAGTTGAGATGATCAACAAAGAGACATTCTATTCTTCCTCCAGTTTCTATATAATATCTCCCTACTCACTGATTCTAAATATATGATATTTAGAAAAAAATCCTGTTTTTGTAAATTAGTACATATATCCCTATGAAGGAAATGATGGGGTTATATAGTATAAATAAATGCTACTAATGTGACCATCATCATGGACTGCCCTATATGGTAACTACTTGTGGGCACATAATTTCCTTGACTTGACCATAATCTCTTTTTACAAAGCAATAGTTTTTTACATGTTGCACATCTGAACATAGCATAAAGATTTGACTTTAGTAAGTGTTCCATAAATAATTGTGGGATTAATTAATAATCAATGTGGCTTGCTATTGAACATTTTTGCAGTAATAAATAAAAGACAATTGCTTGGGTTGATCTGGATCTTTAACTCTTAAGCTTTATTGTTTGCATATTTGTTATCACAAGTTGAGTATTCAAAATAGGGATTAAAGTAGGTGCAAGTGAGTACAAATAATATACTACTGAAGTAGGCACTCCACTCACTGTGTAACCATAGACATGTCATTTGACTACTCTGGGACTCTTTTTCCCTACTTACATAATGGTCATAACAAATGCACTATGTAATGTATAGGATTATAGGAAAGATGAAAAGAGGTAATCATTATGAACATGCTTTGAAAATTACGGAAATTGTGTTATTACTGTTCAGTTTTAGAAAGCTTTAAATTAGTTAGACTTTTAAATGGATGAAAGATGCTATAAAATGTGTTTTGTAAACTACCTTCCACCACTCTACTAACTATATCTTTTTCCTATTGTCTCTTTGCTTTTAATTTCCTCTTGGTGAATTAGGGGAGGGTGATGAGCGTGGTTAGGGTTGGTCTTTGGAATAAGCAATGAGAGCATTCTTGTTGCATTTTCTACACTCATGATAGTATCCACAGGAGAAGGGAAAGGGAGAAAAGGCTTCCTCAGGTCCATTAGTAATTTAAATAGCTATAGGAAGGGTTATTCTGGATCCAGTTTGTTCTGACTCACAAGAGACATTTGTTAAATTTGCAGTAGAACACTTGCACCTTGGAAATAAGCAAATGCTACCAACAGTATTTGATTTATTGTTTTGTTGATTGACAAGACTTAAAACATGATGGGACAAAATGTTAATAATGTAGATTAAACTTCTTTGTTGTGCATGCATTTTTTGAGAATGGGTATTTTATAAAATACTACAGGTAAGAGATTAGTTATATCACATTAGAGAGTTTTTAAATATCTGAAATTGAAATTTAGAATGCCTCTAGTCCAACCTTTATCCAAGTAGTCAATAGAATCTCTCATAATAGTTATCTAGATGCCATTTGAAAACTTTCAGTGACACAGAAACTCATTACTTCATAAGGCAGTCTATTTGAGGGGGTGTTATGTATATTATTAAAGAAATTCTTTTGGGAAATTTTAATTATGACTTAACTATACGAAAGGATACTCATCCTTCGAAAATTTGGGAGTTAGGATAAGCCTGATACAAACTCTCATGACTCTGCTGGATTTATCCTGTTCTCCACTTAGCAGGGTAGGCATATCCATTGTGTGAAGTGAATGCTTATAGATGTGGTACTATAGTTATATTTGAAAGCTTTCATTGTGTTGTCATATTCTATACATTAATTCATTGCAATCTTAAAGGGCAAAAATGGGGAACATTGATGAGATTGTGTTTGAATATCAGAAAGGGATAAAGAACTATTCTAAATAATTTTACACTTGGTCAAAGGCAACATATAGACCATGATTTAAAAAATGTTCCACTATGTTCCTGTGAATACTTTGTTTGATAATGTGATGATGCCATCAAGTTTTTAGGTTAATACTGTAAAGAGATGGACAAGCTACTTATTTCAGTACTACTATGTGCTTATCAGGATTCCTCAAATCTTGGCCTAGCAGGTTAACAAAATAAAAAAGACTGCTTTTGAATGGTTTAGACTAAAATTATCATGAAATGTAGATTATATACAATTTTAAAGTCAGGAAATAATACTAAGAGATTGAGAAATAGATGCATTATCATTTTTCTCCAATATCTAAGCTTATCTCTAGTCAGATATTTTCAAAGGAAGCTCTAGCCTTGAAAATAGCCAGAATATGAATTTTAATTTGTCTTTGTTCAATGATAAAGAATCAGAGCAGAAGGGAAAGGAAAACCAAGGCATGCCTGAGCCAAGCTACTAATTTTTCTTGGTGGGTGCTGAAGCTTATAAACTTATTAGCAAGGCTACATTAGCTCACAAAATCTCTCATTTTTCCCTTAATGTTTGAAGCAAATATCATCTTAGCATCCAGAGAAAAAATTAGGCAATAACCACTAAACTGTGGTTTCTTTCTAAATAACATACCTATTGTAGTTTATCATTTACTATTTGATGAGAGTAATTCCCCCACCCCTTTCTATAGGTGATATTTGTTATTTCTCAAGTCTAATGTAATTGAAATTATTTAAAGAATGCTGAAGTTTCCTTGGGCATTACCTAGGCTAGGGTGGCTATAAGTGGGAGTTTACCATTTGGCCATTGTAGCCCTAAATGCATCAAGTATTGCTCAAGGGAAGTGAGGAGGAAGGTTTTAGAAATCTACCAAATTTATCAGAAAAAGGTAAAACCAGTATTACTATGTTATGTAGTCCTCTCTATGTCAAAGTGGGTACTGTAAGTCTAAACATAAAAGTCAGAAATTCTAAATTTTAGATAGGATGGTGCTATAAAAATAAAAGCATGAACATTTTCAGGCAAAAGCTTATATGTAACTTCCAGGTTTGAACACATTCCTTCCAAAATTAGTCTATAGGATCATTGTTGCTTTACTCTATTAAAAATAAATATCCAAACCAAACTAGAAAGCTGATGGTGAGAATTGCCAGCAACATTACTTTCCACTACTTATTGGATGTAGATTCAATTAACACTACAGATACTTAAGTATAAATATAATCTCTTCAACAATCCTGCAAGCATCAAGAAAAATTCAACAATGGAAGAAAAAAAATACTTGGTTGATACGACATAATATTAATTAGAACTTCACCTTGTATTTTGCACTTGCAGAAAAGCTGGTTCTCCATCGGACAGTGTAAAAGCGAACCTCAGTTGTTTTTTGATTCTTAGGAACAGAGTTATCTGCCCAGCTGACCCTCACGGCATCATGGGTGAGTGCAACAGCCTGAACACCTACTGGTGGGAGCATGGGGGTGGAGATATCTGGGACTGAGGTAGGGAAATCATCAGGTAAAGGATAAAAATCAGCTTCCAATGGGTCAATGGGATCTGGGTTAAAAACCCACCAAATGAAACAAACAAATACATAAATAAATAAAATAGTTTTAAAAGAAATATTGGTGATAACATGTCACAATGAGTTAAATGCATGGCAATAATGATGAAGGAGAACATGGGAAGAACAGAAAACATGTCATTAATTCAATCAGAAAACACATTAGATATAATAATGCTACTTCATAATAAGTGAATATTTCCCAAAATTGGCTCCAATTTTCTTCATGCATTTTGAATACAAAGCTACAAATTATATTAAAAAGTTATTGTCTTCTCATGTATATATTAATATATTTTTAAAATAGTAGAAAACTGATTTCTGAATATAACTACAGTTTAAAATTAAAAGACAAAAGATATTTTGAAATTTGTGATCCATTTATTCATATGGGAAGACATTTTTCATCTTAGGACTCTAATTCCCTTCTCTTACTTTCTTCTATTCCAGATCCCTTTCAAATTATTTCCCTATTATGCTTTTGTTATTGCTCATCTTATATTTGTATGCATATTTGGGAATCATGAAACAAAAAGAGTAAAAAAAGGAGTGATCTGAATTTCACAATGACAGGTCTGCTACAGTGACAGTGATTCACATTCCTGACTGATTTGTGGTTTGGTTTATCCCAGAAGAATCATTTTTTCCTGAAAGTGTCAACACAATCCAGTCATATGCTTGTCAAAAATGTTGTCTTCTGGTAGTAACTACAGTGGCTCATCTTAGTCAGTGATCTACAGAGATAGTGTCAATGACTCAATTTCAATTTTCCCAACATTATTGTAGTACAATAGGCTAAGACATTTAAGAAAATCCAAGAGTTTATTTTTATCATGTACATTCAAAAACTTTATCTCTGGAGGAGCCATAGAGCTAGAATCTATACCTTATAGACTACAAGCATTTGGAAAATGCAACACTTTACTCAAGGATAACTGATTTTGTCTAATGATGGAATGCCATGAAAATTCTTCTGAAATTCTCTTATTACATTTTAGACTGAGCAAATTAGATTTATAACTGCTCATTTGTGACCATAGTAATAATTACATTTTCACATACATCAGATGGAGAATGGAAAAGGGAAAAAAGGACTTTAAATAGCATTCTAATTCTTATTTATAAATGAGATATGACATTATGGGCCTTAGCTATGGGCAGGATATTTGAAAGAATCAACTAGAATTTAGTACATTTGTTGATATTTCCTCACAACATTTATGTTTTTTTAAACGTCATGACAACGCAAACTCTTGTTGATTTTTGATGATTGCTTCACTTTGTCCAGACTATTTCATATGTCTTCCCACTTCATCACACTGTTTTCCACTGAATTATTTAGTAGTTTACTGAGCTCTAGTCTTTGGAAAAGGAAAAAAAATAGAAAAAGAAAAGAAAGGGAAAGAAAAATGTGTTTAAAATTTAATGACAGAGCCAGGGCTCTTCAAATTTCCTTTGATGTCTCTTTCATTATGGCCTCCTTTAAACCCAAATGGATTTATGAAATGATTGGGAGAAATTGAAGACAGTGATGTCTCACTAAGGTCTTGGATATCAGGTGGATATCTGTCAAGTTAATGTAGCAGATGAAGATTTTTTTAAATTTAATTTTTGGTATCTATTCTAAACCAGAGTAGATATTGTCTCACTTTATGCTTTTAAATGCTCAGTTAAGTTTTTTCAGGCTATTTTTACAGACAGCACAAATAAAGCAGACATAGACCTTTTGGCTTGGAATCAGAGTTCATTTTTCTCCCTTTTCTATGTAGACAAGTAACTAGTTTTTCAAATTTAGTTGTGTTAGCAAGTGTATTAGTTGGAAAATACTGAAGGGGCCAGGAGCTATCCAAAAATAAAAGATTAGAAACCTTCTAGTAGCAAAAATATTATATCTTGAAACCAACTATTTCAGAATCACCTATTGGACATGATTTGACTATTTAGTTTCTGAAAATAGGTGGTTGATTGCTATATTTTTTTTAAATCACCTTTCTTGGTGTTTCTATATGGACAGCTGTGATTTTAGAATTTCTTCCCTAGAATAAAAGATATCTGGCTTCACTAGATTTTATTGTCCTCAGACATAAACTTGTTATTCATTTGACACTTCCTCTAGAGATACACTTGCATACAGATCTTGCTAATTTGTTTTTCACTCAGGCCTGTCAGGTCAGAGACTATTAAGGAAGCACAATTAAAGGACTTTCTACCGATGCTGAACAGTTTTCCTGTGAGTGCTGTTTTGATTTTCCGGTGGCCACAGCAAGGAGGTAGCTGATGTCAGAACAGATAAATTAGAGAGTTCTAAAGTAGGGAATTTTGTGCTAAAAATTGAAACAAACCCAATTCTGGATTGGTATGTCAATAGGCTCCCTATAATTTAACAGATCTCTAAGGTAGAAACCAGGTTTAAAGAAAATAATAGTAATTATCCCCATTTCAGCAACAACAATAAAAACAAAACCTCTCCCACATCCTGACTGTATTTCAATGGAGATTTGGTGGAAAATATAAAATTAAAAAACTCAGTTGATCTGGTGGAAATTTCAAAGGACATGGACCTATTGCAATGTACTTAGGGAGTGATTATGACTTCTCCCACTCCTGTTTACCAAGGAAAATGAATATTTACAGAAGCAGTCTTCTCCTTAACTCTACCTAGATGTATTTCCTTGCCTGTATGTATTTTGTGTTTTGTTTTGTCTTTATGTTAATCATATACCAAGACTGCTCACAGAAATATTTCAGAAAAGTCATATATGTTTTTTATATGGCTACTTATTTGACATTAATTTGATGTACTTATTCTCTAAAATTCACCCTATCTATCTTTTTATTTGTCCACTTGTTCCCAGTGACCCATACATTGTTTGCTAGGAAGTTCCTGACGATGAGCATGAATTTCAAGGAAAAAAATCAAATCGTGTCACCTTTCAGGGAAAAATATCAAATGAATATTATTTTTATGTCCATCTCCCTTGAAAGCCATTGCTGCCTTCTCCTTATTTTTCTTTCACTGACTTTCTACATTTACTCCTCTTTCCAAACTCTGAAATTTTTTTTGCCTCCTTGTCCAATTAAGATTAGAAATACAGAAGGATAAATATATTTGATGAGCCATAGGCATCTTTGGAACTATGTGTGAAGAAGGATAGAGGCTACAACTGAATTAATGAGAAAGCATGAGACAAGGAAAAGCATGAATGGTAAAAGAAGTTGAATGGCTCATACTGAGCTGTTTTCAGTTTAGCTGGAGTTCTGTACTATTGTCAACAAATAACTACTGTCATTGGAATCTCGATTTTTTTTTTTTACATCAACTTTTATTGCTTAATATTCATAATTTGCTAGTAGTTGTAGAGAATAAGTCATATGACAGATGTTGGTGTGCTAATCCAATGAACAGAGCTATTGAGAAAAAGAAAAAGCTTATCACAAGTCAAACATCTCAGTATCCATGTCTTAGAATTTTATTTCTACAGCTCTTTACTTAGAAAGAAAATATTTTATGAGGAAAAATGTATAGACTTCTCTCTCAGTTATCTTTGTTAATGAGTCAGAAAGAAAACTATAGAAATGAAATCCTGGGTAGTCAAAAAATATCATTGTATGAATTGAGAGCCAGGCCTAGAGATGGGAGGTCCTAGGTTCAAATTTGACCTCAGACACTTCCCAGCTGTGTGACCCTGGGCAAGTCACTTGACTCCCATTGCTTACCCTTACTACTCTTCTGCCTTGGAGTCAATATACTCCAAGACAGAAGGTAAGGGTTAAATATATATATGATTGTAGATACTGATTTCAGATTTGGGTTCCAAGCAACTACCTCAGTTGTCAAAAAAAAATTACATTCTTCACTTTATTTGGAAATGAAATGTTATCAAAGAGATTTCAAGACACAGAAACCATTTATCCAAAATATCTGGCTCAACACAGTCTCATAAATATGTAATTCAAAACCACTAGTAGAACTAAGTTCAATCCTTGGATATTTTCAAAATTATCTGTCACATCTGATTTTAAATAATACTCAGGGTCAGCCCTTAAATAATTTGTACCACAAGGAAAAATTCTTTAGGGTTCCTGAAATAGATCTACTTTCTATGTATTTTTCCCTATCTTTCTTCCCTTAATTCCTTTCCCTAGAGGTGTTCCAGATTCTAGAGATTCTCTTTGAATAAAAACTGCTTTAAAATTTTTGATTGTCATTAGGTCAATGACTGATGACAAAAAAAAAAAAAAGTATTATCTATCCCAATGGGATTTACATTTCAATAGGAATCAAAAGTCTTAATTAAGCTAAAGAGATAGCTAAGAGCTTAGAATATCAAAGAACCAGAAATTTTGGTCCAAGAAGAGACTTTGTTTAGCATCCTGAAATAACACTGTATAGATATCTGCCAACTCTGTGTAGTTCAAGACTTTTTCTAAGTCTTGTTTACTAGTAGGTCACACTGTTGTGATTAAAAATGACTTCTTTATCCTTCCCTTTCCCATTTTTAATACTTTCTCCTTTTTATGTTACTTGTAGGTATAGAATAGTAAGTAGCATTTATAAAGGCTGAAGTCTAATCCTAATAAGGATGGAAAAATTAGATTTTATTGTTCTAGAAAAGAATCAATATATCTGCATGATATTCTGACTCAAATGGCTCTAAGGGAAGCAACCTAGTAGGCATATGACCATGTGAATGACCTCCTAGGCAGATTCTAGGATCCAACCTTCAAAGGACAGGGACTGGTCTTTTTATGAGGATTCTCTTGACTCAGAGATAAATGAGTAAAAATATAGCCCCCAAATCTAGTAGCTGCTTGGTGAAGGACTAAATAACTGTTCCTAAATATTTATGAGTAGTCCAAATGGAATAATGCTTCTTTCTATTTAATCTAACTGTTTCAACTTTTTAAAAGAGTAAAACAGTTCTAGTAATCCCTTTCAACTAAAACAAAATGAGCTACACTACAATGAATTTTAAATTAGATGGATATAACATTACAATCAAAAGAACAGCGTTTTTATGTGTAAAAAATAACAGGCTTTGATGACTCAATACAATTCACATCTACTGACTGATCTGCAACAAGGACATCGATAGCTTCAACTCACCTGTCATAGATCTGGTGGTGGCACTTTCATAGAGAGGAACTCCCTCTCCCGCATTGTTAAAGGCTTTTAGGGAGATTACATAATGGGAACTTGGCTCTGCAGATGAAATAACAACAAAATGCAGGCAGCGTGTTAGTCAGGTTCCAAAATAACCAGGGTGAGCTTTTTCCCCAAACAAATATAGTATAAGGTAGTCGAAAAATGATTTTTTTTCAAGGAATAAGTGAATTATTGTCAAAGCTGTCAGACCTATTTTGCTCACCTACAGGGCTCCATCAGGGCTGTTAGCTCTCTGTTCTTTCATTACTTGAGGCAGATGAAAAGAGAATTGGAATGGGATTTGGAAGACCGAGGCTCATGTCTGACTATGTATACACACATACATATATATAAAGATATATTATAATATTATAAATACATAAATAAATGTAAATATTTAGAATATAATATATAATAAGCATGTACATAACCCCAGGGTTATTGTATAATATATAATAAATATATACACATGTACATATATGTATCTATAATTATATAATGGATATACATATAAGTAGGTATATACAATTAAAATCATATATACCCACAGGTAAACATATCTGAGTATATACATATTTATGCATATGTGTATAAATGTATATGCATATATACATGTTTGTAGGTCAGGAAATAACTTGTTTTGATTTATAATTGAAGTTTTCTAAATTCAGTCCAATCTGCTCTATTCAGTTTCAGTTCCTTCTCATTGCACATTAGCAGCAATGCCTATCTAAGATAGATGGATTTTTATAGATTAATCCAATGGGCCATAATCAGGACAACAGGTAGTTTTTATCCATTTAGTTTTTCTTGTACGGATTTTTAATTTGCTTTCTTTTGAGTAGTTATGAATGCCACTGATGAGATGAGACTATGGGATTGTTGTAACCAGAAAAAGATTCAGCTTCAGAGAAGTGTCTGGAGGATTTTGTCACCTATTGAAAATCTTTCTTTCCTTTGTACTTTAATATCAGAGCCTCCAGAAGAGTGGTGTGGCACTTTTGGTGAGCATCCATCTGTTTTACGCCTAGTTTGATATTTCTTGCTGTGAGATCATTTCACGTTAAGTCTGTGGTTCTATCACAAGGATAATTAATGTCTTAAAATACTTTGTGGCATTTTGTACCACTAAGTTGAATGTGATTTTAAAAAATTATGACCAGCAAAATTATAAACACCATAGGATCTTGCAACCTTGCTTTTTAGTCTACTGAGAAACTGTGATAATGTGATCTCTTACTGAAGATCATCTACAAAAGCCTTTGTGTTTCCCATAATGCATTTTATATGTATTCAAGCACAGCATAGATACATGAAAAGTGAATCAAAATGAAGTATATACATATAAATATATAATATTGAAATAAACTAGAAATTGAAATGTAATCACAAGTTATTACTTCATATAACTACACATATATTTGTGGGTAGGTTTATGAGTTAATAATTAGTGATTCCTTTTCAATCCTCTCAGCCATTTTATTTTCACAGTAATATATAAGTCCAAGATTTTTTTCCAAGTATTCAATGTCCTGCTATTTTACAGATTTTGACAATCAATTGCTCAGCGCTTTCTAAATTATATCACAGTTGGCACTTGTTTGTTTTGTCTTTATATATGATGTAGTTACTTTTTATATCTGCCTTATATTTCATGGAATTTCTACTTGTGGTAGTATCCAAATATCATGGTTCTATTGTCAACAATGTTGTAAACAATTTGCCATAGAAATGCTTCATATGTTACATTTTTCAACTGTTGTCCTCCTAGTTTCCCCTAGGAATATTCTTAGATTAATATGGTTCAGTGGCTTTATGCCAATTTTTATGTAGACTCATCCTTTCTATTCTTCCTTCTTTTATAAGGCTACTTGGAATCTTTCATCCTCTTCCTTTTTAACATGTTGAAATTATGTTTACATCTCAAGTAAGTGTTTTCCTTAGAAAAGAGATCAAATGTTTTCTGGCTAAAATGATTTCTGGATTCTTTCAGCTGTCTAATCATGGAAACTACTTTGCGTTAGTTACAATGCTACAGGAATTAGTGATAGCTTCTGGATTCTTTTTCTTTAACTGTTTCCCATTTTTCAATAACAATAGCTTGGTTGAATAGGTCAGGTTGGAGTTTTGTCCACTCAAGAAGTTTTTTTTTTTTTTTTTTTCTCATCTTTTATCCCTATTTCCAGTCTTGCGTTAATTTTGACCTTTGCTCTAACTAGTTGGCAAGTAGTTCTGGCATGTCTTCCATAGGAATGATATTTTTTTTTCTCTAATAAGAGGAAGCAAATTTCACTTTCTTTATGGTTGGTGTTCACCACGTTTTAAGAACAGTATTCATAATGGTCACATATAAGGTTTATGAGTAGTCTACATGTCTCTGTGTTTTCATTTCTTGATTTTGAACCATATGTTCCTATTTTAGTGATTTTTGCCCTGTGCAACCTAGTGCCAATTTTTATACTGAAGTCAAAGAGCATCAGGTTATACATTGCCTTGCATGTCAGGTTCTTCACTGAATTCCTTATCCTTTTAATCCCCTGAAACAGCTAAATGGAAAGAAGTTCACAAGTTCTTGAAAAGGCAAATATATAAAATTGACTGAGTTGGCTTCATCATGATCCCAGAAGCAAAGCAGCATCTTTCATAAAATATTTTGTCATCTCACCTTGAAGTGCTGATGATTAGCATGAATAAAAGAACTACAGCACCTCACTATCTTTAGTGGTTAACTAATCGGTGACTAGGCTCTCCATACTTACCTAGCATTTTATATTCTTGTCTTATATTAAACACATGAAGTACTCTTTATTATTCATTTTTTCTTGGATATGAAGAAACTGAGATGAAGTGATTTGCTCTTAGTGGGCTCCAAAAATTTTATAGTATAAAGGATCTAGAGCTGAAAGGGATTTTTATAACTTTTCAGCTCAGGCCCTCAGGGAGTGCTGAGGTAAGAGCAAGAAGCATATTTGAGTTTGGAACTCTCAGACTCTGGCTCCAAATCCGAGTTAGGTTTTTTGATTCAGACATTTAGCTCTCCTTGTTTCCAACTTAAAGACACCAGTGATACTTGAATGGTTACAGGTGATATTTTACAACCTGTCAAGTGGGTCAATGCAATAGCCAACCCCTCAATTTACACTTTCCTGGCAAAAACATTACTGAAGTAGCTCTCTAAGCATGCATTAATGGCTTTTCAGCCTTGTAGAGTCAGTGTTATTTACTTGTTTTTAAAAAGCCTTAACTGGTGCATTCTTATTTCACAGTATTTGAGTTTCTGTCTGAGGCCAAATTAACACAAGTTATGCAGTTCCCTTTTAGCTGTTATCTAGCTCCAAGGAGCATACATCATTTTCCTAATCTCCCCAGACAATTTATATACAAGTAATTGTCATTTCACTCCTTTGAATATTGCTAATATTGAGTACCTATCAACTCCTGAATTATATGACTAATACTAGGTTCCTTCTTTAGCTTCAAGTCTAGCCCTGGTTTATATTACTTTATCACAGAGCCAGAGCATTTATAATTTACTATTGAGCTAACGAAATATACTAATCAGGAAGAACTACAAATTCAGAACCATTGGGCGGCTATTGCAGTTATCCTGGAAATGTGAGACTGGGAACTAATACTAAACTATGATTTAGTTGATTTTAATACTGCAGGAAATAAACAAGCACAAGACCAAAGTATACCAGAAGTATAGGCTAAGGTCCATGCAATTTGTCTCACTTCTCTTACATATAGATTTTTTATTTGTACCTATTTCTCAATCCCACAAGTAGTCACAGCAGATAGAATGCTGATCCAGAAGTCAAGAGGACTCATTTCCCCAAGTTTAAGACATTCACTAGCTGTGTGGCTCTGGGCAAGTCACTTAGCCCTGTTTGCCCAAGTTTCCTCATCTGTCAAATGATCCGAAAAAGGAAATGGCAAACCATTCCAGTATTTTTGCCAAGAAAATTAAACCATTCCAGTATTTTTGCCAAGAAAATTCCAAAAGGAGTCATGGCAACTTAGATATTACTAAAGTGACTGAACAAAATTTTCTCAAACCCAGCTCATTACCTTCTTTGTGACTTATTCTTGCTTCTATTGCCAACTTTCAGACTGAATGTAGATTATTAAAGGAGCAAATGGGACCCTTTCCCACTATATCTTGACCATTACCTTAGTTATATTTCAAGTCTCTCAGAGCTAAAATTAGCTTCACTATGAATAAATATGCTTGGCAGGAGGTTATAGTAGTTTCATAAGTTTGGACATGAGATTAGGGCACCCAAAGACCAATAATAATGGTTAATTGGTACAGTAGTGTTGTTGGGCAAAGGGGCAAAACAATGATTTATGCTAATCATTCCTTTTCTTAAAACTCTTCAATAATTCTCTATTATCTATCAAAAAAAGGTTTGTCCTTACTCTGATATTCATGTCTATTCAGAACATTACACCACCCAACCTTCCAATCTAATTTTATACCAGTGAACTCATTCACTATATCGCAAACCATATTCTTTGCTAATTTTTATATATATACTTTGAAATTTTCTCATTTATATGTTTGCTTATGCTGCTCTCTATTCTTGGAAAGCACCTTCACCTTCTCCTTTTGAGATATTGTTACCTTTTTTTTTTAAAATCCCAATAAAATAACCCTTTCTCCAGAAAGCCTGCTCAAATCCTTGCCCTCCCACAGTCAATAATTACATTTTTATCTTTTGAACCACCCATAGTGCTTTATAAGGAACTTTTTTTTAGCGCATACCATATATTATTTTTTATTCACATCATCTCTTTATAGGTCATTTCCCTATACTAGACTATAAGCTCTTTGAGGACAGAGACCAAGTTCAATCTCAATTTTGAATCACCTCAAGCATCTAGTGCAGTGCTCAGTTCACAGTTACGGTTTAGGAAATTCTTATTGAACTCTAGTTTTTCCTATTCATTAGGAGCCTGTAATTCAGGAGAACAACACAAGAGGGCAATATGTCTCTATTTTCTTGCACATGCTCAGAACTCTTTAAACTTTATAGATCACTAATTCACAAAGCACTAGTCATAGAATTGCTCCCTCAGTGGAAGCATCAAATGAATTAAGCACCTTTCATATTATCAAAATGGATGCCCCAAATGTATTAATCATTAATTGTGGTCAGACTTCATACTTCTGAATACATTTAATAGCAATTATGGGAATTATGGGTCTTTCCCTCCCAAGTGACTTTTTTTTGGGGGGGAAGGGTATACAAACCCAGTGCTTCTGAAAAAGACTTTCTAGCAATAATCACTTAATTTACTTTAATTGCCTCAGGCTGAAGATATTTGGAGTTTGCTAATATTTCTAGAGGAAATTCAAGAATTATGGAAATACAGAATGTTGTCACACTTGTTTGATAAATCTGAATCTATTGATGTGCCAGTCAATTTGATAGAGAAGAATTAGCTCTAGTCTTGAGAGTGAAAAGTTATGGGTTTGAGTTTCACTTTCACTACTTATTAACTGTGTAACCTCCATGAACCTCAATTTTCTTATCAGTAAAATGGCCATAATGATGATTACTCCACTTATCCATTAGAATGGTCATGAGAACAGTGCTTTTGTAAACTCTAAATGGAAACTATTATTATAATCTTGTGGCTGCTCAATTTGGCTTTAAAAAAGAAGGCTGGCAGTTGGCACAGAAAGATGCCTGTAAGCTATTCTTCATCTCCTATTGCCAAGACAAAACAAATCAAAATTAATGCAAACTTTTTGATTTTTGAAGCTTTGGGAAATTGGGATAGACACATATCAGAAGCTCTGAGAACTGCCTTACTACAGATATAACTAAGACATTTATCACTCCAGAAGGTTTTTGTACTGGCTTACCTATAGGTAATAGATAAATGAATTTAGTCTTGGGAGTGAAGGAAGAGGTCTGTGGGGGCCTCTTCCAATGTTTATTCCACATGGAGAGTCTTTACTTCATGAGGGAAAGTATTTGGAAGAATAAGATTATTTTAATTAATACTGAGTGTGAATTAAGTGCCAATGACAGGCACCAGATTAACACAGTGTATACTCATTTATTCATCACAGATTATATATTTCATGCAGACAGGGATCTTCCAAGCCAAGCCCTCGTCAAGGTTCAGTTCTCATGCTCATGTTGCTTTTGTCCTTTCTATGAACACTGCCAAGAAGTCAATTAGAGAAAAATAAGTAGTTATCAGCACCCTTAATGTGGACATCTGCCCATCACAACAAACCAGGCTGACTGGGAACTACTGAGTGTAGGTCACTGTTTAGTAGTCAGGTACTCTATTGTACTGGTAATTCCTGGCCTTCAATTTACTTGAATATTTAAAATTCAGTTTAGTCTGTTATTACTAAGTATAACTGATTCTATAGATTCCTCAGCATAAGATATTCCTTACAGTGTATACAGTCAATAAAAACCTTTGAAAAATATAAGAACTTTGACCAATGCAATAAGCAAACATGGTTCTAGAGAGCAGATGAATTAGAACACTTACTGAAAAATAGGTAGTACAGAACAAAACAGTACATTTGTGGTCATGGTTCATGTGGGTATTTATTTTACTTGACCATATAGATTTATTTAAAGGTTATCTCTACCCTGCTACTCCATAGAAAATACATTCTTGTTAAGTGAAAAAATAAATTATATCTAATTTTACGAACATTTATTTGCAATTTTCAATTTTTAACTAGGTGATGAAGATATAAAGACAAAGGGGAGAGAACAGTCCCTGTCAATAAGGCAAGCATTTTCTAATGGGTGAGAAAAAATATATATATATACTCAGATAATTATATATAAATGGAACTAGCAGGTGATTAGGAGGGATGTGGCTCAATGAGAAAACACTATTGGTCTGAGCCTTGAAGAAATTTGAGGTTTCTACTTGGAACATCATGCGGTAATATATTTAGAACTGGAAGAGGGCCATCTAAGTCCAAACTTGTGATTTTTCACATTAAAAAAACTGCTGCCCAATGAGGTCAAGTAAATTTTCCTGTGGTATTGGTATTTTCAAAGGTAGAATTTGAACTCTAGACTTCTGAGTGCAGAGTCATTGCTAATTCTACCCATACTACACTGAAGTGAAATGTCAACTTCATCTTTCCCATAAGTCTTGGAAGTCTGAGAAATTCTACATATACCAGAGTATCCATGTAATTTTGGACCACTGGTATGAATGGTGGTCAAAAGAAGATGTGTCCTTAAGCTCCATCCAGAGAATAGGCTATGGAAAGATGAAGAGCCTAGGGAACAACAAATAGCCATTTTGGCTGAAATGTAACCTAGGAAGAATAATATTGAAAGTGAAATAATCTGGAAAAATAGGATGGAATAGTCTTTTAAAGTTTTTTAAAGTGAAATCAACAGTCCTTAGCAAAACATTGGATGTGGGAGGAAGTAGGAAATAGTGAGGGGTTAAGGAGGACTCCTAGTTTGCAAGCATGAGGACCTAGAGGGACTGTCTTGTCCTCTAGGGAAAAAAGCAAGATTGGGACAAGTCAAGGTTTTGGGGAAAGACAATGACTTCTATTTTGGACATATTGAGTTTAAGATTTCCACTGCACAACCAGAATAAATGTATTAAAGATAGCTGGAAATGGGAGATTAGCTGGAAATGGGAGATTAGAGGTCACTAGAGAGATTGGGGCAGGATAGGTAGAGATCAGATGGGAAAGGATCTCTTGAATAAGTAGAGAAGTTGTGCTTGGTAAAGAATAAGGTCATTTCATCATGTGAGACAGGGATGAAGGAAGAGAATAGCAGAAGGCACTTGAGGGATAGAAGATAAGGATGAGGAGAGAAGATGGAGATCACATCAAGTGGCCACATTTTTTTTTCTATAAAATATTAGGCAACATTCTCAGATGAGAGAGTAAGTGATGGAGAAGAAGCGATGAATAGGTTTGGTAGAACCTTCGTGGGGAGTGAGTGAGACAGTGAGTTGATAGGGGGGGGGGGTATAAGAGTAAGATTGCCTAAAAGTAGTAAGCGCCCATTTGAGATAAAATAAGAAAATTTTACTTCCCTTTGTTCAACAGCACCTATGAAAGTATGAAGGTGACTAATGGTGGGAGAATCTAGTTCTGAGGCTTGGGTGGGTGTAATTAACAATGTGTTAAAGGACCTAATGATTCAATAGAGGGGGACAGTGTCAGGTTGAATTTGATTCACCACAGAGTGAAAACGGGGAGAAGAGGAGAGAGTGGCTAGGGCAAGAGGATGTCTCCTGGGAAAGAATTCAGGGGTCATGGGATTAGAGGTCACAGTGTGGATGGAGAGTCAAAAGAGAAACTGGAATTCAAGTTTTTTCCAACTCCACTGTTGGCTTGTCATCAATGTTATTATGCTCCATCCTTTTGTTAGAACATCAGATAAGCAATCTCTTAAGGCCAGAGACTGTGGTCATTTTCATCTTTTTATCTCCAGAATCTACCACTATTCTGGGCATATAGCTAGTAATAATCAATCATCTAGCAGTTAAGTGCCTACTATGTGCCAGGCACTGTTGGAATAAGAAGTATGACAAATTTAATTTATTTTTATTTAGCCTGCAGACTATAGATTAATACTTTATGTCAAGGAATTCAATTTAGGAGTGTATCAAAACATGCTGATTTAATTTATTACATTAATATCAAATGCTTCTGGGAAGTAAGTTGAACCACGAATTTTTAAAGGGCTATTTAAATTTACTTGTAAAGCCAAGTTTGTTGTCATTAGTATAGGATAATAATGACATCAATAATAGTGCCTGATATTAATATAATCCTTTATGGTACACAAAACACTTTACACATCTTATCTCATTTGATCCTAACAAGCTGATAAGGTTGAGAGAGAGGAAGAGGATCAGGAATAATAAGGAATAAACACTAGGTTTAAATTTCGAAGAGTACAAAGGAAAGTTAAATGGGTTTTTATTATAAGGAGAAGTCCACTCTGTAGATATGTTTGTTTTGTTTTTTTAGTGCTATCAGGGGAAAGAGGAAGATGAAAGCAGGGATAAGACTATTGCTTTAGGAAGATGGAACCATGATAATTAATAACAAAAGAATCAGAGCTTTTAATATCTTTATTTTCTCTTTCAACAAGAAAGACTTTATAACTGAAAGGGATTTAGTAGTGACTTATTCAAAACTCCTCATTTTGTAAATGAGGAAACTAAGGTTCAGAAACGGAATATAACAATCACAGGATTACATGATTAAAAGGTGGCAGGATTAGGATTCAGACTTAAGTCTTCTGACTTAAAATACAACACTTATTCTGCTAAAACCCAATGGTCACCTCTCTGATTCAATACAATGTAAATTCTAATGAGCAAGGAGTTACCTAGCTGCCTTTAATGAATTCAAGTTTAGAATCTGAAGTAGACTATTGTAATATGGAAAAGCAATATGCAGTATGCTTTTCCATATTACACTCTACTCCAAGTTATATAATGCACTTGCATAATTGATGACAGAGCTGCTATTAGAAATGTTTGAGACATTCTGGAAAATGGGAAGAGGGTCATAGGTTTGGAAAAGAGAAAATACTATCTAGCTTAAAAAAAAAGGAAGTAGAAAAGAATTTACAAACAGGACAAGTTCTGTGGATTTTATCCTGGCAAAATTCTAGAATATATTCTTAAAAAGCAGATCAATAAGTAGCAAGAAAAGGAAGCAGTGACAACAAAGGATAAAAGAGTCAATTGTTACAAAAAGAGAGGCAACCTGATTTGGTAGAGGGAGTTTCCTCTCATTGGAATTCACTATAATAGTTCTATTCTGTTCCCTAGGTAGAAACCGTTATGCTAGTCAATGGTGGAGATAAATCAAGATTATTTCATTCTGCTTCTCATCTAGTGAGATAGCACCTGCAAATAAATATTCAACACTAGGCAATAGGAGTAATAGAGAGTAGGATAGAAGAACATAAAAGAAATGGTAAATTTTATGAGGGGCTGGAGAAAGAAAACAACAACAACAACTAATTGGGACCAGCCAGTGAAGAAAATTCAAAGGTGATGTGATTAAGAGAATGGAGGAGTGGAAAGTAGTCAGTATGTTCAAGAAACAGTGTGTCTAAAGTATGATATAGAGTGAAATAATATGGAAAAAATGCAGAGAAACAGAAGTGTCATGTTGTGGAGGGTATTGAATATTAGATGAAGGGGCATTCACTTTTTTTAGGGAGGCAACAGAGAAACATTGAAGGATTTTTTTAGCACATGAAAGATGATAATATTTGGTCATATGGGAAATTCTCAAAGGATTTATTATTCCTTAGTCACCCAAAAAGAGGAAGCAGTTTAGAGGCAAGTGAGTCCTTGAAAGAATCTCCAGCTACAGACTCAAGGAAGGGCTCTAAATAACCAGGAATTGTGAATTTTCCCTTTGTTGAATCATGTTCTCTACATGTGTGCCTCATCATCATCTTCCCTTCAGTTTAAGTTCACTCTTCCCCTAGACTCTATGAATCTGTGAGAGAGTTTGCTCCAGGATTCTATTGGGAAACTATTTTTTACCAACTGTTCTTAGTATACCACCTTTTCAATGCCACTTTAAAAAGTTTTTTAAAAGCTATTTTGATATATTATTGCAGAGGTTGACTTGATAAGACTTAGTAACTGGATGTGGTGGAGTAAGGGAGTTAGAAAAGTCAAAAAGAAACTAAGGAAGTTTAGCACATCCGACATAGAATCAACTCTTTTGTTATTCAGTCATTTCCCATTCAGTCCTACTCTTTGTGACTCTTTTTCTTGGTAAAGCTATTAGAGGAATTTGCCCTTTCCTTCTATAGCTCTTTTTATAGAGGAAAAAGAATGGAGGCAATCTGGATGAAATGACTTGTCCAGGGTTATACAGCTATTAAGTTTCTAAATTTGGATTTGAAATCAAGAAGAGGAATCCTTCTGATTCCAGGTCACCTAAAACTGCCTGAATCAGCTAACTTTAAAACAAAACTTAAGAATCGATAGAGATTTCACAGCACATGTATAGCATTATTAGAGCTCTTGTATAACACTATCCTTTTAGAGATAAGGAAATTGAATCTGCATGATTATAAGAATTGCTCAATATCATTTGACTTAGTGGTGAAGACAGCATCTGAACCTAGGCATCTAAATCCTGCCTGCAAGTGGTCTTTCCATAATACCACCCAGTCTTTTATAGTACAAAGTACACCAGCATTAAATACTTGATCTACTCCAAGAAGTGAAAAGGACAGGAATGGTTTTCCTCATTTTGCAAATAGAGAAGCAATTATATTCAAAGCTTTCTCAAGGTGCCTTATTCCAGCTAGAGGTGCTTATTTCATCCTTCCTAAGTAAGTGATCAGAATTGTGTTAGTTAGTGGTGTCAGGTCTCCAACTGCAGTTCTTTGGATTTTAATTTGGGGGCACTTTTTCACTCAACTACTTCACTCAGTGGAAAGGCACAACTCTTTTCGAAGGATGTAAAGGGTCATAAAGCAAAATATACTAGGTCTCTTCTTAAATACACAGCCAATACTTAGAGCCAGGAATATGTGTCTGTTTCACTCAGTGAGGTATTCTTTGGCTAATAGCCCCAAGTCTGAGAAATGACTAAGTAAATGCTTAGATTAGGAAACACTGCACACTGATTAAAAATGGAGCACTTAATGAAATGATTTCTCAGCAAAGATTTGCTTTTGGAAAATAACAAGATGCACCGTTACATGTAACTAAACACATAGGTTTATTCATCCTTGTTCTCCTTTTCTAAAAATTATCTAAGTACAATAAGATGAATATAAAAACACTGAAAGATCATTCAAGCTCTCCATTCATAAAAAAATCACTGAGGTTATATCTGTATGACAACAAACACCTACTCAAATTAGTCATTTGAGCAAACAATTTATCAATTAATTAGGTTCAACATTTAGTTAAGCTACTGTTTTGTCTCTGTCCTGGACCAAAGGAAAAGTTAATTAAAGGTTTGAAATGGGACTGAGGAAGGAAGGGAAAAAAGGACTACTGCACATGCTCATATATCCTTTTCTTATATGTGCTATGTCTGCCTTGGACTTTGGAGATGGAGAAGAGGATTGAACAAAGTTGAAGAGTGCTGAAAAAGGAAGAATTATGATAAAGGATAAAATTAGAGGAAATGAAGTAGATAGGAAAAGGAAAGGGTCAGTAAAGGGACAGGAATAGAAAATGAGGGAAAATGGAAGAACCCTTTTAGAGGATCTCTGCTCCTAACCCCTTCAAAATTAGGAAATGGAATTTAGGCCAACACAAGAAGAGCTAGCACTCATTTGTCTCATACTCCTAAATTCAAGTACTGCTATTCAATTTTACTTTTAATTCAGTTGTGTCATAAAAATATAGTTCTTTTCTTCCTTCTCCTCTCATTGTCCTTCTTTTTCTTCTCTTCCTCTATCTCCTTAATTCCATTGGTATCCCTTAAATAGGGGAAGTCTGCAAACATAAAATAATTTAAAATGATCACCCCCTAAACATGTATGGGGAGTATGTATTGACCTTTATTAAATCAAGGTAAAATTTTTTAAGTAGATATTTTGAATTTTTTATTACTCCTAAAATTCTATTATTATGTGACCTAATGATCATTGCTTAATCTACAGATATTTTTTCTTTTGAATGCTATTTCATATGTTCATTAAGCCTTGGAGTATATCTTTGTCACAAATAAGTCAGATACTACTAAAAATTTGTACAGAGATTTTCCTTCTTGGCAATGAAGTGATTCCGTGGAGAGAGCACTGGGCCTGGCATCAGGATGACTCATTTTTCTGAGTTCAAATCTAGCCTCATATATTAGCTGCCTGATTCTGGGCAAGTCACATAACCCTGTTTGCTTCAGTTATCTGTAAAATGTGAAGGATACGGCAAACCATGTATGTATCTGCCAAGAAAACCTCAAAATGGAATCAAGAAGATTTAGGCATTACTAACTCTTCATTACTAACTGAAGAACAACAAAATTTCCTTTCTACTGCAACAAGAGAGCTTCATTCATGATAAAAACCTGTTAATTTTTTTCATTCCCGAGCACACATTTGTCATATAATAATAAAAAGAACAATACTCATTTTTTTCTAATTCATATAAATTTTTATCAAGATACAGAGATTCCTTTCTAATTTCACATAATCTCTCTGTAGTAGTTCAAGGTGAAAGACCTTAAAGATTTTACTAGCCTAAGACTTTCTTATGCAAGACTTCTTGAAACTTTTGCTTTTTAATACATGTGCTTAAATAATCTGGGGAATCATATTGTTATAAGGAAAATATCTTGCTAACAAAAGTAAAAGACAAAAGAATTAGTGGTAATTCTGAGCTGGATATAATAGTGAACTCATTTTCAAAACCAAATGTTAATAAAACATGAAGAAATGAAATGAAGATAATTAAGCAGGAATAAAAACCTTGCAAAAATAACCACTGATGACGAATGACAAGAGGGATATTGTGTTGTGGGCTATTTGATCATAAACAAATAATCATGGGAGCTGTAAGATTAAAATTAATATCCAGTAACTCTAAGTATTATATTTTATAAGATTTATTAATAATCACTTGAAGTAAAAGAAATAAAATGAACAAAAGTAAAAACCTGAGTAAAGAAAAGTTTTCTCAGCCACATTCCTGGTCACACACAAACTTTATCTCCAAAAAGTAAGGCTATAATGTCAGAATGAAAGTGGGATTCTGGGATTCAGAGTCCTGGGGTTCAGATTCTAATTATATAGAGCTTACCACATAAGTTATCAAGGGAAGTGGATATTTTTGTTGTTATTGCTGTACTCAGTCTATATTTATTTGAAGGGGGGAGGAAATGGGTCCCATATTAAATGGATTTAAAAATCAACTTTGCTAAGAATTACCCATCTGGCAAGATTGATATCAACATTTACTAGGCCTTTGGAAAAAAATAGGTAGGGATAAAAATCTGTAAGCATCTGGAGGACAATAAAATCATAAGCAATGAGGAGTTTTGGGTCAGTGAAAAACACCCAATTAAAACATTACTGGATAAAGCAAGAGCCTGGAAATGTTACATATATCTATTTTAATAGAGTCTTTTACTTTTATACATGATTGCCATAAATTGTCTTGGATTGCAATTTAGAAAACTCATCGAAAGACTGTAAACAAAGGATAGTGAAAAACAATAATAAATGTTTTTGAAGAAAGATAAACAGGAATAGGTCACATATTATTTTAGTAACTCCATCAAAGAAAGATAATAGTCAAAGAGTAAGAGAAAATCTTCTGGTAGGGAGGTCCATGAGCCTAATATTAGTCTAACCATCATACAATAATACTTTAAAAATTTTTATTTATCAAGGAGAAGCAAGGTGGTTGGGACCAAATGTTTGAAGATAACAGCCAGGTAGAATTACCTGAATTAGCATGAACATTTCTTAATCAAGCAATCATTAGGCAATAACTAAATGCCTTCTACTATGTTTGCCAGAGGTAACTATACAGCTCTATGGATAGAGCACCAGGCTGTAAGTCAGGAAGACTTGAGTTCAAATCTAGAGTCAGACACTTAATAGCTATGTAAATCTAAGCAAGTTACTTAAACTTCGTTTGCCTCAGTTCTTCATTTATAAAATGAGCTGGAGAAGAAAATGAAAAACAAAATAAAACAAAACAGTATCTTTTCCAAGAAAACCCCAGATATAGTATGGTCTCTCAGAGTTTGACATATTCACATGCACAAGATCTCCAGAAATCCTGACATGGTCAAAAGATGCCAGTCATCTATAAGCAATGAAAGTTATTGTGAGAGAAATGTGTGCTTCAAATTCCCTGTTCCTATCTGTCTGCCTATAGAAGCAGCAATTCCTACTAGGTAGGCTTGGATTGAAGAAGACTGGATTTGAATACCATCTGAGATATTTAGTAGGTCTGAGACCTTTGTCAAGTCATGTGTGATCTCTGAGCTTCAGTTACATCATATGTAATGGAGACAATAATAGCACTGACCTCAAAGAACTATTTTTAACATTCCAATAATATGAATTTAAAATCTTGTGCAAACCTAAATCACTAGATGTGAGAAGCTAGAGTTATTATTGTCTATATTTTAGATTGGACATCTTTTTGTGTTAATATTCTATTTATTTGTTGCTTTATTCCAATAGACTATAATTCCTTGAGAGGAGGAACTGTTTTGTTTCTTTTTTCCTTCAATATTTTTCCAAATTTAATGTAAAAATAATTTTAGCATTTATTTTCCAACATTTTGACTCTCTCATTACCCCTCCCTTTTTTCTCCCTTCCTGAGATGGTAAGCAATTTGGTACTGGTTATGTCTATGCTATCATGCAAATAATATTTCTATATTCATCATTTTATGGAAGAAGATATATTAAAAATGAAGAAAATAATGTATTCAGACTCTTGGATCATTGTGTCTCTGAAAATAGCTAAGTTATTCATAGTTGTTCATCGTATATTATTGCTGTTACTATATGCAATGTTCTCCTTGTTCTGTTCACTTCACTCTGCATCCATTCATGTAGGTCTTTTTAGGTTTTTCTGAAATCCTCCTGGTTACTTTTTTATATCACAATAATATTCCATTACAATTATATACCACAACTTGAGGTATTCCCCCAATTTCTAATTCTCTGCTACCACAAAAAGAGCTGCTATAAATATTCCTATATTTATAGTAATAGGTTTTTTTGGATCACTTGGGGATACAGACCTAATAGTTGTATTGCTGGATCAAAGGACATTAACAATTAAAAACCCCTTTGGATACAGTTCCAAATTGCTCTCCAGAATAGTTAGATCAGTTCATAGATTCACCAACAGTGCATTGGTGTCCCCATTTCCCACATCCCTTCCTAAACTTATAATTTCCCTTTTCAGTCATATAAATTATTCTGCTAGGTGTGAGGTATTAATTCAGAGTTGTTTTAATTTGCATTTCTCTAATCAATAGTGATTTGGATTGTTTTTTCCATATGACTAGATAGTTTTGATGTCTTCCTCTGAAAACTGATTTTTTTCATATCCTTTGACCATATTTCAATTGGAGAATGGCTTGTATTCTTATAAATTTGACTCAGTTCTTTATATATTTGAGAAATGAGGCCTTTTTCAGAGACATTTGTTGCAAATTTTCTCTCCACTAGGTTCTTGATTGCATTGGTTTTGTTTGTGCAAAACCCTTTTTAACTTAAGGTAATCAAAAATTATTCTTTTTATCCTTATAATGCTCCCTGCCTCTCATTTGGTCAAAGTTCTTCCCTTATCCCCATATATGACAGACAAACTCTTCCATTCTCCTCTAATTTACTTATGGTAGTACCCTTAATGTAATGTTTTTACCATATCTTGGCATACTGTATGAGATGTTTATCAGTACCTTGTTTCTGCCATACTGTTTTCCAGTGTTCTCAGTATTTTTTTTTATCAATTAGTGAATTGCTATCAGGAATGCTTGTGGGTTTATCAAATAATAGGTTACTATTGTCTTTTTTCTACTCTGTATCATATTTATATCTATATGTAAATATATATTTTATATCTACATCTATACATCTATATCTATATATAGTTAAACTAATCTATTTCACTGATCCACTACTCTTATTTCCTAACCAGTACTGTATTATTTTGATGATTAACACTATAGAGTACATTGAGATCTGGTATGACTGGGCCACCTTTCTCTCACATCTTTTTCATGAATTTCCTTGATATTCATGACCTTTGATTTTCTAGATCAGTGGCCTTTTTTGGCCTACTGTCCCCTTTACAGAAAAAAATATTACTTAGCCCCCTGGAAATGAATTTTTAAAAATTTTAATAGCAATTAATAGGAAAGATAAATGCACCTGTGGCCATCACTGCCTTTCTGGATTGCTGCAGCATCCACCAGGGGGCAGTAGTGCCGACTTTGGGAATCACTGCTCTAGATGATTTATGGTGGGTTTTTTCTAGTTCTATGAAATTTTGTTAGTTTGATTGGTATGCACTGAATCAGTAAATACATTTATGCAGGACTGTAATTTTTATTATATTGGCTTAGCTTGCCCATGAGCAATTAAAGTTTTTCCAAATGTCTATTTGTATGAACTGTAATTGTGTTCATATAGTTCTTTCATTTGTCTTGGAAGGTAGACTTCCAGGTATTTTATTGGTCAGTAGTTATATTAAATGGGCTCTCCCTATCTTCCTCTGCTGGATGTTGTTGGTAATAAATGTATAGAAATGCTGATGATTTATGTCAGTTTATTTTACATTCGAACAATTTTGTTTTTGAATTGTTATTGTGATTTTGAATTGTTATCCCAGATACATGATACTTTCTCCCTTCTTTTGCATCTGCTCATTGACAGCACTGAAAATGAATTGAGCTCAATTACCAAAATATTTTGCAGAAACAAGGAATTCTAAAAATGTTTCTGAGAAAGGGTGATAATGTTTTTAATTGTGCGTAAGTGAACTAGGAGGATAATGTTATATGCATATTTGGACTAATAACCACTTCCAGGTGTGTCAAATATAAAAATTTCTCAGAAGCCACCAAGATTAGAGAAGAGGGATTTCAAAAATGTGATCTATTGTATGAATCCCCAAAGCATTGTCTTTTGTTTTACTTGAATTCTATTGTACTGATTATTGCTTGAATAATCTTCCTACTGCAAAGAGTTTGTGTTATCAGAACTTATTGTAGTGATGTGTGGGATTTGAACTAAAGTGACCATAGAGATAAATTAGGAAGGACAAACAATGAGACATGAAACTTAAAAGTCACCATTTGGACATAAATAGGAAGCCAGAAAAAAATCATTTATTTTTTGAAATCTGACAATTACGTCCATTGCACAATCCAAGAAGTCACTAACTCTGTTTCTTAGAACATTTAAAATTAGGAGTTACTGAAAGTTATTGAAATTATTATTCCTCGGAAGGGAAGAATTTTTGAAGAACATTATATTCTTAACATTATTCAATTCATACTACCTCAGAAATTATAGAAATAGTACTTTTAAAAATCAAAACTTTCAATGAATCATAAAGATTTATGAATTACCTTAATTCTTAATTTACAGATGGAAAATCTGACATTGCCCAAAAGGAAATTAACTTGCCCAAAGTCACATAACTGCTATAATTGGAATCTGAGAAATCCCTCCTCCAGAGTCCAATGTTAAAGTTTTGAGTTTTTCCCCCCACTAAATCAAACTCCTTCTCCATTCTGGGATCCCTCCCCATTTGAGAGTGTTACCTTTAAATGGTATTACCTGTGTTGAGGTCATAGACATACTAGAATATTTGTAATATGAATACATTCTATAATAGAGCAAACCATCTGTCTTGGCATAGCTCTTCTGTAAAACAGAATATAAAATCTGTAATGACTTCAGCTTTGTCAGCAAAATAACATGTTTTTTCTTTTGTGGTACATGAAAGATACTGATGTCAGTCTCATAAATTCATGAGCAATCATCCACTGTTCTCCATCAGCCTTTTTGGTATCAGAGAAGTCAGTAGTTGGCTGATTTTAAAATGAATAATTCTAACAAGAATGTTCATTTTCAATGTGAAGCATCATTTGCTTATGATCATAAATAGTGAGGTTACTACCTGATGTTTTTAACAAATGTTCAATACTAGGACACTCACACATTCTCATTCTCATCTTTTACATAGAAGACATAATGATTCCTGAGCTTATCCACCTTAAAAGGTGTCAGACTTGATAATGACCTAACTGGGCTCCTGTCCATGAAATTCTGTATTAGTCCTTATTCATGAAATAATTTTTCTCCTTTTTTCTTGTCTTTCCCACCTCTTTAAAATAGCTTTGGGGAAAATTTTGATAATTGAATTTATGTAATGTAAGATGAAAATCTGAATCAACATTATATTCAGTTCTCACCAAGATGAATGCTCCAACTAATGAGGCTAGTCACCATCCATCCAGGATTGTCTATCCAATGTGACTTTTGCTCATGACTTGGCATAAGATCTGGTTCTTCACCCAGGGAGCAAGATATTTTCCTTGCTTTATCTTGAAATCATAATACCACTGGTCAGACATATTGTCCATTTTTTAACCCATACTTCAGCATATGGCTAGCCCATCTTCTTTTGCCATTCAAACATCCACGACCCCCTCATCATTATTATTTCTATTAGGCTTCAACATTTGGAAAATGCTTTACATATATGCCACCTCATTTAGCTTCCTGGAGAGAAAGTCTAAACCTACTTAGGTATCCCTATAGTTTGGCTAATATTAAAAAGTTCACAGGACTGCATAGATAAGACAATGACTGAACTAGACAGTTCCTTGTGCTTATTCATCTACCTTAACAAATATTTGTCGAAGGAGTGAATGAATGAATGGATGGATGGACTTTTAAGTCTTTACATTACATACACAAAGAGAGCATTCCTTGAATTTAGAAAGAGCTGGTATCACATTCTGGGAACAAGGATTTTCCTTATCTTGGAGTTCCCTATACTAGTAAAATCAAAGATTCACTACTTACCTTCCAAAATGTGTACAGGTAAATAATACTTTTGGAGAAACAAGGGTATCATAGTTATTGATCAACACATGCAAAATGATGCCAAGAATTCAAACAATTATACAGATACTGTTTTTAAAATCTTAAATAAGTGCACATTTTTGGCAGCTTTTAGTACTTGTATTTTCTCAGCATTTTATACATATAGGCACAAACTTAATGTTACAAAAGTGATCAATTTGCATTGATGACTGAGTTCTTTAAGAATATGGGCTTGTAGAAAACTGGGAAGAATTTTTATGGTAAGTTTCTCTGATAAAGTCCTCATTTCTCAAACACATAGAGAACGGAATCAAATATATATGAAAAGAAGTCATTCTCCAATTGATAAATGATCAAAGGATATGACCAGGCAATTTTCAGATTAAGAAATCAGCTATCTATAGTCATATTAAAAATGTTCTAAATCACTATTGATTAGGTGCAAATTGAAGCAATTCTGAGAAGCCACCTCACATCTATCAGATTGGCATATATGGCAGAAATGGAAAATGACAATATTGGAGGGGATGTAGGAAAATTGGGACACTAATGCAGTGTTGGTAGAGTTGTGATTTGATCTAACCATTCTAAAGAGCAATTTGGAACTATGCCCAAAAGTATATAAAACTGCATACATTTTGACTCAGAGATTTTTTTAAAAAGGAAAAGAAACTGTATGTACAAAAATATTTATATCAGTTCTTCTAGTGGCAAAGATTTGGAAATTATGGGAATGTACATCAGTTGTGGAGGGGCTAAGCTAGTTATGGTACATTTACCATTGTGATGGATCACTATTGTGATATAAGAAATGATAAACAGGATGCTTGCAGAAAAATGCAGGAAGAATTATTTGACTGATACAAAGTGAAGTGAGGAGAACAAGGAAACATTGTACAATACATATTAACAGCAAAATTGTACAATGATCAACAATGAATGGCTTAGCTCTTCTTAGCAATACAATGATCTAAGACAATTCCAAAGAAACTATGATTAAAAATACATCCATCTCCAAAGAAAAAATTGAGGGAATCTGAATGCAAATGTTTTAAAATTTTTCTTTATTTTTCTTGTGTTTTTTTTGGATGGCTCTGTATTTTTTTTTACAATATAACTAATATGGAAATATATTCTGTGTGATAATATCTGTTTAACCTCTATCAAATTGCTTGCCTTCTCATTGAGGTAGAAGGTGAGAGAGAGGTCAAGAATTTGGACATCAAAATAAAAAAAATATATATATATGGAAAAATGTATATGCAATTGGAAAAATCAAATGAAAAAATTGTGTTTTATAATTATGTTAATGTGGTTCTTGGGTTTGTTTTGGTAAGTATACTCCCAGGCATTTTATTCTATCTGTGGTTATTTTAAATGGAGTATCTCTTTCTATCTCTTCTTTCAGGGCTTTTTCAGTAATATGTTTAAAAAATGTAGATAATTTATGTTTTTTTTATATTTGTTTTATATCCTGCTACTTTACTAAAATTTTATATAGTTTCAACTAGCTTTTTAGGTGACTTTATGGGATTTTCTACATATATCATTATATCATCAGCAAATAGAAATTGTTTTATTGCCTCACTGCCCACTCTGATTCTTTTCACTTCTTTTTCTTCTCTTTTTACTATTGCTAGCATTTCTAATACTGTTAAATAATATTTTTGAGCTTGTCATCATTTATTGTGTTTCTTTGATATTCTTGAAGTTGATGTTTTTACTTCATTGTCCTCTGAGTCTGAGTCAATGTAGCTATCAATAGCTGAGCTCTTTCTCATTTGACTGTTCATTTTATTAAAAAGTCAAGAGACTTAATTATTGGCTTTTTGCTAGGCTCCCAGGTTTATTATAGTGTTTGAGTATATTATCTTAGTTTTCAGGAGAACTATTAATTGTTTCTGGATGGGCAGATCCAATCTAATTAAAATGACAATCCTATCTAAACTAATCTACTTATTCAATGCCATCCCAATTAGATTATGAACAAATATTTAATTGTGTTATAAAAATAATAACAAAAGTCATTTGAAAGAATAAGAGTTGAATATCAAAGGAATTAATAAAAAATGTAAAGGAAGGAGGGCTAGCAATCCAGATTTTGTAATTTATAATAATTATATTATAATTATCAAAACTATTTGCTGCCAGATAAGAAATATCTTAGTAGAACAGAACAGACATACAACAAATAGCAGTAAAATATCATGGCAATTTGATATTTGATAAAAACACAGAACTGGTTTTTTGGAAAAAATAAATACCTCTTTAGGAAAAAAATTGCTGGAATAACTAGAAACTAGTTTGGCAAAAATTAGATATAGATCTATATCATACATCATTCACTTAGATAAGATAAAATGGATACATTATCTATATATAAAAGGAGATACCATAAGTAAATTAGAAGAACAGGAAACATACTATCTATGAGATTTTTGGATAGGAGAATCAACAAAATGTAAAATGCTTAATTTTGAATACATTAAATTGAAAATTTTTTGTATAAATAAAATAAACACTTTCAAAGTTAGAAGGAAAGCAGAAAATTGGGCAAAAATGTTTAGACACTCCCTCAGAGGTCTCATATATAAAACATATAGTGAAATGCCTCAAATTTGTAAGAATAAGAGCTATCCCCTAATTGATAAATAGGTAAAAGATATGAACAGACAATTATTAGATGAAGAAATCAAAGCCATATATAAGAATTTGAAAATTTGTGCTAAATCACTACTAATTAGAGAAATAAAGCCAAAACAATTCTGAAATATCCCCTCACACTCACCAGTCTGGCTAAAATGTCAAAAGGGCAAGGTGAAAAATGTTGGAGGAGATGTGGAAAAACGGGGACACTAATGCACTATTTTTTTTCAATATTTATTTTTTAGAAAAGTTAACATGGTTACATAATTCATGCTCTTACTTTCCCCTTCAACCCCCACCTCAGGTTCTACCCCCCAGCCATGGCCGATGCGTATTTCCACTGGTTTTAACATGTGTCATTGATCAAGACCTATTTCCAAATTGTTGATAGTTGCATTGGTGTGGTAGTTTCGAGTCTACATCCCCAATCATGTCTGCCTCAACCCATGTGTTCAAGCAGTTGTTTTTCTTCTGTGTTTCCACTCCTGCAGTTCTTCCTCTGAATGTGGGTAGCATTCTTTTCTATAAATCCCACAGAATTGTCCTGGGTCATTGCATTGATGCTAGTACAGAAGTCCATTACATTCTATTTTACACACTAATGCACTATTGAAGGTAGAGCTATGAACTGAGCTAACTATTTTGGAGAGCAATTTGGAATTATACTCAAAGAGTTATAATTTTTTTTCCTTAGACCCAGGAATCCATTTGCTGTGTCTGTTTCCCAAGGAGATCAGGGAAAGAGGAAAATAACCCATATGTTCCAAAATATTTATTGCAGTTCTCTTTGTGGTGGCAAAGAATTGGAACTGTGGGGATGCCCAACAGTTGGGGAATGGGTAAATTAATTATGGCTTATGATTGTGATGGAATACTACCAGACCAAAATAAAGAATCGACTGACCCATTTTTTTTAAATAAAGATAAAACATGGAAAGAACTACATGAGATAATAAATAGTAAAAAAACCAGGAGAACATTATACACAGTCACACAACCAGTACTAGAACAAACTGAGAATGTCACCTCCAGAAAGTGAACAAAAAAGATAAAAACGTGAAAGACTTATATAAACATGTTGGCCTCCACAATATCCTAAGTGAAGTAGGGAAGCTAAGGAGGGGTAGGGACACTAGTGGACAGGATCTTTTATGTACTTATAAAGAAATGCAAAGAAAACATGTAAGAGACCTGTGATTTCATTTGTGTAATCTTTATATGTGGAAATGATTGTTTTGTTTGGATCTGTAAATATTTGGGATAAAAAAAAGAAAGGGGATTTACCCTTAAAGTATCTAAAAACAATGCCTGGAGAAGTTCACTTTCCCTTGTGGACACTCCTTGGGTCCTCATCAAATTGCTGATTTGTAAATTTCAAATTGAGGGCAAACCAACAATTTCAATTTTGTATCAAATAAAGTAATGTATTTGCTCAAATTTTTTGTCCATAATGTCTGTGATGTAATAACCATGCCCAAAGGACATAGCAACAAGTAGACAGATACAAGACAGACAGACCTATGAGCAAGTGAAAACAAAATTCCAAAGGTTATATGTATATTCAAATTAGCAAATCATTTTAGGAGGTCTTATATAAAGAAAATTTAAACTTGGAAATATATTTTGCATAGTTTTATTTGTATAATTACTGTCATTTTGCTTGTCTTTCACAGTAGTTGGGAGAGGGATTAGAGAGGAAAATAATATGGAACAAAAAATTTTATAAAGAAAAGGATACTAAAAATAAATATACAAATACATATGCATATATATATTTTAAAAGGAAAACATAAACTGTTTTATCCACAGCAACTTTAAATAGTAAAACTAGGAGATGTAAAACATATACTGCCAAAAATATACATTAGCTATAGAGTAATCCTGTTATATACAGTCAAGAGGTTAATATATACAGTGAAAAAGGGGGAGTAGAAATAAAAATAGAGCAACATAGAAACAGAAAGAGATTTGGGGAAAAGATAAGGAAGAATGTTCAGTTAGCACCAAGGTGGGCAAGCTAGTTGACTCCAACTGTTCTCTGCACATCCTGATATATTATGGACACCAGATAAGTTAGACCATGTAATCATTGATTACTGCCTTGGAAAGATTGATTAACTTTAAGAACTACTTCTGGATTTATTTTCAAAATTTCAAGTTTGTTCTTGAAATGTGGATGTATTTTTCAAGTACCTCATATGAAAAAATGGCTTGGGTTAAGACTTTTGATATTAAATGACAGAGGTGTTCCTCAGTTTGCCATTTGTTTCTCAACTACTATCTACTGCCTTATCTTCACTCCTTGAGATATTACATCCATTTCATTTGACAGGCCTGAAAATTATACTTTGAAAACAGAATTAATTTTATTATTTAATGAAAAGAAGACTGTTCTTCAGGGAAATCAAGTTCACTTTGGGGGGAATCTAGGTGGTTTGTATTAAGGGTGTTTAAGAATGAGAAGAACAGAAGCTTTCTGTAGAAATATTCCTTTATCAATAAATTGATTTTTCACAGTCCTTCAAAGTATTATTCAAACTTTCCAGAGACTCCAACTTGGAAGCCCACTGGGGAAAACTTTCCTGTGGGGAGCAACCCAATCGTCAAAGAAATAAAATTTCATGGTAGTTGTGAAGGGCCATAGTAGTCTGCAGTTTCCACACATATGATTTAAAATTCCTAATGTTGTTGTTTGTCAGGAAGAGAATATTGGATTTAGTTTGGAGATATCTGGGTTTGATATCTAATTATGATATTAGTTTTCCTATCAAAATTAAGTTTCAGTCTTATTGAGATTCAATGTCTTATTTTTAAAATTAAACTTTATTTTACATTGTGAATTTAATAAACATCAGTGAAGATAAATATCCTAATATACAAAGTACAAGTAAAATGTTGCATAATTGTAAAACTGAACTTTTGTTACAGTTTTTATAACCCTTACCTTCTGTCTTAGAATCAATATTAAGTACTAGTTATAAGGCAGAAGAGTGGTAAGGGCTAGGCAAAGGGAGTTAAGTGATTTGCCCAGGGTCACATAGCTGAGAAATATTTTGAGACTAGATTTAAGCCCAGAAACTCCTATCTCCAGGCCTCTCTATCCACTAAGTTGCCTAGCTGCTCCCTATTGTTTGCTTTAAAAGAAATACATATGTTTGTAATTTAATAAGGTACTAACAAAATTACTTTTTGTTTAAAATTGCTACAGCTTCCTTTACTTCTGCTTATTTAAAAAAGTGGATTGCTCTTTGGTTTTGCAAATCTACCACTACCCACTAAAACCAGTCCTGCTCTTAGTATATACTCTTATAATGAGATTAAATCTATCCTGCCCATCTTTATATTTAATCACCAAAGGTGAAAACATTTTCATTTAACTCACAAGTTGGGAGGTCTGTAACCCATGTGTGCTAGAGTGAGTAACAAATCAGAATTTACTGACTGTCTTCTGGGCAGTCCTAAGAAAAGTGTCTGTCATGATTGGACATGCAAACTGGAAATGATGCAAAAAGGCCCCTTTAAAAATAGTTGACTGAGCCAGGTTCTTCTTGTTCATTGTTGGGACCTGGAGGAGCACTGGACCTGGGACCCTGAGACCTTGGTGAGACTGCTCTTAAATCTCTCTCTTAGAACTACACGTGGTGAGTGAAGAAGGCTGACTCCTTTAACCTCCCAGGAGGTACTAGCCTCCAAGAGACTCCCTTGATTGGGAGAAGCCCTTGTGGCTAAAACCCTTGTTAATTAACTTTTAGGTTCTCTGGCTGGGCCTCTGGAGCCCTGCCGGAGTAAAACCCAGGCTTGAATACAAATCTAGCTTGTTAGGTTAGATCTTTTACTTTACCCTGTTCTCGTCTCTACTTCTACTCTCTCTCCTATATTTTGTAAATAAACTTCCATAAAAGTTATTTTTACTTGATTGGGGATTGATAATTATTCAATTCCCTGGCAACCTAAACTTTTAAAATATATTCAACCAAAAACCCTTTTCCCCTTTATAATACTAAGCCTTATGAAAAACAGATAAATTCTTTAAAACAAATAAGAGCATTAAACACGTAAACACGTCTCAAGGTTTCCTCTTATCTGACTACTCTTTTAGGTCTATTTCATTGAATCTTTACCTTATTCTTGTTTCCTAAATTTGGGAGCTCATCAAGCTTATTATACTTTGCCCTTAGACCACTTTTCTTCCTTACATGTTTTCATTCCTCAATCTCTTTTATTATAATGTAATTTTAATTATCATCTTTATGAAAATGACTTCTCATATTCCATTTCATTTCATTCAATTATTTCTTTCCAAGCATTTGTTAAATGTTCAAATTTTCAGCCCAAATTTCTCTCCAGAATATTAGATTCTCCCTGTGCTTCATCTTTTGCCCCAGTATCACACCCCCAATTACCTGCTTAATCATTCCATCTAAATGACACATTGCTTAAATTTAATTCCTGAGTCCAAAAGTAATTATTAATTCCATGCTGAAAATAGTATCTTCTCTTAATTTCCCTCTTTCTATTGATGTTAATAATATCCAGTCACCAAGCTTAAAAGCTGATGGTCATCATTGACTCTTCTCTTTCTTTTGCCATCTACATCTAAAAACTGTCCATTTTAACTCCAAATTATCATACTTTTCATAATTCAAATATCTATTATTATATAGACTTTTATGCCATGAATTCATAGGAAGTTGATTTTATTGCTAAATTTTGATATCATTGATTTTTACAAAGTATGCTTACAAACACACATACATAATTATGTGTGTGTGTGTGTGTGTGTGTGTGTGTGTGTATGTGTGTGTGTATCGGATATATTTGAGGTGTGGGTTGGGGCAGGGAAGAGAATTTGGGGATGAATATTTGATCACTTTATATACATTTCCCAGGCAATACAAACTATGTCCCTTTTCTTGTCCCTTTTTCATTAGGCATTTTATCAAATTACTAGAAGATAGAAATGCCTGCCTTAATGTTCATAGTATCTTTCAAAATTGATGCCTTAGAAGACTCTTTTCCTACCCTAAGTTAGAATTCTGCTCTTTTTCTTTCTCTAGTTTCCTTACCTCTCACTTCTACTCTCTTTATTTCCTCATTCCTACTCATCATTGCCAAAAAGAATATACCTAGGACACGTGTTTGTATGAATGTGAGTATGTATAGGGGTATATATACATATGTGTAACAGGGTTATTTATATATAATACATAATAACATACACATACATATATAAACTTAGTGCTTACCAAATACTTAAAGGATAAAATGTAACCTTATTACCATAATATATAAAGATCTCCACAATCTGGCTTCCACCCTCCTTTTCAAACCATGTCTCATATTCCTTCTACTTCATGCATTTTATATTCCAGTCAAACTGGATTGCTTACTAGCTTGTTTCTAATTGCATTATATCTTCTCCTGTGTTTTGAATTCCTTCCCATTCCTCATCACTGGGATATACTTTCTTCTTCTCTACACCTTCTGGAATTTTCTCTTCTTTCAGATCCTTCAAGTCAGATATCTCAAAGTCCTTTCTGCCCTTCTTTCCTCCTCCCACCCCATCTAAAAGTTACCTCTTCTTTTTTTTAGAGCACATTTTTATGATCCTCCTTACTCTCATCATATATTGTCTTGTATTCCACTTATTTCTATAATTCTTTATGTTTCCTCCAGGCCCATTAGATTCTAAATCCTAAGAGGACCAAGACTGGTGAACTGAAGTGAAATAACTCTTCCTTCCAATTGGCTTGGTCCATAGTTGTAGAAAAAGGAAAATGTTTGGCATGGTCCAAATAAGTACTCACATGAAAAAGCAAAAATTCTTTCTCATCATTTTAAAGGCAGCTTTCTCTATTGTGCCATAGTATTCAAGGTATTATAGTGTTTGACAATGATAGAAAATATTTGGGCCTAAAAATGATCAAATATGTAGCCTGTCCAAATCTATAAAATTTAGGTTTGTGAAGTTTGGGTGAGATGTCTTTACTAGAAAAAAAAAAGTGATGAGTACAGGTTTGGACAACACTTTTCTCCCAAGTAATTCCATGGATAAGAATCTCTATGTATTAAGCATACCAATAGTATATAGTTGTTTTTTTGACCTTTCCCCCACAAACTGAGTTTCTTGAGATCAGAGATTGTCTTCTGTTTTGTCTTTGTATCCTCATTGCTTAGCAGAGGGGCTGACACAGAATAGGTACTAAATAAATTTTTATTAACTGATATATAGGCTATCCTTTTATCTTAACTCTAGTCTTCAGAGCCAAATAAATCATGCCATATGATTTACATGAACATCTATGGACAAGAGAAGAAAAGCCAGTGCCAGTAAAAGAATTGTTTTGGTCTATTCTTTGAAGAAAGAAAGTACTAAGTACCTTACCTGTCAAAGCAGATATAGTAGGCAAGAAAAAAAGATATTTATTTAGTCTGTATCTTAAGACAGATTTTACTGAACATCTATGTGACACCTACTCAACTGTTAGAGCTGATTCAGCCAAACAACAAAAAAAGGAAAAACAAAACTTTCCTAAACAACTGGATCAATTGTTTATCATATATATGGAGAGAGAGAGAGAGAGAGAGAGAGAGAGAGAGAGAGAGAGAGAGAGAGAGAGAGAGA